>NC_058133.1:234311190-234460201 GCF_016433145.1 Gracilinanus agilis | reverse complement strand
GCCCCGCCCCCCCCCCCTTTCTTTTCCCCAAAACATCACAACTCCATCCAGGATCCCTCCTCAGGTCCCAGTAACTACTATGACACCCATTTCTCCCACTTATAGAGGGTTAAAGAGTAATTTTTTTGCTCACTGCCAGGTAATGTGTACTCTGCAATATCACAACTAGGGCTATTACCCCAAGAAAGCAAAGAAAGAGGAAAAGGATCCACGTGTACAAAAATATGTATAGCAACTCTTTGTGGTGGCAAAAAATTGGAAACTTGAGGGAATGCCCATCAGTTGGGGAAAGGCTGAACAAATTATAGTATATAAAACACAATGGAATACTATTGTGGTATAAGAAATGACAAAAAGGATGGTTTCAGAAAAACTGGGGAGGAGTTGACTGAACTGTTTTTGGGTGAGGAAACAAGCTGACCAAAGCTGGAAGTCTCTGTTTTAGAGCTGAAAAGCACCTCAAATCATCTAGTCCAGCACTTATTTTGAGGCCAGTAACCTCTAAGGAGGGCATCCATGATCATGTTGTTAGTAAGTAGTAGATTTGGGTTTCTATCCAAGTCCAGTATTCTGCATCATGCCATGCTGCTTCCCTCGGATGAGAAGCATCTTATTTCCTATTAATAGCCTCATCTGCAAAAACACATATAAATCTTCCCGTAGAGGTCCTTTACTGGCCAGTGTGGCTCCTAATCTTGAAAGGCATCTATCATATCTTTCCTAGTAATAGTTAATTCAGTCATAAAGGCTTTCTGTTTTAAGAGGTTTGGGGAATTTTTAATCATTTTAGGGATTATTGAGATTTTTAATTGGAAGCGACCTTTGATGTCATCTAGTTTAACCCATTCTTTTTGTAAAGAAAAAAGGATGATCAGATTCCCCTTGATTATATTTATTACATTAACAACAATACTATGCGTCACTTCCCTAAGTTTCACAAAACTGTTCTGTTTCTTTTTTCCCCCAATCTTTACCTTTTATTTATCTTAGAATAAATACTGTATATTGATTCTAGGTCAGAAGAGTTGGAAGTATCTTAGATCATAATTGAACCCAAGACCTCCCATTTCTAGGCCTGATTCTCAGTCAGTTGAGTCACTTAGCTGGTCCCCTGTTTCAGTCTTTGTGTAAAAAAAATTTTTTTTCTGAATAGAATTTATCCATAAGTGTCCCAACCCTTCCCCCATCACAGAAGGCATCATTTGGGAAACAGACATATTCATACAAATTACATTCTTTATGTTTCTACCTTTTACTCTCTGGTGGTAACTAACAATCACAATTCTTCAGGTATTAGATCTGTAGTTGTATGTGACATTCTCTTGCTTTTATTCTTTTTGCTGTTCATTATCCCATGCATTTATTTGCAAAAATTTTTTAAATTAACCTGTTTATTGTTTTTTATGGTCTTTCATCACAATCATACACCACAGTGTGTTAAGCCATTCTCTCTAGTTGATGGGCATCCTTTCAATTTCCAGCTCTTTGCCATCACAGTGTGAACTGCTATAAATATTTTGGAAAATATAGGTTCTTTTCCTTTTCCCCTATCTTCTTGGGAAACAGACCCAGCAATTAGTATTTAAAATTGCCCTCCAAAATGGTTGGATCAATTCACAGCTCCACTGGTGTATTAGTGTCCCCATTTTTCCACATCTTTTCCAACATTTGTCATTTTGACCTTTTGTCATTTTAACCCCGTTGATGGGTGTGAAATGATAGCAGAATTGTTTTGGTTTGCATTTCTCTAATTACTAGTGATTTATATTTTTCATATTCCTTTGATTTCATCATCTGAAAATTGTTCCTATCTTTTGCCCATTTATCAGTTGGATATAAATTTGGCAAAGTTCTCTATATATTTTAGGCATGAGATTAAGATTATTAGAGAAACCTCCACCTAAGAAATATATTACAAGGGGCAGCTGGGTAGCTCAGTGGATTGAGAGTCAGGCCTAGAGATGGGAGGTCCTAGGTTCAAACCTGACCTCAGACACTTCCTAGCTGTGTGACCCTGGGCAAGTCACTTGACCCCTATTGCCCACCCTTACGACTCTTCTACCTAGGAGCCAATACATAGAAGTTAAGGGTTTAAAAAAATATATATATATATGTATATATGTATGTATATATTTATTTATTTATTTATTTGTTTATTTATATTTATATTACAGATACAATATAGACAAAACCCCACAGAAAACTGAGAAGAAATCCAGAACTTAAGTTCTTAAGTTTCTATGAGAAGCTTTTTCACACCAAAAATTTATCACCATTAAAACCTTAAGCTATGGCATTTCATGCCATGAAGAAACTTTCTCTTTTTTAATTGATTCAAAGCAGTTACCCTGAATTTAAGATTAAGCCCTTGGCCCCAATACTCCAGCTCAGCTTCTCAAACTGGACTCCATTTTGGCCAAAATTTTTTTTTTAAACCCTTGTACTTAGGTGTATTGTCTCATAGGTGGAAGAGTGGTAAGGGTGGGCAATGGGGGTCAAGTGACTTGCCCAGGGTCACACAGCTGGGAAGTGGCTGAGGCTGGGTTTGAACCTAGGACCTCCCGTCTCTAGGCCCGACTCTCACTCCACTGAGCTACCCAGCTGCCCCATTGGCCAAAATTTTTAAAGATGCTCAGGGTCTGAGTTAGGCAACTTTTGCGAACCATGAACACATTTGTATTCCAAAAATCCCCCAGGTACCTGGTCCATATTTTGAAAACACATATTCTGCAGTGGCCCTGCTGAGGATAGGTGGGGGAGGGAGGGTTGGCCCTGGCTGGCACCACAGAATTGCAGTTGCCCATGTTCTGTAGTGGTCCTCACTAAGGGGATCCTCGGTCAGCACCGAAGAATATGGTTTCCCATCTTACCTCCTGTTTAAAGGGTAGGTTACTTTCCCAAAATACATGAGAGTTTAGAGTTACCAAGTTTATCTGCTTTTTGATCCAGCCCCCACTGCTGGGTTTAAGCCCCAAAGAGATCATAAGGAAAAAGACTTGTACAAAAATATTTATAGTCTCACTCTTTGCAGAGACAAAAAATTGGAAAATGAGGGGATGCCCTTTGATTGGGGAATGGCTGAACAAATTGTGGTATCTGTTGGTGATAGAATACTATTGGGTTATAAGGAATAATGAACTGGAAACATGTGAACTGGAACAACCTCCAGGAATTGATGCAGAGTAAAAGGAGCAGAACCAGGAGAACCTTATACACAGAGACTGACATACTGTGGCACAATTGAATGTAATGGACTCCTGTACTAGCAGCAATACAAGGATCCAGAGCAATGCTGAGGGACTTATGAGAAAGAAAACTAGCCACATCCAGAGAAAGAACTGTGGGAGCAGAAACACAGAAGAAAAACAACTGCTTGATCTCATGGGTCAATGGGGATATGATTGGGGATGTAGACTCTTAAGTGGTCACCCTAATGCAAATACGAATAATATGGAAATAGGTCTTGATCAATGACACTTGTAAAACCCAGTGGAATTGCTTGTTGGCTATGGGAGGGGGGTGGGAGGAGGGAGGGAAAGAACATGAATCCTGTAACCATGGAAAAATAAATTTTCAAATAAAAAAGTTACCAAGTCTTTCAAGGTTAATTATTTTTATAATGTTGCTGTTACTGCATAGATTGTTCTGTCAATTCTACTCTCTTCACTTTGTATCAGTTCAGAGTTCTTTCTAAGTTTTTCTGAAGCAATATCTTGTTATTTCTTATAGCACAATAATATTCCAACCCATAACTTGTTTATCTCAATTGATGGATATCCCCTCATTTTCCAGTTCTTTTCCACCACAAAAAGAGTTACTATAAATATTTTTTTCATGCGTGTGATCATATCCTCTTTCTTTGACTGATGGAAATACAGCTCTTTCTGTGATATTGCTAGGTCAGAGGGTATGCACAGTTTAATAGTTTTTGGGCATCGTTCCAAATTCCTTTCCCAAAAAGCTGGATTAGTTCACAGCTATACCAACAATATATTAGGTACCTGTTTTCCCACATCACCACCAGTGTTTGTAATTTCCCTTTTTTATCATCTTAGCGAGCCTGATGGGTGTGAAGTGATACCTCAGAGTTGTTTTTCCTTGTATCACTAGATTTAGAGCAGTGATAGGCAAACTTTTTAAAGAGGGGGTCAAAGGAAAGGAATCTGTCAGTCTGTTTCTAAGGCAACTCTTTTGAAGTTTCATTGTATTGTATCCTACTCATTTTATTTGTCAGATTAGGAATAATGTTGCAGGGCCAGATAGAATATTTCAGGGCACCGCATCTGGCCCGAGGCCTGTAGTTTGCCCATCACTGATTTAGAGTATTTTTTCATGTTGTCGTTGTTAGCTTTGATATTTTCCTCTGCACGCTACCGATTTATATCCTTTGATCATTTATCAATTGAGGAATGACTCTTTTAAATTTTTGACTTATTTCTCTATGTAGTTTATAAATGAGACCTTCATCAAATAAATTTTTCATAATCTTCCCCCCCCACCCCCCAGTTTCTGGACTTCTAATTTTAGCTGCATTGGTTTATCGTTTGTGCAAAAACTCTTTAATCTTATTTAATCCAAATGAACCATTTTCCCTCTTGTGAATCTTTCCATTTCTTCTTCAGTCATGAAATCTCCCCTAATCAATAGACCTGACAGGAATTTCTTCCCTGCTCCACTATTTCTTCAACTTGTCTTGGTAATCAGTATGAAATGTACTTTCTTGCCCCAAAAGCTGGGATCTTTGGAGATGGCAAACACCTGGTTACTGTGTTCATTTGCTTCTATATATTATGTATCTAATCTGTTCCAGTGATCAACCTCTCTATTTCTTACTCAATTCTCAATTGTTTTGATGATTATAGGCTTGTATTATATTATACATAGTTTGAAATCTGGCACTACTAGGCTCTCTTCCCATTTTTTTTAATTGCTTCCCTTAATACTCTTAATTTTTTGTTCCTCCAGATGAATTTTGTTATATTTTTAAATCCATGAGATAATATTTTTAAAGCTTCTGGCATATAATAGATTCTATATAAATGTTAGCTATCTTTTTTATTATTATTAGTATTAGAAAAGAATGCTAAAACATTAAATGGGGTTTTACCCTGAGGTTAAGCTAAAAAGAGGCTGAGTAAAGAGTAGAAACTGACTCATAACTCTTAGTCTAGTTTTCTTCCCTTTATACTGGAATGCTGCTTTCCAGTCTTTCGATTCTTGATACCTTTACACCCGACCCAGAAAGGGTAATATACTTTCCCATTCTGCATACTCATAAATCCCTACAAAGAGCTTGATTAGTTTTGGAGCAATTCCAAGAATCAGGAATTCTTTCCTTTCTTATCCTTTTTAGAGTTGGTAAGGCATAACCCCTCAGCCCTCCAGAAATAGGATACTTTGTAATCTAGTTTATCACTGTACCCAAAACTGGAAAGGAAACTAGTACTCTACTTACTTGATCTGCTTTTTAGGATATTATGTATGTTGTTTCTCTTTGCTTTCTCAATCATCTTAACCTAATTTCTCTTGCAGATGGCTGAAGCTGGGTTCATCCATTGCCCAAGTGAGAACGAGCCTGATTTAGCCCAGTGCTTCTTCTGTTTCAAGGAACTAGAGGGCTGGGAACCAGAAGATGATCCTATGTAAGTCCTTTTCAGGCTGATTTAGCCTTGGTCTGCATCAGAATTATACTTCTTACTCTTACATGTAAACTTACATGCAAACTCTTGTTTTAAAATCTTATTTTTATTTTTATAATTATTTTTTAAGTTTTGAATATTTTCCCTCTCCCCAAAACCCCCCACTCCTTGTAGCAGATACATAATTCCAACATGTATCGTTGATTAAGACCTAATTCCATATTATTGATAGTTGGACTAGAGTTATCGTTTAACATTTACATCCTCAATAATATCCCCATCAGCCCAGTGTGTTCAAGCAGTTGTTTTTCTTCTGTGTTTCTACTCCCACAATTCTTCCTCTGAATGTGGCTAGTTTTCTTAAGTCCCTCAGCATTGCTCTGGATTCTTGCATTGCTGCTAGTAGAGAAGTCCGTTATGTTCGATTGTTCCACAGTGTATCAGTCTCTGTGTACAATGTTCTCCTAGTTCTGCTCCTTTCACTCTGCATCAGTTCCTGGAGGTCATTCCAGTTCATTATTCCTTTGAGCACAATAGTATTCTACCACCAACAGATACCACAATTTGTTCAGCCATTCCCCAATCGAAGGGCATTCCCTCATTTTCCAAATTTTTGCCACCATAAAGAGGCTACAAATATTTTTGGACAAGTCTTTTTCCTTATCTCTTTGGGGTATAAACCAAGCAGTGGTATGGCTTGATCAAAAGGCAGATAGTCTTTTAAGGCTCTTTGAGCATAGTTCCAAATTGCCATCCAGAATGGTTGGATCAATTCACAACTCCACCAGCAATGCATTAATGTCCCAATTTTGCCACATCCCCTCCAACATTCACCACTTTCCTTTGCAAAATCTTATTTTTATTTTGCAAGATTCAAACTACATTAGCTAACTACCACTATAGCTTTATTTGTGAAATGTAAAACTTTCATGAGAAAACAGTATCCTGTTTGATCCTGTCTACTTTAGGTTCTTCTTAACCAATTAATATTTCAATCTATGATATTAAATATAAAGAAGCTTGATGGTATGTGTTTTATTTATTACTATTCAATCATAATGATATTGTATTAAAAATTATTGAAGAAACAGGATGTAGTAAGCCTAGAGAAGATTTGAGGGGGAGTATGATAGCAGTTTTTAAATATATAAAAGATTGTCATGTGGAAGTTCGAACATTGTGAAATGCCTACTATGTGCCAGATACTGTGCTAGGGGGTGGGGTTACAAAGAAAAAAAGGAAGCAATCCTGTCCTTCCAGAGTTTATATTCTGTAGAGGGAAACAGCATATAGATATGCAAGCATATATATTTTTAAATATGTAGTTGTTTGAGGGGGATACATTGGAAACTGGAGGATTAGGAAAGGCTCAAGTAGCAGGTGGTGTTCAAATTGAGTTTAGAAGGAAACTAAGGATTGTAAAAGGTGGACTGAGAGTAGAGTATGTTCTTGGACAAAAGCATAGAGATGAGAGATGGAATGTGTGTGTGAGAAACAGCAAGGCTAATTTGGACTGCAGACTATGTGCAGTTGAGAAGTGTGAAATAAAGCTTAAAAGATAGTTTGGAGTCAGGTTGTGAAGAACTTTAAGTACCAACAGAAAAGTTTTTATTTTATTCTATAGGTAATAGAAAACTCCTGGAATTTCTTGAATGAGGAAGTAGTGTGATCAGATTTGTATTTCAGCAATGCCACTTAATTAGCTGTGTGAAGAATGGATTATGGAGGGAAGAGACTTGAGGCAGGGTCCCCAGTTAGAATGTTATTGCTGTAGTCCAGATCAAGTTGAATCAACAAGCATTTAAGAGCCTGCTGTATGAACAGGTGTAAATTTTGAGGATGTGAAGAAAAGGCAAAATGGTCCCTGTAGTCAACTGTATGATACAATTGATAGAGAGCTGAGCCTAAAGTCAGGAAGACTTGAGTTCAGATTTAGCCTCAGACACATATTAGCTATGTGACCTTGAGCAAGTAAGTCTATCTGCCTCACTTTTCTCAACTTAAAATAAGGATAACATAATGTAAATGAGGATGATGACAGCACCTACCCCTGAGGGTTGTTTGAGGATGAAATATTTGTAAAGTCCATACCACAGTGGTTTACTATATAGTAAATACTGTACAAATGCTTATTCCCTTCATTCCTCTTTCCTTTAAGAAGATTAATTTGATAACTGAGTGAAGGATGGATTTTAGAGGAAAGAGACTTTGAAGCAGGAACCAAGAGGCTCTACAATTAGACCAAATGTGAGATATGATGTGGGGCTTTATCAAGGTGGTGGGAGATATATTCAAGAAATGTTAAAAAGGTAATAAGAGGACTTAGCAACAGACTAGTTTATGGGGAATAAGAGAGTAAGAAGTGAAGGATGACACCTAGGTTGTAAGCCTGGGTGAGTGGGAGAATTGTGATACCCTCAAAAGTAATAGGGAAGGGGGCAGCTGGGTAGCTCAGTGGATTGAGAGCCATGCCTAGAGACGGGAGGTCCTAGGTTCAAACCCGGCCTCAGCCACTTCCCAGCTGTGTGACCCTGGGCAAGTCACTTGACCCCCATTGCCTACCCTTACCACTCTTCCACCTATGAGACAATACACCGAAGTACAAGGGTTAAAAAAAAAAAAAAAAAAAAAAAAGTAATAGGGAAGTTAGAAGAGAGGAGGTTTGAGGGAAAGAAAATGTGATGTCCCAGTAGGTAATTGAGGATTGAATTCTAGAGGTTAGGAGAGAGATGAAGGCTAGATAAGTCGATTTGGAAATTGGGTGGGGTGGGGGGTGGAATAGGAACTGAGGTCATTTACAACAATGTGGAAATCCAATAACCACCTTAATTGTGGAAAATTCCTAACCACTGTTGAAGGAGAAATATAATATGAAAAATGATGCAAAGACCTAGTAAAGCTGATGATCTCATCCATTAATTATAACTATTTGTTGTCCTTAAAATATAGATGCCTGTAGCTTTCTCTTAATGTTTACCTCAACCCGGCTTTCTTAAATCAGATGGATTTTAAATAAAATAAAGCATTTAGTCAATTCTTTTTCTTGTCCTTGAACAGGAAATATTTTGTTATCCTGAAAACAAATCCTGCCAGTTGTATTTCAAATATATTCCCCCTTTCTCCCTTGAATTACTTCTTCTATTCTTCCTCTTGTGAAATGCTTTACTTATTTTATCCCAAGTGATCTTAGAATGCTGCCGATTGTTTATATACTTTATTTTTTTGTCAATAATATAATATTTTATTTTTTTAGAAACATTTTTCATGGTTACTTGATTTTTGTTTTTACTTTCCTCTTCACTCCCCCCCCCCATATCCAATGTGCATTTCCACTGGTTTTAACATGTGTGATCAATCAAGACTTTATTTACATATTATTGATAGTTACATTGGTGTGGTCTACATCCCCAACCATGCCCACATCAACCCATGTGTTCAAGCAGTTGTTTTTCTTCTGTTTCCACTCCTGCAGTTCTTCCTCTAAATATGGGTAGTGTTCTTTTCCATAAATCCCTCAGAATTGTCAATACAGAAGTCCATTACATTTGATTTTACCACAGTGTATCAAGTCTCTGTATACAATGTTCTTCTGGCTCTGTTCCTTTCACTCTGCATCAATTCCTGGAGGTCTTTCCAGTTCACATGGAATTCCTCCAGTTTATTATTCCTTTGAGCACAATGGTATTCCATCACCAGCAGATACCACAATTTGTTTAGCCATTCCCTAATTGAAGGGCATCCCCTCGTTTTCCAGTTTTTTGCCACCATAAAAAGCACAGCTATAAATATTTTCATACAAGTCTGTTTATCTATGATCTCTTTAGGGTACAAACCCAAAATGGTATGGATGGATCAAAAAAGGGCAGGCAATCTTTTATAGCCCCTTGAGCATAGTTCCAAATTGCCATCCAGAATGGTTGGATCAGGTCACAATTCCACCAGCAATGCATTAATGTCCCAATTTGGCCACATCCCCTCCAACATTCATCACTCTCCCCTTCTTTCATTTTAGCCAATCTGCTAGGTGTGAGGTGATACCTCAGAGTTGTTT
This sequence comes from Gracilinanus agilis, assembly GCF_016433145.1. Taxonomy (NCBI): domain Eukaryota; kingdom Metazoa; phylum Chordata; class Mammalia; order Didelphimorphia; family Didelphidae; genus Gracilinanus; species Gracilinanus agilis. Next base: position 234,450,511 of record NC_058133.1, on the reverse strand, counting down.
TGATTTGCATTTCTCTAATTTTTAGAGATTTAGAACACTTTCTCATGTGCTTATTGATACTTTTGATTTCTTTATCTGAAAATTGCCTATTCATGTCCCTTGCCCATTTTTCAATTGGGGAATGGCTTGATTTTTTTATACAATTAATTTAGCTCCTTGTACATTTGAGTAATTAGACCTCTGTCAGTTTTTTGTTATAAAGATTTTTTTCCCATTTTGTTTCCCTTCTGATTTTGGTTGCATTGTTTTTGTTTGTACAAAAACTTTTTAATTTAATATAATCAAAATTATTTATTTTACATTTTGTAATTTTTTTCTAACTCTTGCTTGGTTTTTAAATCTTCCCTTTCCCATAGATCCGAGAGGTATACTATTCTATGTTCACCTAATTTTCTTATAGTTTCCTTATTTATATTCAAGTCATTCATCCATTCTGAATTTATCTTGGTGTAGGATGTGAGATGATGATCTAAACCTAATCTCTCCCATATTGTTTTCCAATTTTCCTAACAGTTTTTGTCAAATAGTGGATTCATGTCCCAAAAGTTGGGCTCTTTGGGTTTATCATACACTGTCTTGCTGATGTCACTTACCCCAAGTCTATTCCACTGATCCTCCCTTCTGTCTCTTAGCCAGTACCATATCGTTTGTTTTTTTTTTTTGTTTGTTTTTTTATTTTAAACCCTTAACTTCTGTGTATTGACTCATAGGTGGAAGAGTGTGTAAGGGAAGGCAATAGGGGTCAAGTGACTTGCCCAGGGTCACACAGCTGGGAAGTGTCTGAGGCCGGATTTGAACCTAGGACCTCCCATCTCTAGGCCTGGCTCTCAATCCACTGAGCTACCCAGCTGCCCCCTACCATATCGTTTTGATGACCGCTGCTTTATAATATAGTTTAATATCTGGTACTGTTAGACCACCTTCCTTCATGGTTTTTTTCATTATTTCCCTTGATATTCTTGATCTTTTGTTCTTCCAAATGAACTTTGTTATAGTTTTTTCTAATTCAGTAAAAAAGTTTTTTGGTATTTTGATAGGTATGGCACTAAATAGGTAAATTATGTTTATATACTTTAAATGGGCCTGAAAAGTTATAAATAAAAACCAAATATGATCTTGCCAGCTGAAGCTGCTATCAGCAGTCTGTTAAGCATGCTCATAAATTTCTTTGCTTTCACTTTGACCTATATTTGGTCCACATTCCTCAAGCTCCACCCTTCTACCCGACATATCTCTCCTGAGAAGTCCCATTTCTCTTTAGTCAGGTTCACCTCTTAGCTGTTTGACTGTCATTCTCGGTTATTTTTGCTGGTTGTTTCCCTTCTTGCCCTTGCTTGTGTTGAGGAGTGGTGGTAGAGTAGTGTTGGGACGATATCCCTCTCCTTTCATTCTAAATATGCTTCCTTGGTGATCTCTATTTATTTTTATCATGGCATCAATTATCATCCTTATGCATTTAACTTCCAAATACTTATCCCTAGCATTAATCTCTTCCTTGAACTATCCAGTGCTGTATTTTTATCTGCTAGACCTTTCTACCTTCAGGTTCTGTCCGGGTCCAGCCGGACACAACCGAGGGGTCCGGGGAAACGGCAACCTAAGAACCCATAGGGAAAGAAGAGGGGAGACCTCGCGTGCAAGATACAGAGTCGTTTGGATGGAAGCAAGGCTCGTTTATTGCAGATCTATGACAAGAATATATAGGCTGAGGGCAGAAGGGGGTCGGCAGATACTAAGGGGAAAGGAACTCGGAAAGGGAGCATAGAAAATCTCTGGTGGTGTCTTACTGTCTCCAAGCATGGCTGGGCCTATGATCAATATCTTATCTTAGAAGAGTGAATGATATCTATTCTTAGAAGAGTGACTATCTTATCTTAAAGTCTTGGTCCCTAACAAGGTTCCATCTCTAGCTCTGTAAGCCTCAAACTGAACTAATTGTTTTCTCTCTAAAACCTTCCCTTTTCCCAATTTGCCAGTCTTCACAATGACCAGGGGTTTTAATTTTTGTAGTTATTTTTAATTTTTTCCAAATGACTCCCATTCACGTTCTATTTATTTTTAACTCTATAGTGTTCATCTATTTCTACTTTCAACACCTTGGTTGACCTCTTTACCTCTTCCCTTGAGTATACCAAAAGCTTTACTGAGATCCTTGCCCTCCAATCTTTCTCTTCTCTTACTTGCTTTTTCCTTTCCATACTTGCAAAAGTAATCATCTACACAGCCTTGTCTTTGTCACTGACCTGCTCATAAGGCTCATTTATAAGGTAGACACAAATTTTTCAGTTTGTTTTTTAAAGATATTCATAATGTCTTTAACCTAGGTTTCCAACTTTAATTTGCTCTAGTTCCCTTCTTACCCTTTATTCTTTATTCCACCCATGTCTGGACTTCTTTCTATTCTTTAATCATAGTTTGACCCCTTTTGTTTAATGTTTATTTGTACAGGCTGTCCCGCATTTCTGTAATGCCCTCTTTCCACATCTTTGCCTGTTGAAATCCTCCTTTTAAGACAGATACTTCTATGAAGCAATCTGATTTCTTCTACTCCTTCATTAGAAAGTAATCTCTCCCTCAAATTTCTTATAGCGTTTTGTCTAAATATTTACTTTGCCTTTATTTCATTCTGCCCAGTTTCCTTATTTGTTTATTTATTTTCTCTCCTAGCCCCATTAATTTTTACATACCTCAGGGCAAAAGTTTTTATTTCTTTGCATATTTCTATCTCCACATTTGGATATTGTTAAGTGCTTACTGTTTATTACATTCGAATATAAATCAGTGTTTGCTACCAAATGTATGTTTTTGGTGAACTTGAGAAACAGGTTATATAGAATAAGGTATTAGTAGTAGACTGTAGAATTTTGACAGGCTAAACATTACTTTCATTTTATATCTGGGTTGCCTTCTCTTAATGTTATTCTGTATTCATTTTCTAGGTTGGAACATAAAAAGCACTCATCTAGTTGTGCCTTCATCAGCATTAAGAAGAAGATTGAAGATTTAACACTCAATGAATTCCTGAAACTGGACAAAGAAAGAGCTAAAAACAAGATTGTACGTATAATTCAAAAATAGAATAAAATATGAACCCTATTTAGCTTTTTAGGTCCAATTCTACTATACTGTTATATTTTTTTGAAATTATTTTTTTTATTTTGGATATTTTCTCCTAGTTACATATTTCATGTTCTTTCCCTCTGCCCCAATCTCCCCTACCCCCCCCCTTAGCTGACGCATAATTCCACTGGGTTTTACTTGCATCACTGATCAAGACCTAATTCCATATTATTGATAGTTGGACTAGAGTTATCATTTAGTGTCTACATCCCCAATAATATCCCCAACAGCCCATGTGGTTAAGCAGTTTTTCTTCTGTGTTTTTCCTCCCACAGTTCTTCCTCTGAATGTGGCTAGTTTTCTTTCTTATAAGCCCCCCTCAGCCTTGCTCTGGATCCTTGCATTACTGCTAGTAGAAAAATCCATTATGTTCGATTGTACCACAGTGTATCAGTCTCTGTGTACAATGTTCTCCTGGATCTGCTCCTTTCACTCTGCATCAATTCCTGGAGGTCATTCCCATACTGTTATTTTTAAACAAACAAATTTCCTATAGTAATTTAGTGAATACCTACTCTGTGCCTTGAGAATGTAGAGGTTTAAGATCTTATTCCCTGTCCTTAAAGAGCTTCAATCTTACATATTTTTAAAACTTAGAAAGACACCCAGTTATCTGATAGAGAGGCAGTTACCAGTTATAAATCCTTTTCTCAAGCTATCTGAACATAAAGCATACATTAAAAAGAACTTCTATGTTGTGAGAAGTATTTGAACCATTGTAGTAAAAAAGAACAGTGGACTGTGAGTCAAGATCTGATTTCTTAATCCAGACATTACCACTAAATAATGTGACCATGAGTAAACTGAAGAAGCAGCTTCTCAGAGAGGTTCTTTAAGAGAGCATATATTGCACTAGATGATCTACAAGAGGCTAATATTAGCTCCAAAATTCCATGATTCTCTAATTTTAATTCATTTATTTTGTATCATCTGTTTGGGACTTCAGCCCCTCTCCCCCTCTGGTAAATGCCAAAAATACATGCTGCTTTCAGTAATTGCTTTGCTAGAAGGAGAATAGAAAATTGAGGAAATTATTTAGAAGAAAAGAGACTACTTGTTCTAGTTCTTAAAGGAAATAGAGTATTTTGGATTGCTGAAGATGATGGGGAATGCATTCTGAATGGGAGAAATTCATTATGTGCAGTGGCTGGGAGGAAGTAATGAAATTGAATTCCAGGAACAGTGAAGACATTGGTAACTGAGGTCAAGTTGTAAAGATAAGGTTGTAAAGATAAGACATATAGAATGGAGGCCCTTAAAAAACAGAGTAAATGATTGTATTAAAATTATAAACATAGTATCATTGTATTGTTGTGACATAAAGAATACCACAGTTTGTGAGAAGTCACAATTGGGAGTTTTGAGGCAATGGAAAGAGATATGGTTGATGTAAATAGGCAACAACATGTTAGTGATCCATCTTATTCAAAAAATGACCTAAAGATATCAGAACTATCTGGAAAAGGAAGTAAACCATTCATGTATGAAGACTATGAGTAACAGATGGATTGCCTATATACTGCATTGGTAACCATTTATTATTATTATCATAATTTTTTAAACCCTTCTGTCTGTCCAGTCTATCTGAGCCTAGATTTGAACCTGGGATCTCCCCTCTTTACTCCTCACTTTCCATCCACTGAGCCACTTAGCCGTCCTACAGTATCCATGTATTATTATGAGACCTAGATAGATGCTCAGCATATTTTGGGTAGAATCTCTATGGAGAATTTATGGGAAGACTGCAGTTAAGAATGATGAAAGGAGCTAGATGAGTTGTATTCTGCACCCTTGGGAGGAATATTCATATTGATAATTTCACAGATCCATTCAGTTATTGATGTTAAAGTAAATTAATCCCCTAAATCCTAAGTACATGAATAGTCTCTTTTCAATATAATAAAGATTTCAATTTCTTGAGCTGACCACTTGTGATACTTGAATATTTTTATTGCCCTAGGCTAAGTGAATATGTAAAGACATTTTTTAAAGTACTACATATATTTCAGTTTTATTCCCCTAAAGGGAGCCTGCTTCCTCTTCTTCCCCACCCCAGTTGGCTTCTGGAAATTTTTTTATTCCTGAAAAAAGAGGGAGACTATAAAGGATAATTCTATATTTGTTACAGAGTTAAAGGGAAGTGATAAATGTAGGATAGATCTGGGTGATTGCAGATTAGTACCATTTAGAGAAATGGAAAATTGGGAAAAATGATAGTACTCACAAGAGTGGACAGGTAGGGTTGGGAAACATCCAGTTGTCTGTGATTTTCTTTGCCTTGGCTATGTATTCCTTTGCAAAGCAAAGACAGAAGAGTAGTGAAGAAGGAAGATTTAGAGATGAACTAGGATGATGTAATGAGTAAAGAGGAGGAGGAGTCTTAAGTAGTTGGTGATGGTGGGCATAGTGTTAGATATTTTAGAGGTAAAGAATTCAGGCAGGGGGCAGCTAAGTAGCTCAGTGGATTGAGAACCAGGCCTAGAGGCAATCAGTCCCTCTGGGGCTGCCTAAGCCACGCCTCTTTAACGGTGAGGACAGAGACTTGTAGGCACATAGAAGATTAGTCCATGTTGGTCAGCACATGGAACTACTGCTCCTCAAAGGCTACCTTGCTGAGAAATTGGTTCTCCGGTTTTGTCCCACCCACTCATCTCTGCTGCCAGGGCTGCCACAATCTGAGGTCCTGTATTCAAATTTGGCCTCAGATACTTCCTTGTTGTACAACCTTAGGCAAGTCACTTAACCTCCATTACCTATCCCTTATCAATCTTCTGACGGAGCATCTGTAAACAGTATTGATTCTAAGATGGCAGATAAGGATTTTAAAAAAAGAATTCAGACAGACAATGGTTACTGATTGGGTTTCAGAGTTCTAGAAAAGTAGTGTTAAGGACAGAAGCCTTAGAGCTGGATGGAATAGGTGGTGAGGAACTGGAATGCTCTCCAATTCAAAAAGACTGTTTTAAGAAGATTTTTGCTTTGTAGTTTTCTGCCACCAAAGTTTCCTTGGTAGGCTGGCTTGGTTTTGTTAATGGGAAAAACTCTAGACTTTTCTATTAAAAAAAAAGATGAAATTGACTAATAGACTGAGAATCTGGGTTGAAAAAAAAGGCTTCTCTCCTACCAATCATTGTGTCTATATTTGACTGATTGTCTTCCCCATAGTCATAGAAAATATTTATTATTTAGCTCCTGAGATATGAGTCTTAAGCCTTTTGTACCATTATAATACCTTGCTACTTTGTTTCTAGGAAAAGGAGACCTCCCGGAAAAGAACTGAATTTGAGGAGCATGCAAAGGAAGTACGGCATGACATTGAGCAATTGGCTGCTTTGGAGTGACTCCTGTCTCCTTGATACGTTATCTCACAGCTTAATCATTAATTCTGAGGCATATTCTCCAAATACTAGTGTGGAATTCATTTAATGATACCTTTTAACAGGAGAGAACTTTGGGAATTTGACATTAGACTTCATCAGCTGTTTTTTGCTTGAAGATGGTGCCAGACGACAACTTGATTCCCATCTTATTCTGCTTATGTTTATGGTGTTGGTGACTTCTTTCTTTTTGGAGCTATTTTTAAATTTTTGTATTTTTATATTGCTACCGCCTGGCCTTGCCAGAATGAGACCTGGATGAGAAGTAGAAGGGACTAAGCACTGAATCCATTTTTATATTGCTATTCATGACTGATAAACTGTCTCATAGTTATTACTGTTACCTGTAGTATTTGTTGTCTGGTTTTTCTATCTCTGGATCCTGGAATTTGAGGACTAAAATGGTCTGTATGGGTGAATTTATAATCCCATGGTAAATATATAAGTAGTTAATTAAGGATACAGTATTTTTATACCTTGTATTATAATACTTTGGATTTACACTGTACCATTTTTGCATTGTACACAAAGTAATTTGAATATTCATTTATCACAATGGTCTTTTGAAGGTACTGTTGCCTTTGTTTTATCTTATCAGGAGCATGTATGCTTCCAACACAAGACCTGAATGAAAATATCACGTAACAAAATTTTTCAATGATGACATGTGTTTTAAAAATTAGCAGTCTGGCTATTTGTAGCAATATCCATTTTTGGTGATAATACTAGTAAATATGTTTCAACAATCTCAAATATAGAGAAATATGCTTTAAAAAAAAACAGCCCTCTTCCTTTTAGTATTTGTAATCAGTCTTTTTCAGATAGCTGCAGCATTGTAAAAGGTCTGAAGAGTGTTGGAGAAGATCTCCTGTTTTCAGGCAAAGTAAAACTGCTCTTCCATTTGTTATGCTTATTACAATGGAAAGGTTGAATAACCTCTACAAAATCAAATTCCCATAAGGCCATTCAAAGACCCTTTTCCAGGGTCTTGGCACACTGCTATTCCATTTCCCCCAGAAGAATTCCCAAAGTATATATTACTTTTGTAGGAGTACATCCATGGATGATAGCTGTGATAGGTAGTATAGAGGGAGGCTTCTTTTATGTTATTTTTACCTTTTCAGTAATTATTAAAACTAAGCAGATCAAGTATTTACCAAGCTTTCTAACAGAATATAGAATGTGGTTTCATGGACTTTTTTTTTTCTTTTTTTTTTTCCATGGACTTTTAACATGGATTAGAACAAATTTTTTCTTTTAAGTCACATTTTTAGATTCTCACTCTACCTCAGTACCCCAAAGGTCATAAAATTCATGGCCCTTGGATTCTGGTCACACTCTTTAAGCAGTCCAGAATGATCTAAGTGATGTGAGGGCAAAGACAGGTGATAAGTAGGACCTAGCCCTGTGAAGTGTTTTAAGTGTTCTTTAGACAGATGAACTCATAGTGAGGATGGCAGGTATTGCTATGGCCCTGTCTGACTTCCTTCTTCTACTCACTCAGGTCTAAGTATTAGTTGTGGGACAACTCTGGGAGTGAGAGCGCATCCCTGATATATATAGGGTATTAGGGAAATAGAAGGATGGAGTCAGGGGAACACAAGGGTATCGTATTTTCCCAGAACTCTTTGCTTGGCTGCTCGGAGGAAAGAGTCAGATAGGGAGCCAACCTACCACAGAATTCAGGAGTCTTGCCATCTATAGCTCCCACTCTTGGGCATTTCTCCCTCATTCTGCATTTTAAGATTTAAAAATCCTAGATAAACGAGGGAAGTGAGTGACATTAATTTTCAGAAGTTTGGACATGAACTCTCCTTTCTCTTTCTTATCCTGGGACTCATGGATGCTCAAGGGGTCCATGAATGTGGAATGGAAAAAAACAACCCAAGAATTTCATTTTCATATTATTTATCTGTATTTTGACATTTTCTTCAATTATTTAAAAATATGCTCTAAGAAGGAATCTGTAAGCTTCCCCAGACTATTAAAGAGGTCTGTGATAAAAAAAAAGACCAACTTTTTCACGGAATTCCCTTCACTCCGTGGTCCTTGAACATATGCACTGCTCTAAATTCTCACAAGAGGGCAGCAGGGGCCTGAGTGCCAAGCCAGACAAGAGGATCAGAAGGACAAATGTGAGTGGCTGCTGCCCCCAAGTGCTCCACGTGGGAATCTGTTTTTCTGCCGCCCTCCCCAGGGAATGATGGCTGGACCCAGAATAAGACCTTTTGAATCTCTTCTCCTCTATAATTGGCAGGCTACAGTACCTTGATGTCTTCTTGACAGCATCTGCTTCTGGTGGGCCCAAACATTCCATGCAGGACCCCCCCTCCCCCAAATTGAGCAGAGTATTTAAAAGTCCAACTCAGTCTGACGAGAAGGGCAACTTCCAAATCTGTACCCCTGTGCTTTGGACCAAAAATGTGGAGGGGGATTTCTCCTGGAAAAGGTGCTAGAATGCCCTGGCTTGGCAGCAATATCAGATAGTGGCGTGGGGAAGGGAAGAAGGAGAGAGTGTTGGATTTAAAAATCAGTCTAGCAGTCTACTGAACTATTTCTGGCCTGGACAAGCTACCCCCAGCCCCCAAGGTTTCCCAGCACAGTCTTCCTTATCTCCCCCTATCATAAACCTAAAACTGAAGCTATCTTATCTGATGTCTTGAGGAATGTTTGTCTATGTTTGCCTGCTTTACAATATTTGCCTATTTAATGTATGTTTGCCAAATGCTTCCAGCCCCCTGACCCTGAAACCCCCCTCCCCAGATGCTTCCTGACCACCTGTCCCTGACACTACCTTGATGTACCAACCCCCTTCCCCAAACATTTCTATATAAACTCTTGGCTGAGAATTCCAAGGGGTCGTTCAGGCATGCCTCTCTGCCTAGCGACCCTAGCTATTATTGCTAGTAAAGAATGAGCCTCTTCTTGCATATTGCATTGTCAGTGTGATTCTTCCTCCGGCCATGATAGAACCTGGGTTAAGTATTAAAATTTGGGTACAACAAGAGCATCAGTGAAGCTCCTTTGACAGAAGCAAGTCAAGTCCCTCCCTCTGTGGCTAATGGGATCCAGAGTGGAGAATTCAGGGCTTTAGTTATTCCCAAACTCAAGTCCATCTGTTAGGCACTCAGAGGAGCTGCCTCCCAGCCTCATCTGAGCTGAGATGGGTCAGATCAGAACTGGAAGTGGGTGCAAAAAGACCCCAATCCACAAGCAGAAGTCACCCCAGCCTCCTGATGCCAGTTGAAGCAGGAATAAGAAAAGAAGTTCAAATGTTATCTTTTCCTCAGAGTCTTCCTGGATCCCTTCCCTTGGGAATGATCCTACAGACTCTTCATTTTGAAACTCTAGAGCTCTATCTTGCTGTGTAGTTAACTGTATTTGTGTCTGTTAACTTAGAAAAAACTCGAGACTATTAAATAGTCATAAAACCACTCTTTAATCAAGGGAAAGGGGGAGCAGGGCTACCTGGCCTCTTATGCAGAGCTGCGCCTTGTGCAGAGTCTAAATGAACACTGCTTTGCTCTGCTCCCTGATCCCCCTGGGAGTGGCACCGCGCTAGATGACCACTCCCGGGAACAAAGGAAATTGGGGAACTTATATACCATTTGGGAAGATCCGGGGGCTGGGGAAGATGATTGACATTATACTGACAGGATACAAACAAGCTAGAGAAAGGGATCATAGCTAGAGGCTAGGGTGTAAGGGACAGGGACTGCTTACACAATGGATACTAAAGGATAGTTCCTGCCCAGGTGCGTTTTCCTGGGACTGGGTCTCTGATACAATGGGGAAGACTACCTAGGACAAAAGGGTATTTAGCATTTACCCTAGGGTCCATTATTCAGTCTGCAACTGCTAGCCTGAGATTCCCTTCAGGGTGGATTCTCACGGGAACAGAGAACAAGTACAAGCTTTGGGGGTCTCCAACCTACAAACTATTTCTAAACTTGGGGTTCATACCTCACTAAGCTACAAGTTTGGGAACTCTAGATTCCATGTCGACACACCCCCCTTTTGGTCAAGACTAAACGTCGCTGACCAACAATGGAACTCTTACTAATGGTGGAGAAATCTTAGGGTACAAGTATGGGTGATTGGCATTTGGGGGCGTTCCCCAGTGCCCGGCGCATTGACAATTGTGCCAGAGAAAGGTAGGCAGTCTACCCTTGGCATATTTTTACAAACACAACATTAGCCCACTTACCCCCCAAGTCTAAGTCTTTCAAATCCTGAGGTCCTGATGTAATGCCTTTGGTCTCCTCTCTCCTGGGGACTTCGGTCCTCTCTCCTGCTGACTTCTTCCCTTGTACAAAACACCTTCATTGCTGCAAGGGAAAACTTAGAAGAGATCTATAAACACATTCTTTAACAGACCTTGATCAACTCCCAACATACTTACTATAAAGATTATTCTAACCTTACACTTGACATCCTATATAATTCCATTAGTGTTCATTCTACACCCATTTTAAGATTATTTAAATTACATACCCCATCAAAAATTTCCTTACTTTACCAAAACATTATTTTAAAAAAAAACACTATAAATTATAGAAATATAAAAGCAAAAATAAATCCATCACAGGTTAATCAGGGATTGTAACTTAAAATACTAAATACATGTTTGTAGTTGAGAAGAAGCATGAATCTGATCCAGGCCACTGGAATCTATCTCCAATCTCCACATGGAGATTTTTTCCCCTCTTCTCATGGCAAATTTCTTGCAGGAGTGCTCCTACCTAATAGAAACCTAATAGAATTTCTTACACCCTCCCCTCTTCTGGTTTGCCTACCCCTCCTCCACCCCACTCTCACACCTGTCCTCATTTCCTTTCCCAACAGCTTGCTGCAGGTGGGGCCCTGTGGTTTCTCCCCCACTCCCTTCCCCTCCTGCAGACCGCAGCAAAAACAAATATAGAGAAAGGGAAGCAGGAGGTTTCGGAGACTTCCTAGCTATGTGGCTCTGGGCTCTTCTGTCTTGGAACTGATAATTACTCAGTTCCAAGAGAGAAGGTAAAGGTGTTTAAAAAGGGGGCAGGGAGTGGGAATAAGAGGCCATCTAGTACAATCCCTTCATTTTACAGATGAAGAAACTGGAACCTAGAGTGATGTAATAAGTTGCCCAGGGTAACACTGGTGATAGAGAAATAACAGAACCAGAACTTGAATCTTACAGAATTACAGGACCAAAATGGAACTTGGAGACCTTTTGATCTGACCTAAGTCCTCTCACTTCAAATCTGGTATACCACAATTCCTCTCATTTTACCCAAATCATCTCTTGACTGGTTATCATGTACTTGATTTTTGCATGTTGGGGGCCCTTTGTCCCAAGGAGATGCACCACTTAACATACTTAACACTTTCTGTGTGAACATGGGCAAGTCATTAAACCTCTGAAAGTCTCAATTTTCCTTAAAAAAAACAAACAAACAACTATCCAAAACAATTATTGATATTTTTATAAAATATGAAAATATTCTCTTAAAAAATGAAGTGTTTGAATTAGAAGACTTCTAAGTCCTTTCTGGGACTAAATCTTTGATTTTATAATTTCCCCATTCCATTATTTCCCAAGAACAAGGAGCATACCTTCCATAGGAATTAGGTGGTATTGCTGATTTTGATAGACCTGGGAAGCAAAGCTGATAAAAACAGCAACCTACTGAATGGCAGGAAGACCCCCAACAGGTAACATCGGTTGAATGAATGATAGGAATCGCGTGTAAACATCCAATCCCTCCTGGAACTCAACCTATATAAACTGGCAGAGTCTCTCATTCAAACGTTCCATTTGCCTTGGAGGCGGTGGGACCCAAGCTCAAGCTTGCAATAAAGCATAGTGCCTCTTGCTCTTATTTTATCTGGTGTGCCTCCTGATTTGGGAAATCAGAACCGGGCCGAACAATTTAATGACAGGCAGCATTGAGGAGACCTGGAGATGGGATCAGGGTACAGGGCTCAGATTCAAATTCTGCCTGTCTTCACTAGCACCCTGTGACTTTTTCAGGCAAGTTACCTAATTTCTCTGAGCTAGTTTTCCCATTTCCCAGTGTCAGTTGTACTAGATAATATCTGAGGTCCCTTCCAGCTTTAAATCTGTGATCTTGGAGGTAGTGCTACCCTAGAGGCCCCCACAGGTTTGCTTCTCCCAAAAATGTATACCTGTTACATTTTTAAGATTAATCTTTTAAAAAATTAATCTATATTATTTTCTCCATTTCCTTAAGTTTAGATTATTGTCGACGTGGAATCTAAAAACCCCCAAACTTGTAGCCTAGTAAGATCTGATGAACCCGAAGTTTTAGAATTAGCTTGTAAATTTGAGACCCCAAAGCTTGTACTTGTTCCCTTTTCCCAAGCGAATCCACCCTGAAGGGAATCTCAGGCTAGCAGTTTCAGACTGAATAATGGACCCTAAGGTAAATGACAATCTAGGTGGGGCTAAGCAAATGCTAAATACTCTTTTTGTCTTAGGTAGCCCTCCCCGAGGAGTCAAGAGACCCTTTCCTGACCCTTTCGGGTGAAGACCCACACCAGATCCTTTTAGTATCCATTGTAAATAGTTCCTTCCCTTATACCCCAGCCTCTGGCTATGATTCCTTTCCCAAGCCTGATTATATCCTGTCATTATACTTTGAACACTCCCATTTCCTTGTAGCTTTGGTAAAGTCAGTCAATCATCATTCCCTGCCCCTGGATTCCCCAAATGGTATGTAGGTCCCCCCAAATTCTTTTGCTCCTTGGTTGGCTCTCCCAGGGTTCAGTGACCAGAGCAACCAGAGTCTGTTGTGTGCAGATGCAAAGCATGGAATCCCTGCAAAGGTACAGGGAGAGCCTCACCCAGAATTCCAGGGGACCCCCCTGGAGAACTTTGGGTGAGGGGCAGTTGAGAAGGGTTGAAGACAGTTAATTGGTGGGATTGGATGTGAGCAGATACTCTGCTTGTTTCTCCTGACTTGGGGTTTCTCCTGAGAAACCATTGTAGCTTAAGCCAGTAGTTTCTACTCATAGAGTTAGCCTATTTGTCATTTCTATTCTTCATTAATATAGTTATATAATTATTTAGTAATTAGAGAGTAAGATATTTATCTATAGCAATAGAGCCAGTTTTAGTTAAGTGCTTCATCTTCTCCAGTGAGGAGGAGGAAGGGGGCATCAATTTAACAGTTTAGGGGCACCTTTCATTTATCCTAAACCCCTCCTGGATTTATATAATTTTCCTTGTTAATTCCTAATATAACTTTTTACCTTCAAAGCTGTGCCTGATAATCATTTGGAAGATACTTACAATTCAGTCTGAACTTCTTGATTGAATCCTGTTGGCTGCCAGTTTAAGATCTCTTCTGTCCTCAACAGTTAGATAAATAATTTCTATATATCTCCTCTAACTGACCTGAGAGGAATATAAATTTAAGAAAGGAACATTATTGGGGTTTCAGCCATAAGAGAAACTTACCAGAAGAATCCTATTGCTGTCTTCATTACCAACTGAAGAAGAAGCAGTTAGAGGGGGAGGGGTTTGAGAGCCAGGAGTGTTTTACCCCCTCCTTTCCTCACTGTAGCCTGTCAATCTCTGGCTCTTAACTTAAAGCAGCTATCTGGCCCTGAACATTTATCTGCTTCTCCAAACTATCTGTTAATTATAATCATAACAAGTCTTAGGACTCTGCCTGGGTGCATAGCGAGCAGCTATGTGTGGAGGCCTTGAGGAGAGCACTGAACCCCTTTCCTTAATTATAGTGTGGTTTTTCTGACTATCCTGTCCCCTGCTGCCTACTACCCTTTTTTTTATTCTTTTAATCTGATAAATTTTTATTTTAGCTTTGTCTGATAGCATGATTGCTGCTCCTGCTTTTTTTACTTTTTTAAAACATTTATTAATATTCATTTTTAACATGGTTACATGATTCATGCTCCTACTTTCCCCTTCACCCCCCCGCACCCTCCCCCATCCATGGCTGATGCACATTTCCACTGGTTTTAACATGTGTCATTGATCAAGACCTATGCCTACTACTCTTTAAAAACTCAGCTCTGCACAGTTCGGGGTCACACTTCAGCCTTTTGATGTGAGACCCTTAGCTTAAGCTAAGACAATAAAGTCCCTTTGCATTTTGCATTGCTGGCCTGAGATTTATTATTATGATCAACTGGGGCACTTCATAAGCAAATGTAAAAGTTCACATTGAAAATTTAACAATTGGTGGCTTAGTGAATAGGAAGCCAGGCATGGAGATGGGCGGTCCTGAGTTCAAATGTGGATTTAGACATTTTCCAGCTGTGTGACCCTGGGCAAGTCTCAGGGTCTCGCCCTCGCCCCTCCCCCCCCATTTCTTAGTCCTTACCCCTCTTCTGCCTAGATACTTAGTATTGTTTCTAAGACAGAAGGTAAGGCTTTTAAAAAAAGAAAAAGGTGGCCAGGGGAGGGGGGGGGGGCACAATTACCTCTGGAACAAGTTAACGCTGTCTCCAGAAAAACATCAAAAGTATCCCTTAAAAGTACCTTGACTGAAAGTGTCAAACATGAACCTGCAGATTTTGTTTTCCAAAGTCATTATCCCCCTTGAAGGCCTGGGCTATTCAGCATAGGCTGAGTTACTGTGTCACAGCAAAAAGATTTGTCACCTTGATTTGGGGGTCCCTCAAGCCCTTTGAACCCCAGTATCACCCTTTTGCCTTCTGAGCCAAGGTCAGCTTGTGGAGCATGGAAACATGGAAGAATCCTGTGAGGAACAGAAGAAGAGATGGAACTAAGGCTTAACAAGGACTTAATGCTGTGACAAGGGTTTGGTGTCCCCACCCCTTTCTCCCCACAATATCAGAACAAACACAATGGACAGGATTTCCCATAAGGACAATTTTATCTTTTATGTACCAGAGCTGTGTTGCCTGGGAGTTCTAGCTCAGCTCCCCAAGGAAATTGAGAAAAGGGATTGGGGAATTGAAAGCATTTCTTGAAGACCAAAAAAAAAAAGTGCAAAAAAAATGCCGGAGTGTGGCTCCAATTCAGCTGAATACCAGCACATATACATTTCCCATAATAGTCTCAAAGACAACCCAGGAGCATCCTTGGGGTTGTAGTTTCCTATGTTCTGCTTAATTTGCTTTAGGAAGTGAACTTTCTTTCCTAAATAGCTGCCAATTCCTTATCTCAGAGCATATCTACAAACCAATAACTCACAAGCATTAGAGTTCCTGTTTTTATAGATTAAAAAATATACTCAGAGGAGGTAAAATATCTTGTCCAAAGTCACTCCTCTCAGGAAGTAGCCAAACTAAACCCAGATCTTATAACTTGGAGTCAAGTTGATTGTCCCAGTTAGTCTTCCATGTTAATGAGGCCAAGGCAGTTCTGGGTTTTATTCTTGTATGAACTAATTTGCTTACTGCTTGAATAGAGGTTTTATTCTACACTCAGCACAAAACCATCCTTTACTTTTGGAAAACAAAACTAAAAGCAAGCCAGAGCAGACATCCTCTGCAGGACAGGAATGTCCCCTCCACTGTAAGAAGAATGGGACCTTTTAGTTCATTACCCTTAAAATTACAAATTCTCCATCAAGAACTTTTCTTAGACCAATTCTTTCTGA
This sequence comes from Gracilinanus agilis, assembly GCF_016433145.1. Taxonomy (NCBI): domain Eukaryota; kingdom Metazoa; phylum Chordata; class Mammalia; order Didelphimorphia; family Didelphidae; genus Gracilinanus; species Gracilinanus agilis. The sequence goes on along the minus strand of NC_058133.1, from coordinate 234,434,418 downwards.
CTTTTGCTGGAGCTGTGCTGCCTAGAAGTTGTAACTCATGTGGATTTTTAAAATTAACATTCAATAACTACATATATTTTATAAAGCATAAACTAACATAAAAAAAAACTAGAGGGAAAAGATGCTAAACTCACCCAGCCCACTCCCAGGAGCAAAAAGAGAAAGAATGAGGCAGAGCCTCAGAACTTATAAAAATGTGACCACACAAATGTAAACAAAAGGAAAAGCATTATAGGTAATACAGAAAGGAATTCTGGGCAATGCAGTCTTTAGGAGTTCAAGAATTTCCAACTATATATTTCCCCCTTTGATCCTATTGGGAAACCAGTCTCCCCAAAAGGATCATGAAAACACGATCAACTTAAACATTGCAATATTTTGTAGATAAAAGGAAAAGAGAACAAAATCAATGATTTTTAGATTGACGAAAAGCCAATTTGAGGGAAGTCCCCTTTGGCATAAAAGTATATAGTCAAAACAAATGCTTTCAGCCCCCCCATAGCTCAATTCACATCCCAAAGTCCAAAATGGATCTTCTGGTGCAGCTTGTGGTCTCTGCAGGCATCTTCATGGCACTTTCTCTAAACAAGTTTGTCTTCTGGATTCTGGGAGGTAGCAAGTTTCTTATCCTAAAATCAAGGATTACTTAGATTCAAATCAAACTTCACAACAATAACAAACCCCCCTGAGGTGGACAATAACACAGGGATCACTCAGGGATACTTGGCTAAGTTATAAGGCATATGAGTCAATTGCAAAAGAAATTTTAAAATCTACATAAAAGAGAAAAGCAACTTGTGGATGAAATATAAAATATTAAAGTCTTATGTCTAAAAATTCTAAGTAAAGGAACAATAAAACTACAGCAGGTCCTTGAATCAGAACCCAATTAAAGTGATTTAAACAATTATGCATTTATCCAATCAGTAGCCAGGACTATAGAAAGTTTGCCACACTTATAAAAGGCAGAAAAAGGAGCAAACGGGAGCCAGAATGACAGCTAAAGAGGTTCTTGTTAGAATGTAGCTCAGAGGAAGTCCTGCATCTTAACATGTGTTAAGTGCTACATCCTCAAATCACAAATAAGTTCAAGTCCTCTGGGCTCAAAATTACATCAATCCCACTGGATTGGTTGGTCTCTTTGACTTTGTGCTCAATTGGTACTATGCAGGTTAGCTTTGTGATTCTTTGGCACTGTGTAGTGGCTCTTTTTATATTTTTTTCTTCTGGAATCAGACAGAATCATTAAGCAAAGTCCCATAATTTTTTTTAAACAATCAATGGCATTATTTCTATAGTATAAAGATTTTTGGTATTCATTAATATTAGAACAAATATATTTTAAACTTATATTACTGCAAAATAAAAAAAGATTAATTTTGTTTATATATACTTCAAAGAACTCAAATAATATATTGAAAATACAGGGAAAAAACAATAATAAAAATGTTTTAAAATAAAAAATATATAGCTTATAATCAGTGACACACTGTGTCAGCCAAGGAGAGGTAAAATACAAACGTTCCTCATGAAAAAATGAGATTCATTTCCTTTTTAAACTTGGCCATGATCCACTGTGTCAGTGCAAATTATTTTTACAAAATAGCAGATTTATAAAAACAGTAATAAAGTAGATAATGCATATTCAAAGAAAGTACCAAATTCCCAAAATTCACAATAGCCCAGTTAATAACAATAGCAAACAAACCCATTATTATATAGGATTCACATGAGTTTACATATAACCACTTGTTGTATGATATTTTAAAAAACCTATGAACTGATGTATACTTGTCACAAATTCAACAGATATAGCAAATTTCAACCTTGGCAACTGCTGCTGATAAAAATCTATTTGGGAGGGGGCAGCTGGTTAGCTCAGTGGAGTGAGAGTCAGGCCTAGAGACAGGAGGTCCTAGGTTCCAACCCGGCCTCAGCCACTTCCCAGCTGTGTGACCCTGGGCAAGTCACTTGACCCCCATTGCCCACCCTTACCAATCTTCCACCTATGAAACAATACACTGAAGTACAAGGGTTTAAAAAAAAATGAACAGGGAAAAAAAAACCTATTTGTGAATTTAAATTATTCTGGTGGAAGTAAATTAAACTAAAGAATTAAAATATCATGCATACAGGAGTTCTTTTTGGCTTCCTGATTCTATTTGGTTCTCTATCTTTTAATACAACATTCTTTATAATATATATATGTGAAAACCTATCATCCATTCAGAAGGTACTAGGTATCTAAAGTCATTTCTAAAGACTCCTTATAAAATTACAATTTAAATTAAGTTATTGTATTCTCCAAGGTTGTATACAGCAACATGTGACCTCAAGAGTTGAGATGACAAATCCAGGATACATAAGACTTATGGGCTTTTTTACAATGATATGTTGTTCAGTAAAATCATAGGGAAATGGTACAGATAAAGGATCATATAACAGAAGAGATATTAATTAGATTAATATAGGTAAACTTAGAAAATTAAACCTTAACGAAATTAGTAAATATAATAATATAAGCAAATGACAAATTACAAGCAGTGTAGTAAAAAATAAAAAATCCTTTTTACCAATTCCAATAGACTTGTTCACTATCTTGAGGGGAGAATGATTAGTAAGCAATAAACTTCCAGATCTTTTTTAAGGTTATTTCCCCTCCCCCATATAAATCAACCATTCAGATTTCGTTTGTCAGAGCTCTGCATTTCATCATAGTGAGGGAGAATACTTCACTGAGCATAGTATGGAGGAGTCTCTAATTGGGTGTATTAAAAACTGGCCAAATGGCAAGGGGGTGTGGGGAGATGAATTTCTCCCCTTGAATCTTTTTTTTTTCCAGATTTAAATTTTTTTTTTTTTGAAAAATTTTCCATAGTTACATGATTCCTGTTTTTACTTTCCCCATCACTCCCCCATATCTAACATGCATTTCCACTGGTTTTAACTTGTGTGATCAGTCAAGACCATTTACATATTATTGAGAGTTGCATTGGTGTGGTCATTTAGTGTCTATATCCCCAACCTTGTCCGCATCAACCCATGTGTTCAAGCAATTGTTTTACTTCTGTGTTTCCCACTCCTGCAGTTCTTCCTCTGAATGTGGGTAGCATTCTTTTCCATAAATCCCTTAGTATTATCCTGGGACAGGGGCAGCTGGGTAGCTCAGTGGATTGAGAGTCAGGCCTAGAGATGGGAGGTCCTAGGTTCAAATCTGGTCTCAGACACTTCCCAGCTGTGTGACCCTGGGCAAGTCACTGACCCCCATTGCCCACCCTTACCACTCTTCCACCTATGAGCTAATACACAGAAATTAAGGGTTTATATATATATATATATATATATATATATATATGCTTCTGTTTTACTTTGCTAAATGATTTTCTTTTTTTAATTTAGATTTTTCAATTAATAAAAATATCTTTTCATTCCCTTTCATTGCCTCTCTCCCTAAATGAAAGGAAAAAAAAAATCTTTGTAACAAATAAAGTATATCTCATTTGCACTTTAAGTCCATCACCTCTCTGTCAAGAAGTGGGTAACAAGGGGAAGCTATCTCAGTGGATAAATGAGTCTGGAGATGCGAGGTCCTGGCTTCAAACCTGACCTCAGATACTTCCCAGTTGTGTGACTCTGGGTAAGTCACTTCACCCCCAATGCCTAGCCCTTACTGCTCTTCTGCCATGGAACTAATACTTAGTATTGATTCTAAGATGTAAGGTAAGGATTTGAGAAAAAAAAAAAAAGCTAGCATTTATTACATACTTATTATATGCCAGGCATTGTGCTAAGTGCTTTTACAGTTATTACTTCATTTGATTCTCACAGAAATCCTGAGAGGTAGTTTTTATAGTTGAGGAAACTGAGGCAAATGGTGGTGAAGTGACTTTTCCAAAGTCATATAGCTAGTGTCTGAGACTAAATTCGAACTCAGGTCTTCTTGACTCCAGGCCCAATTTTCTACCCATTGTACCATTTAGCTGCCTATTACAACATCAAGTATTATTCTCTTACTACAGTTGCAATCACTTATCTCTGTTCAACTGTAGCATCATAAGTAAGTCTGGACACAGGGTGAGAGTGAGTCTAAGCTCTTTTGTGACCTGCTGACTTTTTTGCCTTTACATAAGAGATGGTCCATGATCCTTATTTTCATCACAGCTATCAGCCTACTGGCCTAAACTCGAACTTGTTGAAGGGCCACCCTGAATATCAGCATTTCCATGCTTTATGGGTTGTAGTTGAAGTTCTAAGTATGAAAGGTATGACCTCTGGGTTCAGTCCCCTCCCCATGACTGAAGTGGAGGTACCCCTTGGTAGGGGGCAAAAATTATTGAGTAGTAATTTGTTGTGTGCTAGTAAATATTTAGCAATAGACTTTCTTTTTTTTTTTTTTTAACCCTTAACTTCCATCTAGGAGTCAATACTGTGTATTGGCTCCAAGGCAGAAGAGTGGTAAGGGTAGGCAATGGGGGTCAAGTAACTTGCCCAGGGTCACACAGCTGGGAAGTGTCTAAGGCCAGATTTGAACCTAGGACCTCCTGCCTCTAGGCCTAGCTCTCAATCCACTGAGCTACTCAGTTGCCCCCAGCAACAGACTTTCTGAAAACAAACAAACAAACAAACAAAAAAAACACCACATTTTAATGTGTTTTATAAATATATATGACATATCCTAGTTTATATGACAATAAATTCTTAAGTGTTATTATTTTCAACATCACTTTCTTAAGTCTAGAAAATAACAAACAATAAATCAAGTCTTGATTTATAGCATTTCCAAGGTTATAGTGCTCCTACTGAAAATTAAACAATTGGCTTTCATGAGTCAATTTGTGCCAGATCCAGCACACCCCTGAAATAGCACACAGGGCCCTCCTCCTTCACAGAAATATCACTTTCAGAGCCAGAGCTTTTGTAGCTCTGAGGAAGCAACTTTTGTAGAACTAGCAGATCCTCTTTTTGCTTAGAGTCCCTTGATGTAAGTAGCCATCTCTTCTCCCCACCTGCTCATCAGAGTCCACAATGAATCATCTTTACAGGGTCCTCCTCATTGTCTGGGACTAGTTTTTCAACAGACAAGTTTTTCTTTGTTTTGTGTGTGTGTGTGTGTGTGTGTGTGTGTGTGTGTGTGTGTGTGTGTGCAGTAGTTTTATATCATTCAGCTAACTTTTATGTCCATTAGTAACCAGATTTCTCATCAGAACGGTTGAATTATTGGAGGTCTTTCTAACACAATCAGGCATCAGACCATCATTTGTTTCAGTCACTGGTCTTTTGAACTTAAGTCTCAGAACTAATTGGTGTGCTTTTCTCAGCTTCTTTTTCCACTGAGAGATAACTGGTTTTCATTCTGGCTGGCAATTTGGAACTATGCCCAAAGAACACTAAAAGACTTTGATCCAGCCATATCACTGCCGGGTTTATACCCCAAAGAGATCATAAGGGAAAAGACTTATACAAAAATATTTATAGCTGTGCTCTTTGTTGTGGCAAAAAAACTGGAAAACGATGGTATGCCCTTCAATTGGGGAATGACTGAACAAATAATACTATTGTGCTGAAAGGAATGATGAACTGAAAGAATTCCATGTGAACTGGAACGACGTCCAGGAATTGATACAGAGTGAAAGGAGCAGAACCAGGAGAACCTTATACACAGAGACACTGTGGTAAAATCAAATGTAATGGACTTCTCTACTAGCAACAATGCAATGATCCAGGACAACTATGAGAGACCTATGAGAAAGAACACTATCCACATTCAGAGGAAGAACTGTGGGAGTAGAAACACAGAAGAAAGACAACTTCCTGATCACATGGGAGGATGGAGATATAATTAGAGATACTGACTCAAAATGAGCACCCTAGTGCCAATATCAATAATATAGAAATAGGTCTTGATCAATGACACATGTAAAACCCAGTGGAATTGTGCATTGGCTATGAGAGGGGAGGGATAGAACATGAATCCTATAAATGGAAAAATGTTCTAAATTAATTAATTAAATACAAATTTTTAAATTAAAAAAAGGATAATTGGTTTTGAGACTTTGTATCACTAGAATGCTAAAATTGTACTTTATGCACATAGGTCAATGTGGTTCTTGCCCAATCATCAGCAACAAGTTATAAAAGCTGTGGCATAATTCCTCATGAAATTGTATACACATATTAGAAATGCTACCTGTTTATTTCATTGATGTTTTGATCTCAGGTTAACAAACACATTGTGTTTTGTGTAGTTGAAATGCTCAGTGTATGTCTCTTTTGTGAATGATGAGTTGTATTCTGTAATTAATAAATGGGTCAATGGGCCTTATACTGGTAATAAGGCTAGCAGGAGGATGGTGCTGGTTGTAAGGATGAAGTGAGCTGTACCCGGGCTGGGCTTGAAACTTGTTTATAAATGCAAAAAGTATCCAACCCAGCTAACTGAGTGTTCAGAGAAACCTCACTGCTTGCCACCAGGCTCCTTTAAGATATCAGGTAACCGGGCCCCTTCCCTGCTGAGGAAGCAACTTCCTATTGGTGAATCAAAGGCTAGCAGGAAGTGGATGTTGAACTTCCTGCCCTTCAGCAATGGAGTTTGTTCCAGCCCAAACTGCTCAGAACCCTTCCTGTTGCCTATTCTCCTTGGCCTTAGATGGTAGGCAAATAACTACAAAATTCTCTGGTTAAAGCTAAGGGGTTTATTGATAACAGAGTAAGGGAACAAGGCAGTGGAAAGAGGGTTAGGAAATACTGTGATCTAAGGAGAAAGATTACCTGACTAAAGGTTGCTATGGATCCTAGCTGGATGGTCTTCTGCTGACCCAAGGCAGGCAGCCCTGGGTCAGAGTGATGTGGTTTCTGGTTGATAAATAAAGTTGCTCTTGAACTAAATTTTGCCAGTGATGTTAAAAATATTGTTGAGTTGCTCTAGAAGATAGATCTTAAACCCTACTCTATTCTAGCCCTAGCTACCCACATTCTCACTCCCGCCACCCAGGGCCCAAGGTGGGGGGGTGGTAAGGTGTAAGTGAGTGGTTAGGGCGAAGTCAGGTAAGAACAGAACCCAGCCCTAGGTCTCTTATATACTCTTGGCTCAACTGGCAGTTGGTGCTTTGCCCTAATGTCTCATGCCACCATCAACATTCCATCCAGGGCAACTGACAGGTTGCCCTAAACCAAGATGGCAAGTTTAAAAATCCTATATTACAATTCATAGCTGTCTTAATACCTGGCAAAGGTAACATTTTAAAAAGTAGATTATTCCTAAAATCCATAGACTGAAAAAGATTTTTCCAATATTTAAGCAACAACGCATTGGTTCCTGATCAGGTATGCTTGTGCATATCTGGTGAATGTTCTGTCACCAGTAAGATGTGATTTATGTTCTTACTATCTCCTTCTGGAGATTAAAAAAATAAATCAATGCAGATGAGTTCCAAAGTTTTGTTGGCATTCATATTCTCCAAATATGTGCATTTTATTTGTGCACATATTTGTGCAAATATATGCATATTTATTTTTCTTTGAACATATCAGGCATAAATTTCACACTTTTTAATGATATCTGCTGCCATCACGATCCAGGAGAATCAGTTTCTTACTAACTCTAATATCCTGTCTTGACTCAAATGTCTGCAACCATAATATAGTGTTTTCATGGATAGAGCAATATGCATCAGGGAACACTATTTACTTCCTGAAACAATACATGTGATCAATCATGGTCTGGTACAGGATTCTGTTGCATAGCTCCAGTATCTAATAAGGGCAGTTAGGTGGCACAGTAGATAGAGGGCAGTGCCAAATTAAATATTATTTGTCAGAGATGCATAGTAGCACTAGTGTTACTGTGAATATGAACTATGAATATGCCCTAGGCTAGGGAAAAGTGACACAGATACAGATGCTCTGTTTTGAAGACTTTGCAGCAATGAAGCTATGGTATTACCAAAGAAAGCAGTAAAATCTTTAAGTGATATCCAGACATTTGGGACACAATTAAGCAGAAGTATACCTGACAGCTTGGGAATTCTAATTTACATATTCAGGCCAACTACATCTGTGAACTAAACTTCATTAAACTAACTTTTGCCGTGGTTGACTGTATATGACTGTCAACAAGAGTAGATGGCTTAATATGCATCTTTCTATTAAGGCAATATTAGATACTGTTGTTATTCAGTTGTCTCAGTCATGTCTGACTCTTTGTGATCCCATTTGGATTTTTCTTTGCAAAGATACCAGAGTGGTTTGCCATTTCATTCTCCAGTTAATTTTACAGATGAGAAAACTGAAGTTATATTTGAACTCAGGTCCTCCTGATTCCAGAGCCAGCCCTCTATCCATTGCACCATCTGTGCCAATGCCAACTGAGAGCTTCTGACTTTTTCTCTTGATTAGGGGTTCTTAACCTAGGGTCTGTGGATTCTTCCAAGGAGAAAAATAACATTTTAATTTTCATGTATATATATACACATATATATACACACATATACCTACACACACTCATAAATACACACATACTCATAGACTCATAGACATTTAATTTCCAAATACTAAGCATCCTGGTAAAAATGATAGGTGCAGGTTAAGAGCTTATCCTAGGATCTGAGAATAATGAAAATGACCTCCTCATTGATTCCCTATAGATTTGTTCCATTTGGATTCATAGAATTTAGCACAAAAATGATGATAACTCTCAATTCTAATGATATATATGTATCCCTAATTTCCCCTGAGCTGTAGTCCCACATCACCAATTCCCTACTGAACATTTTCAACTGGATGTCCCATAGGCATCTAAAACTTGAAAGTCTCAAAGAGAATTAATTACTGAATTTCATCCCTATTCCAAACTTCTCCATTTCTGTTAAGGGAATCACCATGCTCCCAGTCACCTAGACTTACAATCTCAGACATATCTTTAACTCTCTACTTTCATTCTATATATTTTAATTAGTCATCAAATCTTGTCATTTATAACTTTATAACATCTCTTGGATATGTCCTTTTCTCTTCACTCACACAGACATCACCCTAATTGACTTTTATTACCCCTTACTTGATTATGGCCTTATAATTGACTCAAATATTTCCCCATTCCCACCTATTCTCCACACAGCTACCATAATGATTTTCTTTAAAAAAAATTCTTTTTATTAAATCTATTTTTGGTTACACTTTCATTGTGATTTGTCTTTCTCCTTCCCAACCCCACAGTAGAGAAAAGCAACATTTGATATAGATACATATGTGGAACCATACAATATACATACTTCTATATATCAGTTCTTTTTCTGTAGGTAGCTATCATTTTCCTTCCTAATTCCTTCATAGTTGATTTGAATGTTCATATCACTCAGAATAGTTTAGTAATTCACAGTTACTCTTTGAATGATATTGCTGTTATCGTATAAGTTTACTTGATTCTGCTTGTTGCATTCTCCACTATTTCATGTGAGTCATTCCACATTTTTTTAAAATCATCCTTTTCATCATTTCTTACAGAACAGTACTATTCCATCACAATCATATACCCAACTTTTTGAGTCATTCCTCAGTTGATGGACATCCCCTTGCTTTCCAGTTCTTTGCCATCTAAAGTGATTTTCTTAAAGCATGGGTCTGACAGTATCAGCCCCTCCACTCAGTAAAGTCCAGTGGCTTTTTAAAACTTCTAGGATCAAATGCAACCTCCTTTATTTGGCATTTAAAGTTCTCCCTTAGTTTTCTTCCTACCTTCTTTTTTTTCCCCTATTTTTTTAAAATTTAGAATATTTTCCCATGGTTACATGATTTATGATCCCTCCTTCCCTCCTCCTAGAGCTGACAAGCAATTCCCCTGGGTTATACATGTATCATTGTTCAAAATTTATTTCCATGTTATTCATATTTGCCAGTAGAGTGATTTTTTAACATCAAAACCCCAGTCATATCCCCATCGAATCACGTGATCAATCATATGCTTTTCTTCTGTGTTTCTACTCCCACAGTTCTTTCTCTGGATATGCATGGTGTTCTTTCTCATAAATTCTTCCTCATAGCATTACTGCTAGTAGAGAAATCAATTACATTCGATTGTGCCACAGTATATCAGTCTCTGTGTTGTAAGAGGGAGATTTTTAGGTATTTTATAAATATACATTTAAAGTGTGGCCGCCAAGAATCAACAATTCAGATTGATTCCATAATTAAAATAGACCCAAGTCAGCATCCAGTTTAAGGTAGTTTATTTACAATTAGGAAGGTAAATGTAAGTAATTAGAGAGAGGGAGAGGCTGGTCCAGGCCTGGAGAGGCCTGGACAGAGAGAGAAGGTTAAAAGGCTAATTAAACTAGGTTACAAGCCACAAGACCTTAGAAATCAGAGAGGCTATAAGCCTACTTAAGGCAGAGTTTGGAAACGCCAAGATAGGCCAAGGAAGTCAGCCTAACTTCCCACGTGACAATTCAGAGTAGAAGCATTCTGAGGTCTCAGCCGAGCACCTTCAGCACCAAGTCCAAAGCCTGAACTCCTCAACTAACCTTACCAGGTTGTAACCCACGTATTTAAAGAGACAGTGTCTCTCATAATTTCCTGTGGGCCACCTCTAATTCAAGTGGACCAATGGCTGCCTCTACACTGATTTGGACTGCCCAAAGGGCAGTCCCTTGTTCTTGATTTGATACTTATTGTCAGTGTGGTTAACTTATCTCCACTCCCCTTTTTCAGGGAGGTGGGGATGATATAATCTAGATGCCTAGGGTAAGTAGATTTTTGACTATGAATGGGCTAGAGTTAATTTCATTTACACAGTATATAATGTTCTTCTGGTTCTGCTCCTTTCACTCTGCATCAATTCTTGGAGATCTTTCCAGTTCACATGGAATTCCTCCAGTTCATTATTCCTTTCAGCACAATAGTAATCCACCACCATCAGATATCACAATTTGTTTAGCAATTGGGGAATCCCAATTGATTGATATCCTCTCATTTTCCAATTCTTTGCCACCACAAAGAGCACAGCTATAAATATTTTCGTACAAGTCTTTTTCTTTATTATCTCTTTAGGGTACAAACCCAGAAGTGGTATGGCTGGGTCAAAGGGTGGGCATTCTTTTAAATGCCTTTGCACATAGTTCCAAATTGCCTTCTAGAATGGTTGGACTATTTCACACCTCCACCAGCAGTGTATTAGTGTCCCAATTTTGCCACATCCCCTCCAACATTTATCACTTTCCTTTGCTGCCATATTGGCCTGTTTGCTAGGTGTAAACTTCAGAGTTGTTTTAATTTGCATTTTTCTAATCAGGAGGGATTCAGAGCTCTTTTTCATGTGCTATTGATAGTTTTGATTTTATCATGTGAAAACTGCCTATTCATGCTCCTTGACCATTTGTTGAATGGAGAATGGCTTGATTTTTATAAATTTGACTTATTTCCTTATATATTTGGAAAATTAAACCTTTCTCAGAGAGTTTTGTTATAAAAATGTTCTCCCATCTTATTGCTTTCTTTCTAATTTTGGTTGCATTGATTTTGTTTCTACATAAACTTTTTAATTTGATATAATCAGTCATTCATCCTTCCTACCTTCTTACACACTGCTCCTTTCCATGCTCTGTATTGCTTAGTATTCCTAGCACATGATACACCATCTCCCATTTTTTCATTGACTGTCTCCCATGCCTAGAATGTGCTCCCTTCTCACTCCTGCCTCTAAGAATCTGTGACTTTCTCCCAGACTCAGCTCAAGGGCAACCTTCTATGGGAGGCCTTCCTGGTATCCCTGGCAGATGTCTTCTTTCTTCATATTATCTTCCTTTACATTATAAGGATAAAAAATAATAAGCGCTGATATAATAATATAAATTAGTATTTTAATTAAAGCCATGCTGATAGATAAAGTCATTAGACCACTCACTTGTAAGAATTCAAAACTGCCGTCCCAGACATTATTGTTACCTCTCTTCCTGAGTCTGCTGGCCAAGAGGGCCACTCCCTCCTAACCCAGGAGATTTAAACTGTTCTCTGCGTGGAGATGTAGGCGTCCCCATGCCCAAAGAACCGGAACCAGAAACCCGTTGGACCACGGGAAATGTAGTTTGATAATTTCCACGTGTCCATAGAAAATACATATATATACTTAAAGATGGCATCTCCCAAATTTCATTTTTACAATTCCCACTGAGGGCCGGCAAAAAAAAAAGGTTAGCCCTTTTTCTTCGCTGGACCTGTAAAAATAGACAACTTCTAAAATTTAGGAATTTGGGGGATAAAAGAAATAGATGAACGAATGGGTAAAATTAGTCGCATTGACAAAAAACCAATTTGGGGGCAGTCCCCTATTGGTATAACAGTGTACAATTATAACAATATATACAACTCAATTTCAACTCCCCATAGTTCAATCAACTGCACCCCAAAGTTCAAAATTTGGTCTTCATGGTACAGTGAAGGTTTTTCAGACATCTTCATGGTGTCTTCACCAAACAGTTTCGTCGTCTGGATTCTTGGAAAGATGGCAAGATCCTTATCCTGAAATTATTCTCAAAAGAATTTAAACTTTACATTATAGATTACAAAACATACATTTTCTTCTAAGATTTATACAATTCCCCGTGAAATTACTCCTAAAAGAGTTAAATATACATCTATTTTTACATTATTGAATTTTTAAAAACTTAACAGATATCCCCCTGAGGTAAATCTTAAATACACCTTTTTTTCTTAAAAAGGGTACCTCAGGTCAGCTAAGGATAAGTGGCTGAGTCCCGGGGGTTGTATGAAATTGGCAAAATACAAAGAATAAAATTCAAGAAAAAAGAATAAAAAATTAACTTGTGAATGAAATGTAAAATGTGCAAAAAATGTAGGGAAAATAAACTTAGACCTTTGAATGAAGGTCTAATTAAAGTGAATTCAGCAGTTTGCAATTACCCATTCAGGGCCAGGACTTAAGCAAAATGTCTCTCTCTGATCTGGCTTATCATCAGCTTTTCAGGGAACTGAGCCAAATAAATAACCAATCTTAGGTGCTTTCTAGGAATCTAAGTCGAGGGGACCCACATCCTCTAAAGTTTTAGAAAAGACTGGGACTCCAGGACTCAAACCCCAATTACCAAGTCCTAAAAGTATTGGCATAGAACTGCTGCAATTATGCAGATCTTAGTCAGTCAAGTCTCTGATCATGTGCTTTCTTTAGCACTATTAACAGCTCTCATGTTCCCTTTTCATAGAATTAGACAGAAAGGCATTTAATCACAGTCCTATAGGCTCAGGTATTTGCTGTAGAATCAGAAAAAGGATAAATAATGATTATATATATGTACTTCCAGTACAAGATGAGAAAAAGGAAAAATCAATTGCTCGCATAAAAAAATGTTTTAAAAATCAAAAATATATATATAGCTTAGAACTAGAAGGGTTATGTTACCCAAAAATGAGGTTTTCATTTTGTGAGTGTAAATGGATCTTACAAATAGCAGATTCACAGTGCACATTCAAATAGAGTACCATTATTTCCAATAGCACATTTTAAAACAATGATGTTTAAAATCATTTACTTGTTACAACTTTTAAATCTTGGCTAAGAGTTTCTCAACAAACTCTGTTATTGCTTCCATAGCAATTCTGATAAACCCTTGTACTTTGGTGTATTGTCTCATAGGTGGAAGAGTGGTAAGGGTGGGCAATGGGGGTCAAGTGACTTGCCCAGGGTCACACAGCTGGGAAGTGGCTGAGGCCGGGTTTGAACCTAGGACCTCCTGTCTCTAGGCCTGACTCTCACTCCACTGAGCTACCCAGCTGCCCCCGGCTTCCTGTTTTAAAAAAAAAATCCTGGGTAGGAAATGCTTCTACCCATTTAAGGCAATAGTTTCTCTTATAATAAAATATATAAAAGCTTTACCCTTAAGACAACAATTCTTAAGGATTTAAAGTAAAAGTTAAAAAATACCTCTTGTAAAATTACAAGGTAATATTCAAAGCATGGAAACTTCAAGGTTCTTTAAATTACCAAGACAGAATAAAATTTAAAAGACATGTGCTCTATAAATCCAGTATACATAAAGCAAGTTACAACATTAAAAATGTAATGTGAGTATCAGATCAACAAGTTGGTCAAAACCTCTTACCAGTTCTAATAGATTTTTTTCATTATTTGGGAGTTACAATAAAACCATCAACAGAATTAATCTAGCAGCCACAAACTTCATTAACTTAAAATGATTCAGTGCAACAGGAAAATCAACGAAATAAGCAAGATTAATTTACAAAACACTAATTAGCAAAATACAGTAAGATAGTCTCTTTAAAACAGAAATAAAACTCATTCAGTTCCGAGGTTTAAAAGTTCACCCCTGGTTCAATTTAAGGTTCTTTTGATTGAGTTCTGCTGAGTTTAAGGAGCTTTTTTTTTTATAATCAGTCTTTGCTCTCAGTTCAAAGTTCTGAACAGGTATGGGGGTGAATAGGCCATGTGGCCCTATTAAAGGTAAATGCTAGGTCCACGTGGTGTCGGATCATGGGCTCAGGGCTAGAGAAAAACTTAAAGTCAGTTTTGTAGAAAATACCCACGTGGAGAGCTTGTGGGGGTGGGGGTTGCCTAAATTAGGTCTTTAGAGAAACACGTGGAGGGATAGAATGTAGGCCATTACCAAAGGAGGGTAGTGGAAATATATTACCCAAGCCTAAGAAGTAGAGGCAGAAGTCTCCGAAAATCGGCAGGTTATCGCTGTTGGGGCTCGGGGTTCTAGGACTTAGCAGCAGTAGCAGCACCAGCGGCAGGAAAAACCATGCTGATAGATAAAGTCATTAGACCACTCACTTGTAAGAATTCAAAACTGCCGTCCCAGACATTATTGTTACCTCTCTTCCTGAGTCTGCTGGCCAAGAGGGCCACTCCCTCCTAACCCAGGAGATTTAAACTGTTCTCTGCGTGGAGACGTAGGCGTCCCCACGCCCAAAGAACCAGAACCAGAAACCCGTTAGACCACGGGAAATGTAGTTTGATAATTTCCACGTGTCCATAGAAAATACATATATATACTTAAAGATGGCATCTCCCAAATTTCATTTTTACATACTGTATATGTATTTTGCATGGGTAACATGGCTTTGCATGGGTAACTTGTCCAGGTTACCTGAGATGAAAGTACTCTACTTCTGAGAAGACATTCTGTGTTCTGCCATATAGGTGGAAGTAGCTTCTTTCCTTTGGCTGTGTAACTGGAAGAGGATGCCAGACTGAGACAGTCAGAGGCATCCAGTGGGTTGAAGGTCCTTTTCATCAGAAGCATGAGTGTCATTCACTGAACTTCATAGGACAAACTCCACCTCCCTAATCCTTTTTAGGACCTTTCGTCTGAAGAATCAGGCTTGTTTCATTTGTCCTTTTCAGTTGTCAGTGAAGGTGGTGAAGTTCTTGGAGCTTGAGCCATGATGACTTGGAGGCAGGATTCCAGACTAGATGTTGCTGCTAGCCTAGTAGCAAAACTGTGAGAAATCAGGGTACCTATGAGGGGAGCCTTGGAACTTGGTGGGATTACGCTTATGTTAAGTGAGCTAAACTGTGAACTAATCTTTCTCTTTTCCCAGAGAATGAGATGGTGGGTGTGGGTGTGGGTGTGTGGTGTATGTTTGTTTTTGCTATACCTTTGGAAAATATATTTTCTATAAAAGGTAAGTGGTTAAGTGGAGCTAGGGTGCAGCAGACCTTTTAATTGGGGAACACAATTGATGGGAGCTAGAGCCAATTCCCCCAAATCCTTCAATGTAATGGGGAACTCTGAGAAGGAGAGAAATGTAACACACCTGATCTTCAGACAGGAAAGGACCTAGAATAGACATTGTTACAAATGTAACTATTTGTATTTGTTGTCTTCCCATGTGAGAAAGTAAACCCCTTGAGGGAAGGGACCATTTTTGCTGCTTTTTTTTTTTTATCATAACTTAGCACAGTTCCTGACACATAATTAATGCTTAACAGATGCTTGCCGATGGATTGAATAGGATGTGGTACATGTCATCCTCACTATCCTGTGTGCATCTAGAGTTGCACGTAGGATGCTTTTAGTAATACTACAGAAGATGAGTTTACAAGTTTTACTTTTATTCAACTACAAAAAGTAGACATTTGATCAACGTGTGTAAGAGTTTGTAGAACATTAAATTTAAAAGAATAGTACTAGTATAGTGAGTATTGACTTTTCACGTCTCTCTTTCTACCTCCCTTTATATAAACTTTCTCTTCATCTGCACTGTCCTATCATAAGTCTATCTATAAATTTCCTATAACAGTACTCCCATCTCTTAGCCTCTTAGTTCTTTCCCAAGTCATTTTCCCTGCACTAACCACTATCTCCTCTTCTCTCCAACTTGACTCCTTGGTGAACCAATTCAATTCCTCTCTTGAATCCATAGTCCCCTTATCATATTGCTGATTACACTCAATCAAGTCTCAGCCTTGGATCATTCCCACCATTCTTCTTCATACCAACATACATACTACTGAACCAAGGTGAAGAAAATGACATGACTATTATTACTGGATCTTCCTGAAAAGGACAAATGAAATAAGCCTGATTCTTGGGATCAAAGGTCCTAAAAGGGATTAGGGAGGTGAACTTTGCCCTACAGTTCAGTGTAAGGCACTCATGTTTATGATGGATCGGACCTTCACCCCACTGGATGCCTCTGACCAGAGACTGTCTCAGTCTGGCATCTTCTTCCAACTCCAAGAGAGTTCTCTGGAGGTGGGGTGTGTGTGTGTGTGTGTGTGTGTGTGTGTGTGTGTGTGTGTGTGTGTGTGTGTGAAAAGCCATGACAGGAGAAACACGATTTCTTTTCAAACTAATCTACTCGGAGAGAATTAAGTGTTTCTGAACCCCACTTCTGGTCGCCATAAGTGTAAAATTAAAATACAATAACTCAAAATATTATATTTTATAAGATTTATTAATAATCACTAGAAGTAAAGGTAATTATCTAACAAAATAAAACCACATGCGCCAACAGGAAGGAAAAAAAGCTAGACATGGAACTCCACCCAATTTATATCCTGTCTACATCAGCACATAATGACAGGAAGTGAGTAGGGTGCTGGGAATAGTAGTTTTGCTGGGGATTGTAGTTTTTAAGGTAACAGATTCAAATTACACATAAGGACTAGGCAATGTGGGTTAAGTGAATTGACTAGTGTCACACAGCTTGTAAGAATCTGAGGCTAGATTTGAACCCATGACCTCCCATGTCTAGACCTGGCTCTGTATCCACTGAGCCACTTAGCTACCCTTTCTTTAATTTATTTTTTAATCTCTCCTTTTCAACTTGTTCCTTTCTTGCTACTTTCAAACATGCCTATCTCCCCTGACCTGAATAAATCCTCACTTGATCACTCCAACTCTACTACTAATCATTTTCTATTCTGCCCCTTTGTACCTCACTCCTTGAAAAGGTCATCTACAATAGAAACCTCTACTTTCTTTCCTCTTATTCTCTTCTTAACTCCTTATAATCTGACTTCTGACCTTATCAGTCCATCAAGACTGCACTCTCCAAAGTTGTTAATGATCTCTTTAATTGCCAAACCTATTGGCCTTTTCTCAGTCTTCATCCTCTTACTGCCTTTCAGATATCTTCAACTGGATGGCTAGTAGACATCTTAAGCCCAATAGGTCCAAAACTGAGCTCATTATCTTTCTTACCTTCCCTATACCCTTCTTCTGTCCTTTAGCCTCACATCCTGGTTTCCTAATGATCTCCAAGCTTTTGCCAAAAAGCCTGATCATTTCACCTTTGCAACACCTTTTCAATACACTTCTTTATTTCCTCTGTCATTGCAACCATTCTATTGCATGTCTTTATCACCTCACACCTGAATTATTGTGAAATACTAGTCAGTGTCCCTGCCTCAAATCTCTCCCCACTCCAATCCATTCTGTCCTAAAGCATAGGTCTTATTCCATTCCCTTCTCAATAAATTACAGTGGTTTCCTTTTACTTCCAGACATATGTACAAAGTGTTCTGTTTGTTATTCAAAGTCCTTCATAACTTAATGCCTTCCTACCTTTCTAGTCTTTTTATACCTTATTTCCTCTCTCTATATATTATTTGATTTAATGGCACTAGCCTCCTACCTGTTCCATGAATAAGAAACTGCTTCTCTTGGCTCTGAGCATTCGCTGCCCTCCATACCCGTAATGCTCACCTTTCTCCATTCTAATTAATGACTTCCCTGGCTTCCTTTAAGTCCCAACTAAAATCCCACATACTAGAGCAAGCCTTCCCCAACTCCTCTTAATTCCAGGGCCTTCTCTCTATTAATCATTTTCCTATTTATCCTTTACATATCTTGCTTTGTGTATATTTGTTTTCATGTTGTCTTCCCCTTAGATTGTAAGCTCTTTGAGGACAAGGACTGTCTTTTGCCTCTTTTTGTATCCAGAGCACTTAGCACAGTATACTAAGCAGGTACTTAATAAATATTTATTGAAAGGAGGAGCCAAGATGGCAGAATACAGACAGCATTCAGTTGAATTCTCCCAACATTCCCTTCCAAACAACTTTTTTTTTTAATTTATTTTTATTTTTTTATACCCTTACCTTCCATCTTGGAGTCAATACTGTATTGACTCCAAGGCAGAAGAGTGGTAAGGGTAGGCAATGGGGGTCAAGTGACTTGCCCAGGGTCAACAGCTGGGAAGTGTCTGAGATCATATTTGAACCTAGGACCTCGGGTCTCTAGGCTTGGCTCTCAATTCACTGAGCTACCCAGCTGCCCCCCTCAAACAACTTTAAAATAACCCCTCAACTCAATTGGAGTGGCAGAGCTAATAAAAGGTGAGATTGAGACATTTTTCCAACTTAAGACAACTTAGCAGATTGGCAAGAAAGGTCTGTGACATCAGAGTTGGAGCTAGCGTAGAGCAGTAGTATAAGCCATAGACCTTGGAACTGGCTGCAATGGCAGCAGTGACAGTGATAGCTGGAGCAGCCGCAGCAAGAATAGCAGCAGGGAACTCTCAGTGCAGAGATGATAGACAACTGGTCAGAAAGAGATTACAGGGCACTGTAATGTGTAGTTGGCACTGATTGGCAATTCTATTGTTCATAAACAGTTCTGGGTCACAGTTATGGAACAGAGAAAAATGTTTGTGGGTCATCACAAGGAAGCAGGTGTCTTGCTCATAGTTCCAAGGCAGAGAGGAGCATTAACACTTTTGACTTTAGGAGAGCAAGGGACCTCGTTACAGTTCCAGGACTAAGAGAAGCTTGCAGTTTCAGGGAGCAGGGACCCTTTCTGGGTAAAGACCAAAATACAGACTAGGAGAGCAGTGACCACATCTATCCCATAATAACACTACTTTGAAAGCACTGATAATTTACAGGACCCTCCCCACCAAGAACTGGCTTTAAAAATAGTAGCAGAAAAAACCCCAAAGCTTGGCAAAGTGCCCCCTCACCCCTATGTGAGCAGAGCCCAAATTTAAAATAAAGTTAAAAATCAAGAAATAGGCTGGGAAAAACCAAAAAAAGAGTTTGATTATAAAAAGCTGCTACTGTGCCAGGGAAGACCAAGACATAAACTCAGAGTAACAATGTGAAAACAGCAACAAATAAAGCCTCAAGAAAGCAAAAAAATAACAAACCACTAATCAGACTGAAGCCCAACAAGAATTCCTAGTAGGGGTGGGGGAGCTGGGTGGCTCAGTGGATCCAGAGCCAGACCTAGACATGGGAAGTCTTAGGTTCAAATCTGGCTTCAGACATTTCCTAGTGTCCTATTCAAACTCTGGGAGTTGTGAGTCTCACCTTTATTGACAGGTGAAGACAGTTGGAGACATCAGAATATTCCCAGATGCTGTGGGGACAAAAGGAAAGGCAGTTAGCCAAAGGATATAAATACCCTGACAGCCATCTGACAAGGACCTTTTGGGCTTTGACCCTTGGCCTGGAACCCTTGGCCTTGGACATTGATCTCTGATCTTGGAGCATTGACCTGGGGATCTCTGACCATGGGTCCTGTGATTCTCTCTGAATTCCCCCTAGATATTTAGACATCTGAACCATCATTAGATATTTAGGTATCTGGGCCCGGGTGGGAACCAGGAAGAGGGAAGGAGAAGAAGCAGAGGGAGGTAAGGGAGGTATTTCCTGATGGCTGTAGGACTGATATAACAACTGGCAATAAGAAGCTGAGAGGGATCATTGATATCTGTATCAGCCAAGCAGATTGCTTTCTCTGATTTGGCTGTGGCCAAGCTGAGCCAGAGGAGGTGAAGAACAAGAGCTCCAGCTGAAACAGCCTACAGTCCTGAGGGATCATAGCCATTAGTGACAGGGTCTCCTATCCCCAATCCATTCCTGATTATTCCTTTCCCTTATTAACATCTATAGATAAAGTTTATTAAGTACCTTCCTGAGTAGTTATTACATCACAACTCTCGGGGAGGGAGCAATGCAGTCAGATGAAAACATTATCCAAGGCTAATAGAGCCCAATATTAATAATCAATCCAACCCCAAGTGAGATCTTAAAGAGTTACCCATCCACTTGGCCTTTAGGGATCCTGCCTGGGTGCTGTTATCGAGAAGGGGTAGTTATTATAACATCCAGCTGAGTGACAGGACTTGGGTGTCCCTGCACCAGCTATCAAGGGAATCCAAGGCACAGCTTCCCTGATTAATATACCCTATAATAATATAATAGTAGAGAAAAATACCTTCTTTATAACATTAGCTGTGTGATCCTGGGCAAGTCACTTAACCCCCATTGCCTAGCCCTTACCACTCTTTTGCCTTGGAGCCAATATTGACTCCAAGATGGAAGGTAAAGGTTTTAAAAAAAAGAATTCCTGGAAGACAAAGAAAGAGATGAGTCACAGAGGAAAAATTAGAAAAAGAAATGAGTAATACAAGAAAATTATGAAAAGAGAACTAACATCTTGGTTCTTTAGAAGTGCAAAAATTCACTGAAGAGCTTTAAAAAAAGCAAAATAGGCCAAATAGAAAAGAAGGAACAAAAATTCACAAAAAAAGGAACTTATAAAGCAGAATTGGCCCAATAGCAAAAGATGTATGAAAGCTCACTGAAGAAAATAATTTCTTAAAAATTAATGGAGAAGTGGAAGCTAATGACTCCTTGAGATATCAAGAAATAACAAACCAAAGTCAAAAGAATGAAAAAAAAAGAAAATGTGAAATATCTCATTGAAAATAATAACTGACTGGAAAATACATTGAGAAGAGATAATTTAAAGATTATTGGACAACCAGGAAGCCATGATTTAAGAAAAAAAAAGAGAGAGAGAGAGCCTAGTATTGTATTTCAAGAAATTTCAAAAAGAAAACTGCTTTGCTATCTTAGATCCAAAGGGTAAAACAGAAATTTAAAGAATCTGCCAATTACCTCCTGAAAAGAGATTTAAAAAAACACACAACAAATGCTCAGGAATATTATAGCCAAATTCCACAGATCACTGGATCAAGTAATAAAAAAAAATCCATTCAGGTATTGTGGAACCACAATCAGTATCACAAAAGATTTAGCAACTTCTACATTAAAGAAACTGAGGACTTGGAATATACTGTTTGGGGTAGTAGGACTGCAACCAAGAATAACCTACCCAAAAAAAACAGTATAATTCTAGTGAGGGAAAAAAGGATATTTGATAAAATAGAAGACTTTCAAGTATTTCTTTTTTTTTCCTCTCTTTTTTTTTAAACTCTTAACTTCTGTGTATTGGCTCCTTGGTGGAAGAGTGGTAAGGGTGGGCAATGGGGGTCAAGTGATTTGCCCAGGGTCACCCAGCTGGGAAGTGTCTGAGGCCGGATTTGAACCTAGGACTTCCCGTCTCTAGGCCTGGCTCTCAATCCACTGTACTACCCAGCTGCCCTTTTCAAGTATTTCTGATGAAAATACAAGAGTGGAAAAGAAAATCTGACTTTAAACACAAGATTCAAGAGATACATAAAAAAGTAAACATGAAAGTGCAATCATAAGAGGCTTAATAAAGTTAAACTATTTATATTCTTATAAGGGAAGGTGATACATGTAACTCCTAAGCATCTAATCATTGTTAGGGCATTTAGAAGGAGGCAACATAGACAGAGGGCATGGGTGTGAGTCAATTAGGATGATTTGAAAAAATGAAGGGGTGAGAAAGAGGGATGCACTGAGAGAAGGAGGAAAGGAGAGGTAGGATGGGGGAAATTTTCTCATATAAAAGAAATGCATAAGAAAGAGCTCTTATAGTAGAGGGAAGTAATGGCAGGGGTGAGTAGTAGGCAATGCTTGAACCTCACTCTCACTGGAATTGGTTCAAAGTGGGAATAACATATATACATAATCATTTGGGCATACCTTACCTGAAAGGGAAATAAGAGGAGAAAAGGATAAGAGATATGGAGCAGGGGGGGTTGGGAGGTGGGATGATAAAAAGGATAGATTAAGGGAGGTGGTGTTCAGAAACAAAACAGATTTTTGAGGAAGGATGAGATAAAGAGAGAGAGTGGACAAACAAGAAAATAGGATGGAGGGAAATATCCTATTAGTAATCATAACTGCAAATATGAATGGGATGAAGTCAATCATAACATGGAAACAAATAGCTAACTGGTTTAGAAACCAGAATCCAAAAATACATTGTATTCAAAAGACACACTTGTAACATAAAGATACACACAGTTAAAATAAAGGTTCGGAACAGAATCTATTTATGCTTCAACTGAAATAAAAAAGGCAATTATGATCTCAGACAAAGCGAAAGCAAAAAAAAAAAACCTAATTAAAAAAGATAATCAGGGAACTACATTTTGCTGAAAGATATCATAGACGATGAAATATTAAAAAATTTTATAGCAAATTTCTCTCAAAAAGGCCTAATTTCTCAAATACATAGAGAATTGAGTCTGTAAGAGTTAATTTGGTAAGAGTTTGACAAAAGTGAGGAGAACTATTTGATAAAACTTTTAATTTGAGAAGTACAGATAGAAAATAGAAAGCAGGAAGAGAGATTAATACTCTTCTACCTTATGACTATACCTAAATTCCTAACTAAAATTTCTAAAAAGTCTGTCTACCCTAACTGTCTTTGAGGACAGGTTCTTCTGCCTGGCCAAACCAGGCCTAAACTACTTACCCTATCTAAATTTGATTCACTAACTACCTACTTATACTAATAAATAAACAACCACCACCCACAACCTCTTTAAATAAGGTTTTATCCTTCAACTGTCAGGTGCTGATGTTATTTGGGGTATGCTCTGTTCACTCCCTCCTAACAAGAATATGTGGGCCAAAGCTGCTCCCTCCCTCCCTTACTGGGAAGACTTTTGAGGGTATAATTCGAGTAGGGGCTCCCCAAACTTGAAGGGCAGTAGAGGAGATGATAGAGGAAGATGTTGGAAATAGTTTGAGACCTAAATGACCTCTGTCCAGTGTTCAGAGCCACCAAAATGTTGTCAAGCCGTCCACTTCCTAAATGGTTTTCCCCTCAAGATGGAGAATAGTGTTCTAGTCCTCCCTTCAGCCACCCAAAAATACCTCCCCCTCAAGGACACTATTCCAAACTCTAATCACTATAGCTAATAATTACTGAACAGGGATTTTATTTGAAGATAAATGTAATTTAGGGTTCAAGGAGTAAGGGGATATGGGGAATCAGGATAGAAGATTAAAGGATAGGCTTTACTATCAGCTATGAACTTCTCCCTGGGGTGGGCAGCATTGGGATTTCTTCTGAAGCTTTGGTCCCTCACTAATCAAATAACTAAAATAGAGGGCAATAACAGGATTAAATGGAATAAGCTGGTTCTGGAAAGGTCCCCAAGAGCCTGCTCTCCCCGGACTCTGGGCTCTACAGCCAAAATGGAGAACTGCTATATCAATTTCTTCTTAGTTGGTAAATTAAGTTTGTAGATTGATTGTAGCAGTAATAATCTCCAGAAAATCTCTAAATTTGGGGTTCAGCAGTGCAAGTTTCTCACAAGATCCACCAAAACCACCCACCATCCTCCATGGTTCAGAGAGATGAGTAGAGTGGCAGTTAGAAACTTTCACAGAATTCTCCTCGACTTCTGGCCCCTCCCCTAATGGTTCTTCTTCAAGATTCTTTCCTGGGCTTCTTCTAAAATCCACTTCAGGGACATATGCTTGCTTGCTTCCTTAGCTTAAAACCACCCATTTGTTACAGTAGTAAAACTCAGACAGACTGACCTCCTGCTCTCTAGGGATCCAGAGGCAAAAGCCCAATTGTCAACTGATTGAATCAACTGATTCCTTTTTCCTCATCTCCTAGGTAATGGAATCTTCAGCTCTTTCTCACAGACACCTATCAGTTCTTACTCTTCTTGCCTCTTAAAGAGACAAAGGGAGAGATTAAGAAAATCCCTATAACAAGTCAAATGTACAAAAAATAAGGGCTATTCTCCAGTTGATAAGTGGTCAAGGGATATGATTAGGCAGTTTTCAAAAGAAGTTATCAAAAATATCTATAGTCATATGAAAAAGCACTTAAAATAACCATTGATTAGGGAAATGTAAACTAAAGCAACTCAGACATACCATTTCATAGCTATCAAAAATGACAAATACTGGGGAAGATGAGGGAAAATAGGTACACTAATAAACTGTTGGTGGAATTGTGAACTGGTCCAACTATCCTGGAGAACAATTTCAAAATATAGCCAAAAGGCTATAAAACTGTATATACCTCAGGACCCAATTATCCTTCTACAAGGTTTGTACCTCAAAGAGATCAAAGAAAAAGGAAAAGAACTTATACATACAAAAATATTCCTAGCAGCTCTTTTTGTGGTGACAAAGAGTTGGAAATTGAGGGCATGTTTATTAGTTGGGTAGTGGATGCACAAGTTGTGGAATATAATATTGTGTTATAAGAAATGACGAGGGGGATTGTTTAAAATAAAACAACACAGCAAGACCGATATGAACTGATGAAAAGAGAAGAACTGAGAAATCATTGTGCACAGTAAGAGCAATGTTGTAATGATAATTAATTGTGAATGATTTGGCTAGTTTGATCCATACAATGATCTAAGATAATTCCAAAGAACTTATGACGAAAAATGCCATCTACCTCCAGAGAATGAACTGATGAACTCCGAATACAAAGTATTAATTTTCTCAGTTTCTTTAGTTTTCTTGATTTTTTTGTGATATGCCTAGTGTGAAAATATGTTTTGCATGATTTCACATACATAATTGATATCATTTTGCTTGCCTTCTCGATGGGTAGGGAAGGGAGAGAATTTGGAACTCAATTTAAAAAGGAAGCATGTTTAAAATAAATAATAAATAAAATAAATGAATGGTTATCAACTGATTGACATTTCATATTTGTTTCTATTTGAACTCCATCTAAAAGATAAGAAAAGGAGCAGCTAATTGGTATAGTGGATAGAGCACAGGGCCTGGAGTCAGGAGGATGTGGGTTCAGATCTGACCTCAGACATTTCCTTGCTGTGTGATCCTGAGCAAGTCACTTAACTCCATTTGTCTAGCCCTTGCCCTTCTGTTTTAGAGTTGTTACAAAGACTAAGAGTAACGATTTAAAGATATATATAAGGGGAGCAACTGGGTGGCAGCTGGGTGCCTCAGTGTATTGGTTCTAAGGCAGAAGAGCAGTAAGGGCTAGGCAATGAGGGTTAAGTGACTTGCCCAGGGTCACATAGCTAGGAAATGTCTAAGGTCAGATTTGAACCCAGGACCTCCCATCTCTGGGCCTGGTTCTCAATCCACTGAGCCATCTAGCTGCCCCCTATTCAGTAATTTTCAATTGTGTCTGACTCTTTGTAACTTAATTTGGAGTTTTCTTAGCAAAGATACTAGAGCACTTTGCATTTTCTTCTCCAGCTCATTTTACAGGTAAGGAAACTGAGGCAAACAGGGTTAAGTGCCTTGCCCAGGGTCACACAACAGATAAGTTGTCTGAGATCATATTTAAGCTCAGGAAGATGTGTCTTTAGTCCTAATACTTTAACCACTTGTGCCATCGAGCTACCTGCTTAGGGCCAAGATAGAGCTTTGTTCTTTGGGGTAGATGAGCTTGAGCTAGTCTTTCCAGAAGGCCAAGCATTAGTTTCACCATGTGCCTGTTTTAGCATATTGCATTTGCTTATCTGGCCTCAGACACTGACTAGGCTGTAAGTCATCTAATCCTTATTTGCCTTAGATTCTCATCTCTAAGATGGGGACACACTGGAGAAGGAAATGGCAAACTACTTCGGAGTATCTTTGCCAAGAAAACCCCAAGAACAACATTTAGCAACTGAACAACAATAAATATTTAAAAATTTTTTTTAATTTAATTAACTAATTTAGAATATTTTTCCATGATTCCATGATTTATGTTCTTTCTCTCCCCTCCTCCCACACTCTCCCATAGCCAATGCATAATTCCAATGGGTTTTACAAGTATCATTGATCAAAACCTATTTCCATATTATTAATATTTGCAATAGAGTGATCATTAAGAGTCCACATCCCCAGTCATATCCCCATTGAACCATGTGATCAAGGAAATGTCTTTCTTTTGTGTTTCTACTCCCACAGTTCTTTCTCTGGATGTGAATAGCCTTCTTTTTCATAAGTCCCTCAGAATTGTCCTAGTTCATTGCTGCTAGTAGAGAAGTCATTACATTCAATTGTGCCACAGTGTATCAGTCTCTGTGTACAATGTTCTCCTGGTTCTGCTCCTTCCACTCTGCATCAATTCCTGGAAGTTGTTCCAGTTCACATGGAATTCCTCCAGTTCATTATTTCTTTTAGCACAATAATATAACATCACCAACAGATACCACAATTTGTTCAACCATTCCCCAATCGATGGACACCCCCTCATTTTCCAAATTTTTGCCACCACAATGAGTGCCCTCCAAAATTTATTACTTTCCTTTGCTGTCATATTAGTCAATCTGTTATGTGTGAGGTGGTACCTCAGAGTGAACAACAATGAATATTGCTCCAGATCATTAGCTTCTTGAGTCCATGTATTTTTTAATTTTGTTTTTGTTTTTGTATCCTCAATGCCTTCCAAATGGTAGATACTTAATACATATTTGTTTAATTGATTAGGGGGATGTTTTGCATATTGAATTTCTTTTCATTATTTTTAAAAAATTATCACAGAAACCCATTTATCCAATTCAATAGCAAACAGAAATCAGAGAAAGTATACTTTAGAGAATGTATTAGTAAATAATACAGAGTAAGGAGCACAATCTGAGTCTTCAGAGGCAGGCTAGTATAAGGAATGGGCTCATCAAGTATATAGATACAAGACTTGCTGATGGCCAGGAAGCAGGGGGACTAACTGAGGAGAGCAGCACTAGAAACTGGAGCAGTGATCTCTTGGAAAGAAAGAGAGGCCAATAAATACCTCTTGACCTCTAGCATCCCATCTAGACTCTGATGGTGAATCCCAAAAGTTTTAGTATAGTAGGTCTAAAGCAAACAATATTTTCCATCTTGCCCAGTCAGGCAAGAAACATCCAACTAGGTACCAGACACTGCATTAACCTCTAGGGCAGGGGTCAGCAACGTATGGCTCTCAAGCCATATCTGGCTCTTTTATTTATTCATTCATTCATTTATTTATTTATTTATTTATTTATTTATTTATTATTTTTATTTTTTTTAAACCCTTGTACTTCGGTGTATTTTCTCATAGGTGGAAGATTGGTAAGGGTGGGCAATTGAGGGTCAAGTGACTTGCCCAGGGTCACACAGCTGGGAAGTGGCTGAGGCTGGGTTTGAACCTAGGACCTCCTGTCTCTAGGCCTGACTCTCACTCCATTGAGCTACCCAGCTGCCCTTTTTTTTTTTTTTAAAAACCCTTGTACTTCGGTGTATTGTCTCATAGGTGGAAGAGTGGTAAGGGTGGGCAATGGGGGTCAAGTGACTTGCCCAGGGTCACACAGCTGGGAAGTGGCTGAGGCTGGGTTTGATCCTAGGACCTCCTGTCTCTAGGCCTGACTCTCACTCCACTGAGCTACCCAGCTGCCCCCATATCTGGCTCTTTTGAGGGCCAGATATGGCTCTTTCTGCAGGCGCCATAAAGTCCATTTTTTTTTTCAGGCACTGTTACAGGAGCACACACTATGAGCACTGTACGGCTCTCACGAAATTACATTTTAAAAAATGTGGCGTTTATGGCTCTCACGGCCAAAAAGGTTGCCAACTCCTGCTCTAGGGATTCAAAGAAACGCAAATTCAAGTGCAGATGCTGCCACCTGGTGGAGACAATATGTAATGAATTAATGAAACAAAGCCAGTTAAGAAACCCAGCTCAAACTCCAAAGTGTACAAAGTGTGGAACTCTTGTGACTTTTGAGGATGAGGGGAAATTAGATGGGGATTTGCTTCATTGTTTCCTTTAGAGAGATGGGAGGCAGCCACCATCTGGGAGTGAAAACATTTATTACCTTATTCATTTCCTGGTTTTTACCTTGCTATCCTGTTTCATTCAATGTCTTTTTGTTTTCATTCATATGTCATCTGGGTCATTCTGGGAAAGGCATGGTGTGTGGCCTTACAGCTGTGGATTTGAATAGCTGATGATCCTGAAATAGCATATCAAACCTGGGAAGTAGAGAGGAGTCTCAGGGTCAATTTGGGGGAACCCAAGGAGGCCAATGTTGCCACGCGTAAAATGAGCGGCTTGGATCGGATGATCTCAATCATCTTTCCTAGCTTGTTGATGTCTAGGAGGTGGATGAGGTCTTCGAGGAAATCTCAAAGGAATATTGTCTCTTCATTGGTAGTATTTCTTTAGGTCAGTACCCTTCTTCCCCAGGGTACTGTGAGTATTTTTCAGGGATTCCTGGGGAGAGGAATAAAGGAATAAAGAGAAATAAAGGGTAGAGGGAAAGAGAGCTTTGAGGTCATCTGAGTGTTGGCTGATTCTCTCTACATACACACCTTGACTCCAGTGAGCGCACGAGGAGGTGCATGTCTGCATGCACGAGGAGTGTATGTCTGAGCACCCGGGTGCTCATGCGCACGCACACACACATACACACATACACACACACACACACACACACACACACACACACACACACACACACACAATGGCAGTTGATTTCATTGTGAATATTCCTGTAATGGTTCTGCAGCTAAAAGGAAATCATCAGCACAGCCTCCTCTCTCATTGCTGGGAATATAGGGCCGGCCCCACAGTGATAGAGGGAGGCAACAGATTACAGTTGAAGATAGAGCCTGGAATAGGTCTTGCTGCGGATGGTAAACAGGAGAGTAGAAATGCCCTTCCCAAACAATAAGGCAAGTCAAATGCTGTGTAATTATAATGACTTTATGAAAATGCAACCCCCCCCCCCAACCCTTATTGTATAGGTGTGGTGTATTGCGTATACTGTGCTGTCAGAACTCTGGGATCAAGGTTGGTTTTGTTCAAGGGCTTTCTTTTTTAAAGAAATTTACAAGGGTGGGGAGGAATATTTTTAGAAATGTATATGACATAAAGATAAAAGGCATCAACTTTTTTCTGAAAGCTGAAAGCAATGTCCCACTGCACATAATAAGCTCTATATAAATGTTTATTTCCTCCCCTTCTCTACAAAGGGAACTTCCCCCTCCTCCCAACAAAAATGACAACAGAATAATCCTTGCTCTCAAGGAGCATACATTCTAATTAAGGGATACACTATATATGCAAATACAAAGTAATGTCAAATAATTGAAAGAGGTGGGAAAAGTATAAACATATGGGGGAGGGGAGAATCAGGAAAGACCATAATAATAATAAAGACCAGAGTTCTTTAAGGATTAAAAGATAAAATGCATAGAAGGAATTTTGTAACTCTTAATTAGATTTTTGATGCCAGATGCTGTTATGATCCCAACAGGGAAAAGTCTTAGGACCTAGGCTAGGTCTTAAAGTTTTCTTAAGTCTGAGTTCACTTATGGTATGGAGCTAATGAGACCAAGGCCAAGTGTCCAGACTTGGCTTTGCTTTACTTTCCTGACAGAAACCTGAGCCTCTCACCTCAGTCAGCTGTAGTTAAAACAACCAGATTGTATGATGTGGCTCAGCACAAACCTATACGAACTCTGGGAAAATAGCTTAAATCAGGCACTCATATGATCCAAAGCTCATTGATAGCTCATCTCTATATGTGAAAGAGTGGAAGGAAAGGATAGAAGTAGAAGCTGCAGAGCTGGAAGGAGCCTTTGACCTGATTCCTTCATTTTATTGATGAGGAAAGGAGGCTCAGAAAAGAGAAATGACTTGCCCAAAGTCACACAGCTATTAAGCAGTTCACTGGGATTAGAACCCATGTCCTGATTCCAAAACTATCTGTTTTGACGATACCACTTTATTTATCCCTTGAATTCTCCCCAACTTACTCTCCTAGTCCAGTCACTATGCCAATAAGAAGCTTGCTTAAGCAAGAACACTTAACCCAGGGTCAAGTGCATAGAGCTGCCTACTCCATAGTCCATGCAAGAGACAAAGCCAGAGCCTTTGGTCTCATTCTTGGCTGGTGGGGTTGAGGGGGCTGGGGAAGGGGGACAGAAAAGCTGTAGTTAAGCTTTGGTCCCGTCTCCCTAGGGAGCAAAAAGTTCTGATAAATTAGGTCTAATAAATTAGATCTAATAAAGACCTAATAAAGAAAATCATGTGAGGATTAGCTGTGATCAGGACTCCAAAGAGAAACTCAAGGGAAACTTGGGGTAGAGATTGGGGCACTGGAGTTTGACTTCAGAGGACTTAAAGGCCAGAAGGAAAGCTCATAGTTCCAGGGGTCCCTTCACCTCTGTCTGAGCATGTTTGGAATCTTGGAAAATCTATCCATTGGAATGTCACCCTTCCAACCCACTCCTCTCTGCTGGGAAGGAGCAGACTTTCCAGAAACAGTAGCTATTGGAAGGAGGGTGGGAAGCAGAAAAGAGTTAGGTCTTGGACTATTCCCCTCCCTCAAGAGGCCTCTCAGAGAGGGTAGAAGATCTGTAGGGAGAGAATGTGGATGGAGAAATGCTAGCATCTGCAGAGTCCTCCAGTATCCCTCCATGCTGGGTCTCTGACTAACTGAGCACTCTGCCTTTACAGTCTTCCCCTCCTTTCTCTTCCCTTCCACTCCAGCTGAACCTCCCTGACTCCAGGGAATACAAACAGTGTCTCCAGCTGAGCTGAGTTTCCCATACAGCAAGGGGGCCATATGTTAGGAGTATGACTTTATTTACTCCTCCTTCTTCCAGTAACATGCCCTCCAACTTCAAGCAGTTTCTGATCAGGCAGAGAGACCTCTAATCTCCTGGATCTCATTTACTGGCACTCAGACCAGCTGGCTTCCTGTTACTGAGCTTGGACTAAGAAGCAGGGTAGGGATGGCTCTGTTCTTTCCTCCTTGGGGCCTCCCTGCCTGACCACTAGGGCCACGATTCAGGCTTCTTCTTCCAAATGGGATGTATACATGGAGGAACGTGTGTGAGGCGGTGATACCCATCACATTAGGACCTTCTCCCCCAAAGGAATCATAGAATCATAGGTCTGAGAGTCGGAAGGGATCTCAATGATCTAGTATGTCCCATATCTGAAAGGAAACACCATTCTATAATACACCCCACCAGTGGCCTCTGCTTGAAAACCTGACAAGAGAGGGGACCCATCACCTCTGGAAACAGATCAGTTCATTTTTGGACAGCTCTGTTAGGAGCTATTTTTCCGGACACGGAACCTAAATTTGCCTCTTTGCAGTTTCTGCCGGTGCTCCAGGGAGATTTAGCCCAGGGTGCCAGGCTGATGAGCTTCTAATCCAGAGGCTCAAGTTGCTGTTGTTCCTTTGCCTCCCACCCCCACTTTATAGGGATGGGGTGAAGGGGGGGGGGAACACAAACAGTTTGAATTTCTCTAAGACTTTTCAACTTCTAGATCCACTCTGCAATATACCTTTTTATACCCTGGTGACCATCCTAACTTGAGTCATGAACAACAAAGAGACTGCTTCTTCAGTCAACCCTTTCAAGAGACTTAGTGGAGGTGAGGCACATACAGGAGACAAGATCCTTTCAAGGCAGAGTATAGACAGAATATGGATATGATAGTCAATAGGTGTTTATGGGAGGCTCAAGTGGCTTAGAAAATTTCTTGTCAACTTGATATAGTCAGCAGAGTTTGATGATGAAAAAACACACTGGTCCAGATTAGCTTCATGGGGAGTGTAGCTATAGAGGGGTATGGTAGGAGCTGTATTTGCTTTGCACAGAGGCTCTGGGAATCATCACTGGGGATGAATGGCCAGGTTGTAGTGCCCCATACCTTATGGAGCTCTTTTTCCTTTGCCTTTCATCCTCTCCCCTTCAATCATTCTATTCTTTTTTTCCTTGGCAGCCCTGCCCAGACCTAGGGAATGGGCAATATTTCTGAATGCTTGTAGATTCAACTGGCTCTTTAAGGGGTGATTTGGAGGTAATTTGCCTTTTTTTTTTTTTTTTTTTTTTTTTTTTGCTACCTGGAGTATAAGAAGCCCAGCTTAGGGGAGAAATGGGTAAGAAAGGAGTGCCTTCCAGGTTACCATAAGTGACAGTGGAGAGAAATAATGTTTTAGATGCTTTTAACTTTAAAAACTATATTTTAAAAAATGTTTTGTTATCAGTCAAGTTATTTTATTGTACTTTATGGTCCATGAGTATTTCTTTGTATTTTAACACCCCACCCCTCACCCAAGTCAGGACACTTAACTCTGGCCCAGAATATTTGGAATATTTAGCAGGCATTTTTTTTTTGTGATGGCCTTGAAATGAAGTGTTTTTTTTTTTTTTTTTTTTTTTTTTTTTTTTTTTTTAAGAGAGGGAAAGAGTGTGTGAAAGAGAGTGAATGTGAGTGAATGGCTGGATACAAGTCCCTGGTTTTCTGTAACTAAAGCATTGTTGAGAATTTATGTGGGAAATTTATTCAATGGGAAAAGGAGAAAACTCCCATTGACCCTGTAAAATTGGCATGATGGATGTTCGAAGACCTTACTAGAGACAATAAAATTATAGCAGAATTAAGAATTCCATGGCTCTTATTGACAGCTTTGAAAAAGCTGCTTTGCTAGCAAGGAGAATGAAGATAGCTTTTCTTTGCATATTGAGCAATTGGAGGCAGAAGCAAATGAGCTTTCATTTTTCAAAAACTGTGCCTTGAGGGCAGAAAAAGATAAATGGATCTGGTAATTACACAAGTGAAAAGGGCAATGTGAATGGAGATTAGAACTAATAGGTAACAGGTGGAAGACTGAAGAATGTGTTAAACCCTATCCTAAGAATAGAGCTATAAAGGAGGAAAATTAGAGCAGGGCTGCTCATGAGTGGGAAATGAAAAGGGTGGTAAGAGAATCTTGGGTCAGAATACTACTTTTCAGGAAGTGACTCCTTCTGTGGAGGAGTCAGAGGGTAAACAGGCTTTTACTATGAAGGAACTTGGGTGATTGTGGGAGAAATTTAAAACTGCAAACCCAGGAATCATTAGAACAATAGCTAATGAATGTGTATGGGGGTGCAATTTAGAGATTTTGTTAGTTGTGGAGCTCCATTGGCTGAGGGTTTATAGATGATTTGTCTTGCAAAGTCAATTGAATCAACTGAAGGTTCCAGAGAGAGACTAGCCTGTATAGGTGGATAAAATGGGGAGGGAGGAAAGGAGTGGGGTATAGTTTAGTTCTACATGCTTGATCCCATAAAAATTAATTCCCTTTGAATTCACTGGTGGAGGGCAACAAAAGGGTGTTATTGTATGTTGTGTGAAATTTTCAATGATGAGTTGGGTGGGTTGGATTATCTTGTCTTCCCATGATCTCCCTCTCCCTTCTTATCACCTGCCTTTTGGGCAGAGGACTGCATGAATGATATCAGGGTTTTGCCATGGATTTTCCATGCCAGACTATCAAATAAACCTTGGCACACCTATTGATGAAGTTTGAGTGGAAGATTGGAGCAGTCCCAGCAGCTTTCTGGGCAAATCAGACTGTCCACTTATATAGGCAGTCTGAGGATGATGAGAAGAGGCATGATACTGGCTGCCAAGTTAAATGAGCAGAGGGTGATGATATTCTTTCCTGTAAGGAGCTATGGGTGTGGCTTTTGAAACAGAAGGGACGAGATGATTGATTGTTAACCTATGGGAGGGGTGTTAATAAAATTATATTGGAGCATCTGGTACCAGAGCAATAAGGGCCCATTATCCCTGCCAAATTTTTGGAAATCCCTAAAAAAATTCTGCTCTCTCTGGTTAATCCCTTACCTTGACCACTCATTTGGAGCCACCTAATCCTTGTACCAGATTTGAAGGACTGTTGGAATGAGTCTTCCTAGGGCAAGGATTGGGGTTCCCCTGATGCTTATACCCTTTTAACTGCATAAGGGTTGGGTGAGGGGAGGCAAAGAGGGGACTAGAGACCATATGTCTGAGTCATTGTGGCTTGGAAACTCCCTTTATAATAGCTCTGTGTGGCTGGTGAACAAGACAGATGGTATCAGTGACTAACAAGTAGCTATGGGGCAAGCCCTGGAATAACTGGAGGCCCTAGGACTGGTCTTGTACAAGAGGACTTTGGCTTCTAGCTACCTCTGTACAGATTGCCCCAGGCCTGTGATGGGGACTGCTGATAGTATCAGAGATATTATTTTCTATGCTGTAGACCTGATGTTTCTGGTACTCCTTCTGGCCACCATGATTGTTTTTATATCAGATGACCTACTATGAGTTGTCCTTGACATTACCCCTCTCACACACTTTTATAAGAAAGTAATTTAAATTTAGTTTTCATTATTTGTATTTAACTTTTTCTTCTCTTGCTAGGGATAAGATTATTTCAGTGGTAAAAGGTTCCCCTAGACAATCTTTGGGGACTTTGCCACCAAGGAGTGGGATGTGCTGGCAGCACTGGAGTTGTCAATGAGGAGGAGCGTATAGGCTCTGGTTGGAATTGCATCCATGACCACACCACAGTCCTAGTCAAGCTTCTTCCTTTTGCTTACTACCCTCTTCATTGTGGGTAGTGGCACTAATGGCCTGGTCTCTTAAGCTGTTTGACTTCTTTGTAACATGAAGTAAAAAGAGGCTCAGCCTAAGTGGCAATTGTGTCAAATGTTACATTTGAGCTGGACTATCTTTGGGGAGAATCATCTTGAATTCCTAACCTAGTATTGCTGCCATGGTGACTATGGAATCAGAGAGTAACTTTTAAGATTCTTTTAACTTTAGAATCTGTGTTCTTTTAATTTCTTATTAGTAAAGTTGTTTTGCTATATTTTATGGTTCACAAGCACCTCATCACATTTTAACTCCTGATCCTGAAACAGTAAACTGACTTAGTTTCGACCTGGTCCAGAATAAAAGATAGCTAATACCTTGAAGGTTCCCTGTATCCCAGACACCTCCCAACTCCATCCCCTACCAAGTGGTCAAAAAGACAATAGAATCCCGTGATTCTATATTACTATGAGGTAAACTATAAGGATAAAGTCCATTCTCCTATACTTTTGGGTCCTATCAAAAGGGATGCTTCAAAAGGGCTACCCTAGGCTTGGTCACAGGTCTACTGAAGAACTTTAGCTCTTATTTGAGCAATAAGGATAACTCTAGGGGGAATGGGAATATCAATGCCTGGGACCATAAAATTCCATGTCCAAGTAAAATTTGATGCTGAAGAGACAGACTTTAGTACAGCTATGAGTAACTTAATGGGTAGGCACTGATTGGCTTTTGGGGGACTATTACCAATGGGTAATATTAGCAGAAATAATTGGAGCCAAAGTCTGCTCTGGAGAGTAGGAGAGATTATTAGCATATTATAATGTATAATGTATGTGGTGAGTATATATTTTGTGGTTGAATTTTTTCATTCATGTCTGACTTTTTGTGATCCCATTTGAGGTTTTCTTTGTGAAGATACTGGAGTGGTTTGCCATTTCCTTTTCCAGCTCATTTTACAGAGGAGGAAACTGAGGTAAACAGTTAAATGACTTGTCCAGGATTGAATAGCTAGTATGTATGTGAGACTGAATTTGAACTCATAAAGATGGATCTTCCTGACTCCAGGCCTGGTACTCTACCAATTAACTCTGTGTGTGTGTGTGTGTGTGTGTGTGTGTGTGTGTGTGTGTGTGTGAGAGAGAGAGAGAGAGAGAGAGAGAGAGAGAGAGAGAGAGAGAGAGAATTAGAATATATTAGAATGTCTGAACTGATCTTTCCTCAGCCATCATGTTTTCTAACTCCTTCATTAGCAGGATAGGAAGCTGATGCCCAGAGAATTTAAGTGGCTTCTTTAAGGTACCCTCCCCCCCTGCAGGAAGAAGCAGAGTTGGGGGCTCTGGTTCTAAATCCAAGTCCCTTTCTTATATACTGCTTCCTCTAATTTTTAAATCATAGAGAAATGTCTTAAGAAAGGGGAGAGAATGTGAATGACCAATCTAGAGGGAAGGCAGCCAGAAAAGAAGCTAAAAGTGACCTCAGAGGTTATCAATCAACAAATATTATAAGCAGGACACTGTTAGGTGGATAAAGAAATATAAAATACTATCTTTCCCTCAATGAGTTTTTATGATATAGCTGGAAACATTTAAATAGCCCTTGTTAGTCATCAAATAATTACAATAGAGGTCAGAAAAGGGAAAGATCAATGAAAATTGAAATAGTCAGAGAAGACTTGAGAGATGATACAGCAGCTAGGCTTAAAAGAATGAATAAGATTTCCATAAGGAGGGGGAATGAAGTATTTCTGGAAGGGAAAACAGCTAATACTATAAACATGGGAAAGAGCAGGGAATATGCTTGAGGTGGGGGGGTTTCATAGGGGAACCGAGAAAATGTTTCTAACAAGCTGAAAGTATGTATTGAGGGGAATAATGGGAAATGAAAATAAAATTAAGAACATAGATGGGGCCAGAGGACTAGGATGAGTTCAGACATAATAATATCTGAAATTTTTATAGCATGTTGTAATTATGAAATCCTTTACATACATTTTAATATTATAACATTTTAATTTATATAGAATAATTTAATGTAATATATAATATTATATAATAATTTAATATAATATATAATAATTTAATATTATAGGTAGCATCATAATTATGATCTTATAGATGTGAAAATTCCTATTGAGTTGCCTAAGTGAATTAAGTCACCCAATCTCTCTGGGTCTCAGTGTTCTGATCTGTAAAATGAAAGGGTTAGATCAGATAAACTCCAAATTCCCTTCTAGCTCTAGATATATAACCTGTGATTTATGACTTCCACTAAAGAGGGCCTTAGTTTCCTCCTCTGCAGTATAAAAAGGTTAGATTCTTTAAGGTTTCTTCTAGCTATAGATCTTATGATTCTTAAGTATCTTGTCTAAAGTTACATAGATAGTAAGCAGAGCCAGTTTTTTTTTCTTTTGTGCATCACTCTTTCCATTTTAACATACTACCTCCTTCATGATTCAGGCCATAAGGAGTCATTGTAGGTTTTTGAGCAAGGGAAAGATAGGTCAACATATTTACCTTCTCTACCTTGGGGAGGAACTGAGTACACCACCTTGAAGAAGTTGGGCCTCTCATTTTCTTTTCCAAAGAAGGTAAGTCTACTTATGGCTCATTCCAGGGTCTCACATACTTGGGAAATCATCAAAGGCATCATACTATAGTTTAAGTTCTTTATTACTTTTGAACTATGGAGAACAGTGTAGTCATTATTCACCACCTGATGATAAATGATGATCCTCCTGTGAGCAGGTTCAAAGGTGAGGAAGATGGAAGGGGCTCAATAGTCATTAAAACAACTGACATTTATATTACACTTTAAAATTTATAAAACACTTTTATGTCCATTTTCTCATTTGACTTTACAACAACGCTGTGAGCTTTGTACTACAAATATTATTGTCTGGATTTTACAGATGATGAAACAAGGAAAGAAAGTCAGTGAGATTAAATTACTTTCCCATGTTCACATAGCTATAGAGGTGGGATTTGAACCTAGGTCTTCCTGAATCTAATTTGTAAGTGACTTACCCAGGGTCACATAGCTAATGTCTTGAAGGAAACTAGGGATTCCAAAAAGTGGAGGTGATGAGGGAATGCATTCCAGCTCAGGGAGATAGGATATGGAATGCCTAATTTGTAAACTAATAATAGTTTACAAAGTATATGCTTTATAGTTTATACTTACTTCACAACAACCTGTAAAATAGATAATGCAGTCCATTTTACAGACAGGGCAATCGAGGTTGGGCAGTTAATTTCCCAACCTTAGATTTAGCTTTCTTACCCTGTCACACAGATAGGACTTATGACATCTAATTCAAAATTCAGGATACT
Source organism: Gracilinanus agilis (assembly GCF_016433145.1). NCBI lineage: Eukaryota > Metazoa > Chordata > Mammalia > Didelphimorphia > Didelphidae > Gracilinanus > Gracilinanus agilis. The sequence continues at coordinate 234,396,113 of NC_058133.1, read as the reverse complement.
TACCACCACACACATTTGATCTCTACTAATTAAGGTCTCTATCAGGAAAAGAACTCTTTAGGAGGGCAGCTAAATGGCTCAGTAGATAGCCAGGTCTAGAGATAGAAGATCCTGGGTTCAAATGTGGCTTCAGACACTTCTTAGCTGTCTCACTTAACCCCACTATTGCCTAGTCCTTACCACCTCTTCTGCCTTTGACTCTAAGACAGAAGGTAAATATTTTTTATAAAAGGACTCTGTTTACTCAAGGCACAAGTATCCAAGACATAACAGAAAACTTCCTCAAACTTATCAAAACAGATGATTATTCTCTACTTCTGGTGACTCATGTCAGCATAAATGATATTGTCAGAAGGAACCCAAGAAATAATGCTGAAGATTATGAAGTCTGGGGCACAGGTGGTACTTTCCATTTCAAAACCTGGCCTCTTACCAGTTTTACTTTTTATCCCTTCCATGAATTCTATAGTCCAGTCTACCTATTCTTTGGCACAAATGGCATTCCATATCTTATCTCCAGATGGTTGTCTTGATTGTCCCTGAGCTGGAATGCATTCCCTCATCCACTTTTTGGAATCCCTAGTTTCCTTCAAGACATTAGTTATGTGACCCTGGGTAAGTCACTTAACACCATTTACCTCAGTTTCCTCATGTGTAAAATGAACTGGAGAAGGAAATAGTAAATCACTCCAGTATCTTTGCTAGAAAACCCCAAATGGGGTCAGAAAGAGTCAAACACAAATAAAACAACTGAAAAACAAGTTTCCTTTAATTCTCAAATCAAGTCTCTCTTTGTGGGGTAGGGGAATGATATTCCCCTTTCCCTTTGGATGCCTTTTTCCTCTGATTGGAGAAGATAGCTGGTGGAAGTGGGAGAGTTCCCAGTTCCTCTATTTAAGGAGGAGGCCCAGCGCAAACATTTCATAATTTTTTACCTGACTATGGGTCTTAATTATGCTCCTCTCCTTCCTTTATTCCTTGCCAGCTTCTTTTTATATGTTCTTTTCCTCTATTAAAGTGTGAGATTAAGAGATTTAGGAAAAAAAAATTAGAAAAGATGAGAGAAAAAAATCAACAGCTTAGAACAAAAGCTTACTGAAGAAAACTATCCCTCCCCACAAAGGAAATACAATACCTCAAACAGAAAAATAACGCTCTAAGAAAGAAATTACAAAGATTCAAAGAAGGAAATGGCTCCCATTAGATTATGAGCTTCTTGAGGACAGAGACTGTCTTTTGTCTTTCTTTGTGTCTACAATGTCTGCTATAAAGTAGATACTTAATAAATGTTTCTTGATTGACTATCCATATACATGAAGTCTTTCCTTAGTTTTCTCATCATCCCTCCCCAAATTACTAAGGATTCATCTTATATATATGCAAGTACACAGATATACAGATATATGAGAATATTTATCAGATATCCAAATGAATTCTTGGTAGTTTGGGGAAGGAGGGTGAGAGAAGAAGGAAAGCCTTCATGTAGATGACCAGTCAATAAACATTTATTGTAAATGTGCACACATACACACACAATATGCTATTGTTTCCCCTATCTGAATATAAACTCCTTGAGGGAAAAAACTTTCATTTTTGTCTTTAAATCCTTAGTGCTAAGCCTAGCACATTGATTAATAAATGCCTATTGGTTGAATTGAGACTTGTGAAGGAAGAAAAGATGGTATTTTTTTAAAGTTATATTGGGAGAAAAGGAAATATCAAAGAAGGGAGAGGACATTTGCTTGGGTTCAATTGGTAATTGAGAGAAATCCAACTTGCTCAGTTTGTATTTTGGTTCTTTTTTTTCTCTACCAAAGAGAAAGATTTTTGTACCAGAAATTATAGTAGCAAAAATGGTTAATAGGGAGTTAATACTTAAGGAAAAAGAGTGTAAGGGGGCAGCTGGGTAGCTCAGTGGATTGAGAGTCAGACCTAGAGATGGGAGGTCCTGGGTTCAAATATGACCTCAGACATTTTCCAGCTGTGTGACTCTGGGCAAGTCTCTTAACCCCCATTGCCTAGCCCTTACCACTCTTCTGCCTTGCAACCAATATACAGTACTGACTCCAAGACAGAAGGTAAGGGTTTATTTAAAAAAAAAAAAAAAGACTATAAGAACACTGCAGGGAACCTATCTTTAAAGAATACAAATCACCTGGCGGTTGAATCGTGCTAAGGCCTGGCAGATATAAATGCTGAGCTATTGTCACTGATATTCAAAAAATCATGCATAATAGAAAAGGCACCACAAGAATGGAGAATGGGAGCAGTTTGGTGACTCAGTGGATAGAGACCCAACCTTAGAAACAAGCAATTCTGGGTTCAAATTTGACCTCAGATACTTCTTAACTTTGTGATCTTCTCCTGGGCAAATAGCTACTAGACTTCATGACTAATAGGTTGGGGGAAGAGTAGAGAGAGAAAATTCCCTTTTTTTATATCCTTCAATATCTCTCACTCCCTAGGGCAATTATAGTGAAACTTTTAGGGACTGAGTGCCTCAACTACAATCCTCATGCCACATGTGAGCCCCCCCACCTAATTCCGGACATGAGAGGGAGGAAGCACTCCCATTGGGCTGCTGGGTAGAGGGGTGGGTGTGTAAATGGAATTAGCTAGAGCCCATTCATAGTCAAAAATCTGCCCATCCTAGGCGTAGAAATGATGTCACCCTCACCTTCCTTAGTGGGGAGGGGAGATGAGTTACCTACACGTGACAATGAGTAACAAATCAAGAATAAGGGAGTGCCCTTTGGGCAGTCCAAATCAATGTAAAGACTGCCATTTGTCCACTTGAATTAGAGGTGGACCCACAGGAAGTGATGAAAGACACTATCTCTTTAAGTATGTTACTTACTTCCTGTGGAGGCAGTTCCTGAAGGACCTCCTGAGACCACAGAACGCTTACACTCTGTATTGTCACGTGGGTAAGTTAGGCTGACTTCCTTGGTCTAGCTGGGCTGCTTCCAAACTCTGCCTATCTGGCTGTTGTGCCTTGTGGCTTACAGCTTCATTTATTTAGCCTTTTAACCTTCTCTCTCTGTCCAGGCCTTTGGCCTGGACTAACCTTTCCTTTTCTCTTTATTCCTACTCTTTACCTACCAGATTGTAAATAAACTCCTCACCCGATGCTGACTTGGGTCTGATTTAATTACGAAATCAACCTGAATTGTTGATTCCTGGCAGCCACACTTTAAATATATATCTATAAAATACCCTAAATTTTCCCTCTTACATGGGTCATGTGAGAAACATCCTCAGGCATGAGTAGAGTGGGGGAAGGGAGCAGCCCCCCCTCTGGCACATGTGCCATAGGTTCACCAACATGGCCCTAGGGCATGACTTTTTTGTTTGTTTAAATCCTTACTTTCTATCTCAGTATTCACCATATGACAGAAAGGCAAGGGATTCAGTGACTTGCCCAGGGTCACACAACTAGGAAGTATCTGAGGTCATATTTGAACCCAGGTCCTCCTGATTCCAGGTCTGGCACTATATCAACTGGGCCACCTAGGAACACCTAGGACAGTAATGGTGAAGCTTTTAGAGATGGAGTGTTGTATCCTGTCCCCACCCTACATGCTAGGTATGCCCCACCCCACCCCCTCTTATCCCACATAGAGGAGAAAGCTCTCCCATTGGGCTGTTGGCCAGAGGAGTGGATGAAGTGAGGAATGTCCTCATTGAGTGTAGAGAAGGAGAGGGGAGTGATCTGAGTGCTCTGCTCTTCTCTAGTTCTGCCACCTGTGAGCTACCTACCTTATCCCTTGTGCACTCCCATTGGGCTGCTGGGCAAAGGGGAAAATGTCATCAGGCACTGTGAACAAGTGGGGAAGCAGCTCCACCCAAGTTTATCTGCCTTTCTAGTAATGAACTCTGGGAGTGGGGGGTGGGGAGGGAGGACAGACACATGCCCACAGAGAGTGTGCTGCATGCCATCTTTGGCACCTATGCCATAGATTTGCCATCACTGCCCTAGGACATAGCTTTTTTTTTTTATATTTTATTTTTTAGAAAAAATTTCCATGGTTACATGATTCATGTTTTTACTTTCCCCTTAACCCTCCCTTCACCTCCCCTACCTCCCATAGCTGATATGCATTTCTACTGGTTTTAACATGTGTAGGACATAAGCTTTTTAAAGCCCTTAGAAGTGAAGCCACTCTGTTTAGTTAATAGTTCCAGTGGGAGGGCTAAGTGATTTGCCCAAAGTCACACAATGTCTGAGGACTTCCTATCTCTGGGCCTGGATCTCTATCCACTGAACTTCCTAATTGTTCCCATCCATTTTGTTTTAATCAGAGAGATATTCACATTTTATAAAAGGATCATCTGGCATAACCACATTTTTACAGTTTATATAAGATCACTTTAGTGACCTATGATTTGAATCCCTGAATAGTAAGGAGGATCACATTTGCTTCCTCTTACAGAGGCAAATTTGATATCAGGAAAAGCTTTCTTACAATTAGAACTATCCACAAATGGAATGGGCTGTTTGGGGTCTGGAAAATCAATCCCTTTCTTAGAAAATCTATTTTTAAAAAAATGTTTATTTAGAATATTTTTCCATGGTTCCATGATTCATGATCCCTCCCCCCCCACACACACACACACTCACTCTCTCCCATCTTGAAGCCAACAAGGAGTTCTACTGTATCATTGTTCACAACCTATTTCCATATTATACATATTTGCACCGGAGTGATCTTTTAACATCAAAACTTTAATCATATCCCTATTGTACTACATGATTGATCATATATTTTTCTAATGCATTTCTGGTTCCACAATTCTTTCTCTGGATGTGGATAGTGGTTTTTTCTCCTAAATTCCTCTAGATTGTCCTGGGTCATTGCATTGTTGCTGGTAGAAAAGTCTATTAAGTTAGATTGTGCCATAATGTATCAGTCTCTGTGTACAATGTTCTCCTGGTTCTGCTCCTTTCACTCTGCATCAAATCCTGGAGGCCATTCCAGTTCACATGGAATTCCTCCAGTTCTTTATTCCTTTCAGCACAATAGTATTCCATCACCATCAGATACCACAATTTGTTCAGCCATTCCCCAATCAATGGACACCCCCTCATTTTCCAATTTTTTTTGCCACCACAGAGCACAGCTATAAATATTTTTGTGCAAGTCTTTTTCCTTATTATCTCTTTAGGGTACAAACCCAGCAGTGGTATGGCTGGATCAAAGGGCAGGTAGTCTTTTAAAGCCCTTTGGGCATAGTTCCAAATTGTCCTCCAGAATCCTTGGACCAACTCACAACTCCACCAGCAGTGCATTAGTGTCCCAATTTTGCCACATCCCTTCCAACATTTATTACTTTCCTTTGCTGTCCTATTAGCCAATCTTCTAGGTGTGAGGTGGTATCTCAGAGTTGTTTTGATTTGCATTTCTCTAATTAGGAAAGATTTAGAACAGTTTTTCATGTGCTTAGTGATAGTTTTGATTTCATCCTGTGAAAACTGCCTATTCATGTCCCTTGACCATTTATTTGTCAATTGGGGAATGGCTTTTCTTAGAAATTCTTTAAGCAAAGTCTGAATGATTACTTGCCAGGTATGCCACAATGGGGATTCTTCACAGGTTTGGATTGAACTAGATGGCCATTGAGGTACCTTACAATTATCAAATTATGTGATTCCATTGTAATGGAGGGTATCGAAGTGGCACAGTAGATTGAAGTTATGAAAACTCATCTTCCTGAGTTCAATCTAGCCTCAGACACTTACTAGCTGTGTTACCTTGGTCAAATCATTTAACCTCGATTGCCTCAGTTTCCTCACCTATAAAATGAGTTGGAGAAGGAAATGGCAAACTACTCCAGGATCTTTGCCAAGAAAACCCCAGACTATAAGGAATGATGAACTGCTTGATTTTTATAAGAACTGGAAAGACCTACATGAACCGATGTGGAGTGAAATAAACAGAAGCAGGAGAACATTATACATGGTAACTGAAACATCGTAGGGGTGATCATATGTAATTGGTTTTGCTACTAAAAGCAATACAATGATCTAGGACAATTCTGAGGGACTTATGAGAAAAAATGCTATCCATATCTAGAGGAATAACTATGGGAGTAGAAGAAATCCAGAAGAAAACAAACATAAATAGAATTTGAGTGATAACATATGTATAACCCAGTGAAATTGCTTGTCAAGCCAGGAGTGGAGAAGGGAAAAGGAAGAGAGACAACAAAAATCATGTAACCATGGAAAAAAATAAAAGAATAAAAATAAAAAATGTCAAAAAAATTAAACTATAAGTTAAAAAGAAAGAAAGAAAGAAAGAAAAGGAAGAAAGAAAACCCCAGATGGAGTCATAAAAAGTTGGACATGACTGAAATAGCTGAACAACAAGAAGGAAGGAAGTGGTGATTACTGGTCAATAAGGACTCATATCTTAAAGCTTGCAAAAAACAGTTAACAAGTATAATTTTAAAAATTAAATGTTATTTTACTACCTTCTCTCCCTTTTCCCCCACTGAGAAAGCAAGAAAAACAAAACCTCTATTCTAAATATGTACAGATGGGGCAGCTAGGTGGTTCAGTGAAAGAGAGTCAAGTTTGGAGATAGGAGATTCTTGACTAGCTGTGAGACTCTGGGCAAATCATTTACCCACAATTGCCTATCTCTTACTGCTCTTCTGCTTTGGAACTAATACCTAATGTCCATTCTTAAAAGGCAAAGGCTTAAAAAAAACAACCCGTATACAGTTAAACCATGTTCAGAAAAACAAAAAAACTCATTTCAATATACATTCTGAGTCCATCAGAGAGATTTTCTATGATCATTGTATTAATCAAACCAACAAACATTTATTAAGTGTCTTCTATCTATGTGCCTAGCCCTGTGCTAGGCAATGCAAATTCCAAGGAAAGCAAAAACAATCCCTGGGCAGGAAGAGCTCAAAATGCAAACAACTCTGTGAAAACAAGATAAATACAAGGCAACTTGGAAATAATTAAGAGAAAGAGAGGCCTATTAGAAAATGGATTCTAACTGGAATTTTAAGCAAGCCAGGGAAGTCAGGAGGCAGAAATGAGAAGGGACAGCATGGCACACTTAGAGGATAGCCAATGTATATACAAAAAGTCCAGAGATGGGGTCTCTTGTTTGAGGAATGCCATTTCAGGGTAAGGTGTAAGAAGCCTGGAAAGAAAAAAAGGGGACATGCTCTAAAGGACTTTGAATCCCAAACAGAGCTTTTAAAATTTGATACTGGAGTAAATAGGAAGCTGTTGCAGTTTATTTAGTAGAGGTTTACATGGTCAGACCTGGACTTTAGAAAGAATAATTTGATAGGTGAGTAAAGAATAGACTGACACTGTAAGAGACTTGAGACTGTCCAGATGGGAGATGATAAGGGCCTACAGATTAGCAGTGTCAGATGAAAGAAGGGAGTGTGTATAAGAAATGTTATGAGCAATGAAGGTACTCATGTGGCCCATTGGATAGAATACTTCACTGGAGTTAGGAAGACACATTCAAAACCATCCTCAGACTATGTGACTCTGGACTAATTGTTTAACCTCTGTCTGTTTCAGTTTCCTCAACTGTAAAATGGGAATAATGATAGCACCTACCTCCCGGGGTTGTTGTGAGAATCAAATGAGGTAATATTTTTAAAGTACTTGGCATAATACCTGGAACATAGTAAGCCCTATATAAATGCTTGTTTCCTTCCTATGACGTCAGAAATAACAGGACTTGGCAAAGATTGGGTATGGGAAATGAGAGAGAGTTAAGGACAACACCTAGGTTGTAAGCCTAGATAATTATGATAGTGATACCTTTGATAGGCATGTTTGAAGCAGGGAAAGGATTTGTTTTGGCAAGGAGAGGTTGAAGATGAGTTTTATTTTGGATATATTTAGTTTAAGATGTCTACAGGACATTCAATTCAAGATACTCAATAGGCAGTTAGAGATATGAGTTGGGATGTTAGGAGAGAGGTTAGGAATGGATAAGTAGATCTGAGAATCATCTGATGATAGTTGAATTCATGTTTGCTGCTAAAATCACCAAGTGAAATAGTAGAGAGGAAGAAGGTCCGGGCCAGATCCCTCCAGAGAAATAAAGAACACGGAAGCCCTGTAGTTGTAGACATTCACATTTCCTTAGCCATGTGTGTGTTTGCTTCTTTATCATTTAAGTTCATACCCACTCTTTTCCCTAGGGACTCTGTATTTGTTGGAGAGTGTATCACAGATTTTTAAGGGAAATAAGAATAGGGACTGTCTTTTGTCTTTGTTTCCTCATTGCTTAGCATAGTTCCTGGCACATTGTAGGTGTTTAATAAATGTTTATTAGCTGACTAACGGAAGTGATGTTCTTGTTATGCCATTTTAACAAATGTATTTGCTAAAGAAATGAATCTAATCCTTCCGGCACACCAGTGGGGGCTCATAAACTGCTGTTAGGAGAAGGCACTTACAGGGTTACCCTGAATTAGTAGTAGCTACACCTCTGAGTATCCAACCTGCAAGTTACCAAGAATCCACAGCAGGTAATAAAGAGAAAACTTGGGATTCCAGTGGCTGAGATCATTGGAATGGTTAGACAATCAGAGGATCCGGTAGGGTGGCCCAGACAAAATATAAAGTATATTTTTTTCAAAGAGGGAAGGGAGTGTCAGGACAATTACCTAGTTCTCAGACTTGACAACCTAGGTACTTGCTTCACCAGCTTTAGAGAGATCATTCTGTCTTTTGGGCAGCTTGCTTAAAATGAGAGCGGTCCCCAAGGTATAGGTATAGATCAGAGAGACCCCACCAGAGTAAATAGGAGAGAGGCTAAAAATAGCTTTTTGCCCCAGAGATAGGTGAGAGGGCTTCCCTCCTCGCCACCTAAGGCCTATGGAAAAATATAGGGTTTATAACACAGGGGACAGAGATATCTCCCCAAGGAGCTCTTCTACCATTCCTCCACCTTTTCTCTGGTCTCCTCCCCCTAAAGGGGCCTCTCAAAGCCCTATCTGGGCCCCAAGCAGGCAGCTGTTCCCGGAATACGTTTTTTTAAACTTTTTTTTGTTGGCGAATATATATGTGACCTTAATTATTTATATGCAGCACTTATCTCCCCCAAATGTTTTATCTAGATTTGGCAGATCAAATCTGCAGATGGGAGGTGGGGAGTGCATAAGCAGCAAATGGGGGTGGGGTGGGAGGGGTGGAACCCAGGAAGCTTTTCCCTAAACACAACTAGGCTTGACATCTTTATAGTGGGGAGGAACCTCGGATCAATAAGCCAGGCATTCAGTAAGTTTAACTGTTTCAGTGATTGGCTGAGGGCTGAGAAACTGGGTCCCATCCACCAGCCAAACCGGGAAAGAAACCAGTTTGTGTTATGGGAGCTGCTGCTACATAATGTGGCTATAGATCTTTGTCGCTCCTTGTCCTCCAACAAGAGCTCCCAGCATGATAAGGGTTTGGGACTAGTTTGAGGAAGGAGCCAGAATCCCCCCACTTTTTTTGGGAGTGCTTTAAAGGCTTAGTTCCCTCAAAGGATAGGGTCCATTGGGTTATATCACTTTAGGAGAAGTATCGTCTGATTTTAGAAACCTTAACGTTTGCTTTTTTTTTTTTTCTCTCTAGGGTTTCCTGATTCTTGTTCTCAAAGAATGGTGAGAGAGAAGGTGGAAGGAGTAGGTGAATATGGAAATGGGTTTCTTGGACCCTCAATATGGAATGCTCCAGCTGGAAGGCTTCTTCCTCTGTTCTCAATCCTACACCTATACCCAGGATATCCTTTCACCTCATATTTAGAAGACCATAAATAAGATCTTAGAAGCCATTAAATCTAATCTTCACATTTTATAGCTGAGGAAACTGAGGCATAAGAAAGACTCAGTGACTTGCTCACAATCACACAGCTAGCAAGTTTCTCAGTATTTGGAATCAGCACATTACTCGATTACAGAGAAGCTGAACTCTTAGGTGATCCCTGAGAGATTTTTTGCCCCTCTGGGCCCTGTAAACACATGCATGCTCTCTCTCTCTCTTAAAATGAGAGGAATGCTCTGCCCCCCTCTGTGAGCTGCAGCTGTAACCAGATCCACAACCAGAAAGGAGGAAGCCCAAAGAGAAGAGTGTGAGGAAATCATCAGAAGACATCAGTGTTTCCATAGCATCTATGATCTCTGCAGAGGGAATGATGAGAGACTTGTCAGGATTTTAAGTTTGGGGTGCTAGGTAAAGTCTTCCAGGGTTTTAAAGAAGGGCGAGGGTAATCTGTGGTAGCATCCCCAGTGTACTCTGAAGGAGTTCTTGGGTCCTTGGGGATGCTAAGCACTCTTCTGAGACCCTCTTTCCTCTTCCCAACATTTCCAAGTCTCTTCTTGATGAGTTGCCCAATTGCCCTGTTCATCAAAGTGTGTGTGTGTGTGTGTGTGTGTGTGTGTGAGAGAGAGAGAGAGAGAGACAGACAGACAGACAGACAGACAGACAGACAGGCAGACAGAGACAGAGACAGAGATAGAGACAGAGACAGAGACCGAGACCAAGCTGTGATGGCTTCATTCCCCTTGGATTAGGGTTTGGTAGGGATGAGGTTTTAGGTTTAAGAAGGAGATCCTAGAATCCCCGGGTTTTCTGTGCCTCCATAACGACACCCCCTCAACTGTTCTAACAAGACAAACATCTCTTCTGACTTTAACACGTTTCTAAGAAATCCTACAAGCTCCCTTTGATAGCAAGTCCATTTCGGATAGTTCAGTATCAGGAGGGCATGGGGGGAGGTGAATGTGTAGAGAAAAGAGGGGGTTGAGAGAAGTTGGAAGGCTCAGAAACCTCTGGAAGAAAATGAAGCTTTCTGGCCAGGAGAGGGGTGCGATATGGAATTGCTAGTCAGCTTGAGTCTCTCAGGGAGATAAGGGACCCCATGGAGACCACCCCAGGGTTCCCTTGCCCTCCCTTGGGCTCCTGGAGGAATTTACTCCCATCAACCAACCTGTTCCCATGGCCAGGAGTTGCCATGGTGAACCCCCCCCCCCCCCATTGACTAGAGCTTTTCCAGTAAAACCACTGCAGAAATCCATACTTCCCGACAGACACGCCCCCTGCCCCCCCACCCCCGCAGGCTGTTATAGCTGAGAGACTGGGAGTTAACCCTAAACTTGCTGGTGAGCCTGCAGTTTGGGGAGAGGGGAAGGAGGGAACACAGCAAGAACACAAAGCTAATTTAGAACTAGACAGGGGAGCCTGGGGTGCAACTGGACTGACTGTGTCTGCCCTCCTGGCCCACTTCCCTTCCCCCACCATGGAGCAATTCTGGGCAAGTCTGAAGGTGAAAGTCTGGCTGATTCCAAGATTCTAAATACAGGGGGGCCCTGAGCCTTGTCTGCCTGGAGCTGGGTGGGACTTTGTGATTCCTCTAATTTTGGTCTCAACTCTCCTCTTCTCAGGCTTCCCAATGGGAGTCACTGACCTTGTGTTTCAGGGGACTGGAAACAGGAATCAACCTCCAAGCTGGAACCCTGGACACATGGGGCAGCATTTCCCCTCCTGCTCACATTGCTGCCTCTGAAGCATAGGGCAGGAAGGATCTAGGCACAAAAGCCACATTTCTCAGGCTGCTCCCTTCCCCTATTACCCCTTCCACCAATAAAAAAAAAAAAGCAAAAACCTGCCCCTTTTATTTCATATCTTAGGACTGCTGGCCCAGGTTCCCAGAATCTCATCCTCATGGTTGTGAGTGTAAGACTGAGCCTTAGGTCTGGGTTTTGGGTACCCCACCAAACAAAACAACAATCAGTTCTGAGAATTTTGATCCTCAATCCAAAAGGTTCCTCCCACCTCTTCTAGCCCAAATAGGCTCAGATGCCTCACTATAGGAATGGTGCCATGTGGAGAAGAAGAGGATCTTTTGCTGCTTATACTTTTCCAGTTTGTACTAGAGGAAGCTCTCTTGAAACTGCACAGTGGCCTGGCTTCCTGAAGATAATAATAGCATTTACATAGTGTTTTAGGGTTTACAAAGTGCTTTACATAGGTTTCCACATTTAATTTTTACAACAACCCTGGAAGGTAGATGCTATTGTTAACTTAGAAAAAACGCAGGACTATTAAATAGTCATAAAACCACTCTTTTAATCATGGGAAAGGGGGATGAGGGCTACTTGGCCTCTTATGCAGAGCTGCGTCTTGTGCAGAGCCTAAATGAACACTGCTTTGCTCCGCTCCCTGATCCCCCTGGGAGTGCCACCACGCTAGATGACCACTCCTCAGAACAAAGGAAATTGGGGAACTTATATACCATTTGGGAAGATCCAGGGGCTGGGAGAGATGATTGACATTATACTGACAGGATACAATCAAGCTAGAGAAAGGGATCATAGCCAGAGGCTAGGGTGTAAGGGAAAGGGACTGCTTACACAATGGATACTAAAGGATGGTGTGTCTTCCTGGGCAGGGTCTCTGATACAATGGGGAAAACTACCTAAGACAAAAAGGGTATTTAGCATTTACCCTGGGGTCCATTATTCAGTCTGCAACTGCTAGCCTGAGATTCCCTTCAGGGTGGATTCCCACCGGAACAGGGAACAAGCCCAAGCTTTGGGGCTCTTCAACCTACAAACTATTTCTAAACTTGGGGTTCATCATACCTCACTAAGCTACAAGTTTGGTGTCTCTAGATTCCATGTCGACACAATTATTCCCATTTTATAGATGAAGATACCATAACTGAAAGGTTAAAAGTGACTTGACCAGTGTCCTAAAGCAAGTAAGTGTATGAAGCAGGATTTAAATTCAGGTAACCCTGAATTTCCAGAACTTAATTATTTTTTTCTATAATAGGCTAGGAAAGGGATTGTCCAATAAGGACCAATAAAGTTCTTAGATAACATACAAAACGCTCCAATATATACCAGCCTCCAATATTAAAGAGTTCATAATATAAAGGCAAAAAAAATTTTTTTTCTGGTAACCCTGACTCTGAGGCAGCTAGGTGTCTCAGTGGATTGAATTCTGGCCCTAGAGTCCAAAGTCTAAGAAGATTTGAATTTAAATCCAGCCTCAGATACTTAACTGTGTGGCCCTGGGCAAATCATTTAATCTTTGCCTTGGAGGCAGTTAGGAGGCTCCTTGGTTCACTGGTTCTGAAGTGCTGAAGACCTGAGTTCAAATGTGATTCCAGATACTTCCTAACTGTGTGACCCTGGGCAAGTCACTTAACCCCAATTGCCTAGCCCTTACCACTTTTCTGCCTTGGAATAGACAGTATCTTGTATCCAGAAGGTAATGGTTAAAAAAAATCCAACCAACCAATCAATATCTCTCCAATATCAATCAATCACTTGTTGATCTTTCCTTAATATCAAATAACCAATGAATAACAATTAACTTTTATCAGGGATATTTACTGATAAGATAGGGAAGTAGGCAAAATATAATACCCAACTGAGGAACACTAGTTTCTCTACCACCTTGGTCCCTTAGGAGAAGGGGTTCAAACTTACAGCTAACACTACACAAAAACATCCCTCCCCTTTCCCCCTATGCACACAATTAACTTGTGTGTGTGGCACAGTATCTCAGCTGCCAGACTGGTTCACTGTTGGGCTGTATCAGACAGGTTACTCTCTCTTCACCTTTCAGGACTGGCTCCTCACCAGACTTGGCTATTATGGCTACTGGTAGACTCTCCTACTGACTTTAGTTGCTGGACTTCCAATAGCTCTTTTGAAGCCAAGATCATCTGTCACATCTGAGTACTCATTCACCTATGATCAGGAAAGAAGGGAATACAACAAAGCATAGCTTCATGGGGAGATAAGACAGCTGGTGGCAACCTTTACCCAGACACCTTACAGCAGTTCTGTAAGTCTCTGAAAGAGAGAAAGAATTTGTCCATTCTAGTTCAATGGTCAATTTAAAAAGGTGGTTTTTTTCCCTCCATTATCACACAACAATCCAATGGGAGACAATCAGAGAATATCTATACATTCTTTGAAGTGGAGAGGGAAAGAGCTCTATCTATCATGCAGGTTTCCCAATCTTTTGTGTAGATATGCAGCAGGTCAAGACACATTTCTAGGGACTGGGTCCTCTTTGTGTTAGATACTCCTGAGACCCCCTAATATGCCAACAATTTGATTCAGAACAAAGATAAGATATGGACACAAAGTTATTGTTTTCTATCTATCTTGCACCCATTTCCTGTCTTTATTACATATATTTCTCAGCAGGAAAGTCCTTTGCCTTCAATCATGTATTTTTGGCTCAAGAAAAACTTTCCTCTCCATCCTAACCACCACAATGAAGAATTTAGTCTTCTGGCAAATTACATATGGTACATATGAAAATCTTTGAGTGTATACCATAAACAACATCAATTGAAAATAACAAATGTTTATTACACTGCACACACAGATACCTAATAAATGACATTTATAATAGAATCATAGGCAATTAGCCTTAGCATATGGAATTATTATAATACCTATACACATGAAATTATGACATTGATTAGGCTAAGAACAAAAATCTAATGCAAAATACATAGCATCTCATGACAGTTATGTATTATGACCAAGTACATGGGTCATATACCAAAATATATCCATAAAATCCACATATCTCTAAAATATTATAGGATTTAAAATTAATATCCAATAACTCCAAGTATTATATTTTGTAAAGTTTATTAATAATCACTTGAAGTAGAAAAAATACAAGAACAAAAGTAAAAGCCTGAGTAAAGTCACATGAGAAAAATTCTCCTGCCTGGGACTCATCCCACCTCTACAAACCAAGATCAGGGGAAAAGAGAGTGAGAGGGTAGAGCTTCATAAAACTTATATCCTCCCTACATTAGCATGTAACATGAGAAGGAACATGGGAAACTGGGAAAAGAGAATTCCTGGGGAGCAAATTTCTAATTATACAATATGTAATTTTTATATATAACAAAATCACACCAAAGCAGTAAAAGTGTAACTAAACATATATAAAACACTTAATATATCCTCCAATTATATAAAAAAAGCCCACAGAGTTTGCACAAATTAGCTTCATTTGACTACATTCTTCTACTGCATCCTGTATAAGTTTGGTTGCTGTCATAATCAGCTTGACATTTCTAATGTGACCTAGGATTGTGAAAGTGTAAAGGTTGCTGGTAGTATCCTCAGCCCTCCTAGCCTATGGTCCCAATGTATGATATACATAGCAGTATTTCCAGGCTTTGTGGTTGCCCTTGGATCCCTAGTTGTCTTTGTAACTTGAGAATTAGTAAAGAAAAGAGCTGCCTCTAGGTCCAACCCTGCTCCCCTATCTGAATAGAGACCCCCTGGGACTGAAAGAGACTTGATGAGAGACTGACCTTCCAGTGGCTAGCTATTACTAACATGAGATTTATTTAACCCATTTATTAATGATGGTAGACTTTCTGCTACTGGTGAGAGCCCCCTTTTTTAAGTCTATTTGACTTCTTTCCTCCAGCAGATGAGGTAATCTCATTCTCTTTCCAATAGGCAATAGGTTGTATATTGTCTTGGTATTGCTCCAAACACTCTCCAGGACTATCTTGTAGAAAGGCAAGTTGACAGATCTTTCCACTACTTAGAATGAGATATATTTCCATTAATTTGTTAGCAACACACAGATTTCTTAGCAGAACTTTATCACCTTGTTTATCAATAGTCTCTAACATCATACTTATTCTAAAAAAAATATTTAACATCTTATTTTTCACAATTACATGTAATAACAATTTTTGGCATATGTTTTCTGAAATTATGAGATCATACTTATTTTGATAGAGTTTTTCTGAGCTAAGGCAATAGCCAGACAGTAGAATTTTTTCATTCAATCTCTCAACCAAGAAATATTCTGGTTATGAGTAGTCTTTGTGTCCTCCCTTTTCTGAGACTCCACATAACAGGTCTCAAGTAGGTAAATCTGGCCTTTGCCCCAAACAGCTGCAGCTATGGTGTATGGTCTGATTGTATCACTCCTACTAAAATTGTATGCATACATAAATTTTTTGCCACAGCAAAATCCTAGTTAGCTTTTTGCACTGATTTCAAGGTCTCTAGTATGTCTGACAAAGTGTGATTGAAATGCTTAGACTGGGAGTTTCTCTGAGGATGTTTAAGGTATGGTTTAAGACTTCCTTAATTCCTTCTATTGTGCTAAAAGGAATAATGAACTGGAGGAATTACATGTGAACTGAAACAACCTCCAGGAATTGAAGCAGAGTGAAAGGAGCAGAGCCAGAAGAACATTATACACAGAGACTGATACACTGTGGTAAAATCTAATGTAATGGACTTCTGTACTAGCAGCAATGCAATGATCCAGGACAATTCTGAGGGACTTACGAGAAAGAACACTATCCACATCCAGAGAAAGGACTGTGGGAGTAGAAACACAGAAGGAAAACAACTGTTTAATCACATGGTTCGATGGGGATATGATTGGGGATGTAGACTCTAAATGATCACTCTAGTGCAAATATCAATGATATGGAAATATGTCTTCATCAATGACACATGTAAAAACCCAGTGGAATTGTGTGTTGGTTATGACAGGAAGGAGGGAAAGAACATGAATCATGTAATCATGAAAAAATTTTCTTAATCAATTAAATAAAATTAAAAAAAGAAAGACTTCCTTAATTCCTGCCAAAGTCTCAACCACCTTTAGTTAGTTGGCCTGGTCAGAGTGGATTCCTGCAAGGAAGTCATATTTATAGAAATGCTTGGCCCATCATACCTTAGAAACTGTTTAAGTTTTCTTATTCTTTAAATATTTCTTATTTCTTATTCCTGGTGGGATATGCTTATGAATGAAATGGTTTGTCACTACTAAAACATTGGTTATACTTTTCCTATCTCCCTCCAGAGATTAAAAAAATGTATACACACAAACTCCCACAACTTGTTATAACTGGCACTCCCCTAGGATGCCAGACAATTTAGTATTACTGTTCTATGAACACACAGCATCATCTTGTACTTCTTATAAACATCTGCTGCCATTGTGTTTCAGTAAAATCTGGTTCTTCCCAGCTCAGGTTCCCTGTCTTGCATCAACATCATCATGTCATGATGTCATGTCCTTACAATGAAATGCCTTGAGAGGCACCCACTCCTTCCTGATGCTGTATGTGGGATCAATCCCAAACTTTGTGGCACAGCTGCAACTTCTGCATTGTTTCAATAATAATTTTAGGGGCAGGTCTGACACTGGCTCCTTTTTAATTTGGGCTTAGTGTTGGAATGAAATGAGGCACTTGTAGGTAATTGAACAGCTAACAAAAAGCAGCTTATTGGGGCAGTTGGGTAGCTCAGTGGAGTGAGAGTCGGGCCTAGAGACGGGAGGTCCTGGGTTCAAACCCGGCCTCAGCCACTTCCCAGCTGTGTGACCCTGGGCAGGTCACTTGACCCCCATTGCCCACCCTTACCACTCTTCCACCTATGAGACAATACACCGAAGTACAAGGGTTTAAAAAAAAAAAAAGCAGCTTATTCCTAATAAAACAAGGATATGCCACGAGGGCCCAGTGGCACTTAGTTTCCATACATGTGGTTCCCTCTTCTCTATATGGAAATGCTTCTGGTGGTCAGCTGAGTGTGATGACTTGTCTAGCCTTCAGGCATCCGTCACAACAGAAGGGTCCAGGCCCCATGTGGGCAGGATCCTTTATGACCCTAGGTGACTAGAAGTCATTGACATAGCCAGGGAACAACAGGAAGCTCTATCAAGAAAGGAACAATGAGCACTGCCTCATACCTGGGCCAATCAAGTCTTGACTTTGTTGCCTTTTCCTAACCTGAGCTTACATGGATGATACTTTTTAAAAAAACCCTTATCTTCCATCTTATAATTAGTAAGGCAGAAGAATGGTAAGGACTAGGCAATTAAGGTTTAGTGACTTGCTCAAGATCACACAGCTAGGAAGTATCTGAGGGCAGACTTGAATCCAGGACTTCCTGTCCGTAGGCCTGACTTTCAATCCACTGAGCCACTCAGCTGCCCTGAGCAAATGTGTTCTCAGAATAGGGTAAAACCTATAGGATATATCACTGTTAGCACTTTCAAAAGGTACTCTCACAATTACTGTGAAGAGCACCAAACTTTTAACGTCCGCACAGCCATAATAGCTATTAAACCCCATGATCAATAATAATCACTTCCCACACTTTGATAAACAAAATACTTCAATACATTTTTTACCATATAATAGTTACAGAACTGGAGCAATAGAAAACCCACATACACTGGCCTGTGCATCTCCTTGTCGGATGCCATGTTACCCAGATCAGAAATCAATGGATCTGTTAGTACTGTTAGTATATCCAATGTAGAGACCTTGAATGAACTCCTATAATGTTACATTTGGAGCACCTTCCTATCTTATGTGAAGCCCAATCCTTTGTTTCATGAATCCTGTGGGTCACAACCATTTAAAAACATAACTTACAAGCCTCTACTTCTTTGGTGTGGCTATGAAAGCTACAGCTTCTTGGAGTCACAGGTTGTATGAAAGGTGGATGAGTAGCAAGCCCCTACACCAAAGGTATTAGTCTTCCTTGAATACCTTATACACTACAACTGGCACAAAGTAGGCACTTAATGCTTGTTGATTGACTGAGTCAATTGGTTCAAAATAAAAACATTTAATAAAATAGTATAGTAAGAAAAGTTGCAATTAAACATTCTGTCCACAAACCTCAAGTGAGCTTTCCTAACCCTACTTCCAAAGTCCATTGGTATGAAACTCTTGAGAGAGACCTCAATAGAGACCAATGCCCGTGCCTGAGTGAGGGGCAGAGTGTGGAGTAGGGAAGAAAGGAGAGCTCTTTAGCTTCTTGAGTTCTTCAAACTGTCTTTGAGTGCTCTTCAGGCTTTGAGTAGATTCTGCCACTTCTGGCTTCCAGCTTTGAGAGAGAAAACCAACCCCACTTCAGGTTGCTGAAGGAAAAAACTCTGGGGAGATATGAGGAGAACTGACAGTGTCCATCATGACCCTATCCACTTGCTACACTAGAGGCTTTGAGGAACTTCTTGGGTGAGATCAAGGGCTCTCTTGGTTGAACTGAATTGTTTCTTTCCCAGTACAATTACTCTTTTGCTTTGTATTGTCTTGAACATGCATTCTTCTATGTATATTTTCTCTGATTTCTGTTTTGCTATGATTTGGATAAATGTTTTTTTTTTGTTTTTTTCTAATTGCTATAATTAATATATGTATCTATTGTGGAACTAGTAGTTGGTGGGAAAGAAGTCAAGCCTTGGATATAGAGCTTAGGATTCTACTTCCCCCTGGCCAATATTGAAGTAGGAGTCAGAGATGAAATTGAACCTAAAACTTATATCCACTAAACTAATAATATTTAACGGAGCAGACAGATATAATTCTAGCCAAGTGCCCTTTCTCTCTGAGGAAAGTAGAGTGGCAGCTTTTGACTCTAGTGTCTTGTTTCCCTGCTAGCAGTCTCTCTTGGGGAATGTGGGGAAAAGAAGATAAAAATGTCCATTTTGTTTCTTTTCAAGACACACAATGACACTCCCCTGTTACATATGGGAAGACATCCCTTGGTACACAGGTGGCATCATCAATGGGGAGAGTGAGCACACACAGAGATCACAATTGAGAATAAGAATAATGTACACACAGGGGCACAGGTATAAAGAGGGAAACTCATATTTTCAGTGTTGGTAGACTACCATCTCACTACTCTCATGGGAGTCTGCTCCCTATTGGACATGGCATTTCTGCTAGACACATAACTCAGTGGGTTTTTTCTCCTTTCCTGCTGATTGCTAAGCCCTTTTCTCATGGTAGCTTCTATGTCCTGGGTGTTACTCCAGTAGTCTCATGATAGCTGCTGGGTATTAGCTTGTTATGAACTTCAGGGCTCCTCTTTTCAAGGGTCGTCCCACTGGCCATTTCAGTTCCAGTGTTCTAGAGTATAATTTTAAAAATTTCTCCCTGAAAAAGACATAGCGACAACTTTTTAGTCATAATAATTGCACCCAGCCTACAAAAGTCAAGAAGAGCACCTGTAGGCTAAGATTGTGTTTTCTGTTTGTTCCCTTTATCAAAGCAATACCAAAGAAAGCCCTCTCTCTTACTGGCTTAGCATGCCAATGAATTTGAGTCAGAACAAACAATAAACTGAAAAACTTGTTTTGATTCTGAATCTTGGTCCTAGGAAACTCTGTCTTTATGTAAAAGAAAGCTCTCTAGAGCTAAGATCTTTAACCTTGAATCCACAAACTTGTTTTTTAGATATTTTGATAACATTTGGACTCTGGCCAAAGGGCTATAAAACTGCATACCCTTTGATACTGTAATACCACTACTAGGTCTGTATCCCAAAGAAATGATTAAAAATGGGAAAGGACATACTTGCACAAAAATATTTTTAGCAGCTCTTTTTGCAGAGGCAAAGAATTGGAAATGGAAGGGATGTGTATCAATTGGGGAATAGCTGAACAAATTGTGGTACATATTGATAATGGAATACTATTGTGCTCTAAGAAATGATAAACAAGATGATTTCAGAAAAAGTTGGCAAGATCTGCATGAATTGATGCAGAGTGAAATAAGCAGAACCAAGAGAACATTAATCACAGTAACAGCAATCCTCAACTATAAAAGCTTGACTACTCTCAGCAATATAATGATCTGGAACAATCTTGAAAGACTTATGATCCACCTCTGGAAAAAGAACTGTTGGAGTTGAATGGATGCAGATCAAATCATACTATCTTTCATATCAGTGTATTTATTTTTGGTTTTATTTTTGGGGTTTTGGTTTTGTATGTTTGCTCTTATAACAACCAATATGGAAGTATGTTTCACATGAAATAAAAATTTAAAAATATTTTGATAACTGCATTTCAATATAATTACTTTTCCTTGTAATCAATGTGATTTTACATATAACACAAGTTTTTACAAAGGAATACTTATTCCCCAAATGCGTTTACAAATATGCAAATTTACTTCCCCAACATTCAGGAGGCATAATTCCCCAAGTCCCTTGGACCACTTTAGTCCTTTTGTGGAAGGAGATTAGGCTTATTTCTATAGAGAACAATCCTAGTTCCAAATCAAAATCTCACAGTAGGTTTGAAGTCCCAGGCTCCCTTGCTTCTCAGAGTTTCCATACAGGCCAGTTTGGGGGTTTTGGTTTTGTATAAGTGTGCTCTTATATGTATGGTTCCTTGATCACTAAGGCTGGAACTCCCAAGTCCATAAGGATCGCCTCTGGCATCTAAAACTAAGGATGAACTACAGAGAAGAAAAACAAATACCTCTAGTCCCATTCTTCTGTGCTGAAGTAAAAGAAAGATAAGTGGAAGAAGGAGTGCTTTCCCTTCTTAGGGGTTCACTCTGGACAGAAACTAGGAGTCACTGAAAAGATCAAAGCTGAAAAGAAGGTGGAGAGGGTCAGTGGCTGGGTCTCACCAGTTTGAATTGTGATTGACACAGGCCACCCTGACCCATATGGTAGGAGGTACATTTACCTCATTGCTAGGCAAACTGAGCATGCCCAATGGAGACTCAGGTTACATATGTATTTAGAAGTTATTCTGAGAAGGGGTTCACCAGATTGCCAAAAGAAAGGGTCTTTGGTACAAAAAAAGGTTATGAATCCATGCTTCTGGAATTATTAGTTTATTAAGTGGTAGAAGAGTTGGGTCCCTCTGGCCAGGCTGGGACTTGGTGATATTGGTGAACTACATAGTTGGAATCTTACTGGGAGGTTCCTAGATTTCTACTATGTGGACAAGTGTGGGCTCCCCTAGATCTCTGATCCATCTGAAGAATTAAGTGAAAGTATGGAGTTGGCATGCTTTTTCCACTGTGGTATTTACAAATGGGTATGAGCATTAGTATTTCCTTAGACATCTCAGATTTCAGGGTCCCCAAGTGTGTGGAGCATGGAAGAATGGGCTATTACTCAAATTCAGTGTAATGTTCTAGAGCAGCCAGCTTAGATGGCACTGCTACAACTTGAGTGGGAGGGCATCCTGAAGTTTCTGGTCAGCTAGAATACAGATGGGTTGTATGTGGGTTCTAGTTTCCCCAGGAACAAACTGATTAAGTCCCTAGGAAAATATGTTTGTGGAAGAGTATACCAAATATAAGAAGGAAAAAAAACCCAAATATAAGAAGCAATGCATTAGAGAGCAGCTCGATGGCTTAGTGGAATGAGAGTCAGGTCTATAAAAGGGAGGTCCTCAGTTCAAATCTGATCTCAGATACTTTCCTGAGCAAATCAATTAACCTCTATTAACTTATCATTCTTCTGCCTGGGACCAATGCACCATTTTTTTTTTTTTATAGAAGCAATATGTGATTAATGTGATGGCAGAAGTATGCACTTCAAGGCAGTGGACTGACTATGTATTGTGGTTATCCACTGAGGGAAACCATCCTGTGAAGATGCCTTGCCGTCAGTCTCATAGATGAAGCCTGAAGGAATACAAACCTGTACACCACCCTGAGCACATCTGGGCAGATCTGATCCAGTGATAGCTTGCCTCTGCTCATCAAATGTAAAGGGGGGGTGCTTGGTCATAGCCAACCTTGGGGCCACCAAACTTGACTACTATGGCTACATTGATGATGTCCCAGGTCATGAAATACCTGTACCTTCAGATCCCAGAATAGCAGGGGTACTGTTCCTCTTCAAAGGCAGAGTCCCAGCCTATCACCTGGGCATGAAGTCAGCAAATGGGGCCAGCTACCTGCTTACTGCCCAAGAGAGGGAAGATGGAACCTGTAGTTGAATTGGTTGTGTGACCTCAGGCTAAAGTTTTCACCCTCTTTAAGTATTAATTTCTCTTTCTATAGAAAGTGGGAAAAGGAGAGAGTACACTCAGTGACATCTACAGACCTTTCTGGTCACAATTTAATGAACTACAGAGTCTTGGATTTAGAGTCAGAGCCCTTGGTTTGGAATTCCAGCCCTGCCATCAACCTCTTGTGTGACTTGGAAAAAGATATCTAAATTATAGTTTCCTCATCTGTAAGATGAAGTTAGACAAATTGATATTGATGATCTCTTTCAGCTCCCATAATCTGTGATTCTAAAATGGGAGTAAGTAAATCTGGGTGTTTTCTTTTTTTTCAATTTTAAGCTAAATTTTATTTCCTTAAAAAAATAAAAAAGAGAATTCTTGCTATAAATGTGACATATCCTGTTCTTCCTACCCGTTGCCTCTTAGCAAAATAAACTCCTTCTCCTGAGAGGTAATATTTGATGAGGAATCTACAATAAAACAGGGATGCTTCTTAGGTATCTGTGGGGTCCATGGGGAGAGGAGGAGGCAAGGGGCAGAACTGACTGCAGCCTTTCCTAGCCCCTGCCCTATTCCCCAGCTCTATCTCCCATGAGCAGTGGAGCCAGTAGGCTCCAATAGGTGCTCTAATTGTTTTGTCTGTGGCCCAGGATGAATAATTGAGAGGTCTTTGAGGAGAATTAATTAGCTTGTTTATTGACTGCAAATGTTCTGCTACAGATGATAAAATCTCAGCTGTACTGTGTACTGGGGGTCTGGCATTTAATTTGAGTCCAGGATCAGCTCACTACCAATGGCTGGGAGAATACTGTATCCACTGTCTTCTTCCTCCAGGGGTGCCCCTGGACTGCTGGGAAGATGGGAACTGGGATAATTTGTACATTCCTCCAAGGTAGGGAAGGGAAGGCACAGTAGGGGTCCCATTCTGTCTAGTACTTTAACCTAGACCATTAGGTGTGTCAATCTTTTCTGGAGAGAGTCTCCCACTATGGTACATGATCTTGGAAAACTGATTGGATCTCATTTTCCTAATTTGTTAAAGAGAAGGGTTTGCTAGGTAATGAAGGCTCACCTTCATATAGCAGTTTAATATTTGTGAAATATCAGAGTTTTAAAAAAATCCTTACCTTTTGTCTTGGAATTATACTAAGTATACGAGGTATATATAGAAGAGCTTAAAAGGCTAGGCAATTGGGTTTGAGTGACTTACTTAGTCACACAGCTAGGAAGTATTGTGAGGTCACATTTGAACTCAGGTCCTCCTGACTCCAGGCGTGACTCTCTATCCACTGTGTTACCTCACAGTTTGTCCCCTACTGTAGTTTTTTTAGTTATTACTTCAAAATGAAATAAACAGTGTAAATAACAATAATTATAATAGCTCACATTTATGTATCTTTTGTGATATATAAAGCAGCAAATATACATTATCTCTTTTGTGTTCTGCAACACTACAATTAGCCCCAATTTGCAAATTGGAAGGAATTGGAGGAAATTGAAAGAAACAGACTCAATGATTTGTGATATTACTCAGCTTAAATGATTTGCTCATGGTCATACAACTAATAAAGGTGAGATCTGAATACTGATCTTCTCAATTCCAACACCAGCACTCTGCTTACTAGACAAGATTTATTTATCTTCCCCATTTTACAGCTGAGGAAATTAAGCCTTAGAGAGCCAAAGTCAGAGAGTATCAGAGTGAGGGTTTAAGCTTAGATAGAAGCCTGATTTGATATCACATGCTCTTTCTATTAAACTAGCTCTGAGTTTTCTTCCACCTCTAAAATTCAATGTTTTTTGGAGGTTCTATTCTTTTAAATGAGAGGCACTCATAATTCTGGGTTTGTCTATTGTTCCTTTTTCTAGGAGCTGGTTACATAACAAGGATTAGATATGGTACTCCAGCACCTATGGATCTAGCAATGTTGTCCCTATAAAGTCAGAGCCAGAAGGATAAGAGGGATAGTTCAGTCCAATTCCTTCATTTTTAATAAGAGAGAACCAAGCCTTAGAGAAGGGAAGAAACTTGCCTTAGGTTACACAGGTGACAGAGGGAGCAGAATTCAAGTTAGTAGTCAGGTACTCTATTTCCCTATCCAATGTTTGTTTCACTACATCAAGAAGCAACTATTTATTGAGCACCTATCGAGTAGGTCCCATTGTTCTTCGTTGTTATTGCTCAGTTGTCTTAGTCACATCTGACCATTCATGCTCTCATTTGGGGTTTCTTGACAAAGATACTTAAGTGGTTTGCCATTTCCTTCTTCAGCTCATTTTACAGATGAGAAAACTGAGGCAAACAGGATACATAGCTAGTAAGTGTCTAAGTCTAGATTTGAACTCACATCTTCCTGATTCTATCCACTGAACCACCTAGTTACTCCATCACTGTTCTAAGGAAATACAAAATGAGCAGAACTCATGGTCTTTCTGGGAGAAAGATGTTGGCAAGGAAGGATACAAGCATGTATTAATTGCCTACTGTGTGCCAGGCTCTGTGCTAAACACTTTGCAATATCATTTGCCTTAGTTCCCACATTCATAAAATGGGGATAAGAAAAGAACTTGTCTCTCAAGGTTATTGTGAGGATCAAATGACATAATAGCTTAGCATATAGTAGGCATTATCTAAAAATAATCTATTATTATTATCCTTACAATAACCTTAGGAGACAGATGCTATTGTCATCCTCATTTTATAGATGAGGGAACTAAGACAAATAATACTGTAAAATACTTAGCACAGTTCTTGGCACATAGATATTATCTATTATTATTATTTACTGTTCTTGTTATTGTTCAGTCCTTTCAGTTGTGTCCTAATCTTCCTGAGGTTTTCTTGGCAAAAATCCCAGAGTGATTTGCCATTTTGCCATTGTCTTCTCTAATTCATTTTACGGATGAGGAATAGAAGCAAACAAGATTAAGTGACTTGCCCAGGGTCATACAGCTATTAAGTGTCAAAGGCTAGATTTGAATTCATGAAGATGAATCTTCCTGACTCCAAGCCCAGCACTGTGTCCACTGTGCCACCTACTGTTGTCATCTTCTCTCTTCCTCTTCTCCCTCCTCCTTCTCATCATCATCACAACTCTGAGAGGTAGTGCTGCTATTATCTGCATTTCACAGTTGAGGAAACAGGAAGACAGAGGTAACCTTGACTTCCCAGGATCACACAGATTGTACTTGTCTGAAACAGAATTTGAATTCAGATCTTCCTAACACCAGATCCGGTGCTCTGTTCATTGTACCACTTAACTGCCTCTACTTTTGGGGAAATAAGAGTCACATATATATAACAACTGGACAGCAGACTAAGATTCAAATCAGAATTTAGACAACTGGAAATGTTGAGGTTGAAGAAAAAATTTGGATGGGGGCAACTAAATGGCTCAATGGATTGAGAGCCAGGCCTAGAGATGGGAGGTACTGGGTTCAAATCTGACCTCAGACACTTCCTGGCTGTATGAGCCTGGGCAAGTGACTTAACCGCCATTGCCTAGCTCTTACTGTTCTAATGCCTTGGAACCAATACATGGTATTGATTCTAATATAGAAGGTAAGAGTTAAAAAAAAAAAAAAAAAAAAAAGGGAATTCCAGAGGGTAATGTCTAGTAGCTGGAAATAGGTAAATTTCAGGTTGATTGAAGGAGAGGACCTTCCTAACAATTAGAACTATGTTAAAGCAGAATGGGCTCTTTAGGAGGCAATGGGTTCTTTTCCCTGGAGGTCTTCAAGCCAAGGCTAGGTCAGGGACTTTGAAGAGGGCATTTCCTTGTCTAGTAAAGATTGGAATAGATGGCCTCTGATGAGCCTTCCTGCTCTGACATTTTGTAATTCTGCGAAATGCTAGATTGTGTGGTACAGATTATTGATATTACAGAAATTATAATTATAGGCATCATATATAAAAATTCAGATAACGTCAGAAAGGATCATAGAGCTTAGAGAAACTTGAGAAGTCATGTAGATTATCTAGTCATATGTTTTCCATGCTAAATACCCTGATTTCCTTCTAATTGTCCTCGTCACATGTTCTCCAGTTCATTTGCTCTACCATTTTGACCTCTGAACACACTTCCTCTTATCTATGTCTTTCCTAAAATGTTAGGAAGTGAACCCAGCATTCCAATTTTGCACAATAAAACTCCCCTTTTTTGTTCTAGACATAATCATGGCATTAGCATGTTTGATTACCATTCCAAAGTCCATTAAAACATCTAGATAATTTTGCTAGAAATGTTGAACACAGGGCAGAAGACAGGGCCCTCTACCACAGAACCTTTTATACTTTTGAACTGGTCTTTGGGTTGGGTCTTTCTAAATCCACCAAGCAGCACTATTATGGAGTTTGCTTTTCTCCATCTGGTCAGAAAGGGTAGCAGCTGTGAGAATTTGTTAAGTGATTTGTTTATATCTAAATATACTTTATTTATAATACTTCATTTGTCTACTAATCTAATTATACAAATCAGAGCTTTCTCTGTAATTTCATCCTAAGGATCTGAGAATTAGCTCCACAATAAGGCTTAGGAAGTTGTCTGAAGCCAAGCAAATTGTTCAGGGACACACAGTTGGTAGGATTGTAATTGGAAGGAGGTCTTGGGTTCAAATTTGATCTCAAACTCTTCCTGGCTGTATGATCCTGGGCAATTTACTTAACCCCAATTGCCTAGGTCTTGCTGATCTTCTGCCTTGGAATCAATACTATCTAAGTACGTCTGATTCTAAGATGGAACACAACAGTTTTAAAAAAAAAAGTCGAACACTACTACTAGGTTAAACTTTTCCTATACCAGTCTAAATTCCTGAGCATCAATCAATTATAAGCACTATATGCCAACTATTGTTCAGTTGTAACCCTGTGGACCATACAATCTATGGAGTTTTCTTGGCAAAGATATTGGAGTGGGTTGTCATTTTTTCCTCCAGTGGATTAAGGCTGTTAATCTTAAAAACCAGAGAGGATGAGTTTTTCTGTTTCCCCTGAAAACCAAAGAGCAATAGGCTATTATCCCTAGGAAATCCAGAGAGCTATAGGAGTATTCAACAACTTTATTTCTTTAAAAAGAGAGAAAACAAGCACAGGTGTGGAGGGTTGGGATAGAACTAAGCCTGGAAAGGAGAAAGAGGAGATTACAGGTTTTAAAGTACATTAAGGAAGAGAAGGAGGTCTGTAGGATTCCACAGGGAAGAAACTTCTGCCCAGAAACAAGAGATGTTCCTTAGCAACTCGGAATATAAATGAGGATGTAATTTTGATAATGTTAAAGACAGCCCTGATGTTATCTGTAGGGACTCAGGGACAGTTCAGGGCAATCTGAACTATTGTTGTGCAGGAACATTTTCTGGGCATGCTTCATTGTTTTATCAGGTTAATCCTGATGCTTCTCATCAAGATCTAAAAACCAAGGCAACTCTAAATGACACAGAGCCATCAGAACAGTATCACACTGGCAAGGCAAACAGAAGTTAAGTGACTTGCCCAGGTCACACAGGTCAAGTTTGAACTCAGGTCTTTTTGACTCCAGTACTCTATCAATACTCTAGAGGTCTCTCTGAAGAACTTTGGTATTAATTGTGAAACATAGGAGAAACTAGACAGGACCATCCAGTGTGGTGTATCCAACATTAAAGAAGGCTCTAGGAGCAAAAAAGAATGAAAGTATCTTAAAAGAAATGTGAAATGAGAAAATTTAGATATATCTCTAGCTCAAATGTTCAAGCTATTTGTACCCAAACTGAGGTAGAGCCTCAGGAATAGTTGGACACACTGTACACTGACCCTGATATAATGTCATTTCAGTCCTCTTTCATTAAGAAGGACAACAACCAACCAACTAGCCAGGCAATGTGCTAAACATTGGGAACACGAAACAAGGAGCAAAAGTTTGCTCTCAGTGGACAGAGAGTCAGACCTGGAGGGGGAAGGACTTGGATTCAAATGTGACCTCAAATACTGCTTAGCTGTGTGAACTTGGGCAAGTCACTTAACCTTAAACCCACTAACCCAGCAGAAGCCTGAGAACTGATACTTAGTATAGATTCTAAGACAGAAAGTAAAGGGTTTTAAAAAACCCTGCCCTCAAGGAAATTACATCAGAAAAAGAAAATGAGATTAGTTTAGCATGACAGTTCTTGATGAAGTCATGCTGGGAACTAAGATAGAAAAAGTCACATGATAAATTAGAAGAGCAAAGAAACTATCTTCTCATCTATAGGTAAAGGAAGCATTCCACTAAACAAATGAAAGAGAATCACACAAGATAAAATGAGTAAAAAGAAGTTTTTGCACAAACAAATCTAATGTAGAAATTAGGAGAGAAACAGATAAACTGGAAAAAAAATCTTTTTAACAGGTTTCTCTGATAAGGTCTTTTATCCAAGATTTGAAAAGAACTGATTCAAATTTATGATACTTAGAGCTATTCTCTAACAATGCCAAAGGATATGATTGGACAGATTTCAAAGGAAGAAATCTAAGCTAACAATGATCATATGACATTTACCCATCTTTAGTCCTGATGAATCTTCCAATCTCTAAATTTTAAAATAACATGTATTAAGCACCTACTGTGTGCCAAGCATTGTACTCTTCTTTAGGAGTCATTGGCCTTAGCCCAAGGGAGAAGAGATTTCCTTGAACCCTGCTAGAATTCTAAAAAAATGGGAAAGGAAAGTTGCTAGAGGCCACTGACTCACCAAAATTCTGGGAGAGAGTTTATCCTTACCAAGACTCCTTGTCTCTAATGATTCATTTGTGCCCAGGAGAATTCATGATGATTGTGATTTGTGCTTAAGATCTTTTCCCTGATTTTGGGGAGTTATGAAAATATTTATCATTAAAATCATTTTGGTTTATTTTAAGCCCAGAGTTGGGGAAACCCCAGTTAGTTTCCTTCTCTCTTTCTGTGTAAATGACTATAATCTCCCCTCTGCTCTAGAACAAATGAAATATATAAAAACTAATAATGCATTTAGTTAACCACAGTTTTATCTTAATATTGTCTTAAAAAATAGACTAAGGGGATAGTGATCTAAAACGTAAGTTTCAAAGAAACAGAGTTTTGGATTCTCTCTCTGTGGTAAGGAGAGGGGTGTTTTGTAGTTTTTGAGGATGGCTTCAGTTTTTTCTGTGATGGCTCTGGATGGTCCCACATCTCACCATGGATTGTGTCTGCAGCAGTAGTAAATCTGTTCAACTTTGGTGCTTCCTCAATATCCCAAATAGGAACCTTTTATATGAATCCATGGTAGACACCAATTAGATTCAGAAACCGAGAGGGAGGGAGGTAGCAATAGCCTTCAGTTGCTATGGGCACACATTTTTCACCTGAGACATTTTAGCTTCCCATTCTTAGGAGCATGGAGAGAGAAAGTGAAAAACTTTTCAGGTACAGTGACAGTCCCACAGCTCATGGTGGCTTGTGTAGACAGGTACTGAGAAATTTATAGCTGCCAGCAGACACTGATCTACCCCCCACTACACTAGAAGGCAAAATTTGATAGTCTTATGCCAAGAAACATTGTAGGGGGATGGTTTCAGTCAGAGAAGGCTCAGTCGACAGAGCATAATAAGGCTAATAGTAAGTTTCTGTCCCAAATTAAAATTACATCCCAAGTTATAAATACAAGATGAACCCAGGTTACCAAAAAAAAAAAAAAAAGTCATCAAAGGATCACACCAAATGTACTCATGGGAGAGCAAGTGACAAACTTTTATAGGAAGAATGTTTTGTACCAATTTTCCTGGCCATGTTCTCTTTAAGTAAATATTCCTAAATGAAAGGGAATTAACTCTGGCTAGCTAATTAATATGAATTGGATCAATGAATGGAGTGCACACTGGTGAAGGTTTATGAACACAAATACTAGAAAACTCATTGTTAATCCCTCAGGGTTAGCCCTCAGAATCCTGAGGCAGAAGAAGATCTACTCTCTGGGGACTCAACATGCTAGTCCTCAGAGGGTTTGGAAAATGGCCGGGGAGGGAGGGAGCATGGTATACTTTCTGTCTGGAAAGCTAGTATCTTCGATTTCAACTCAGGTTTTTCTGACTCTAATCTATCTAGCACTCCATACACTTCAAAACTTAACTACCAGTTTTCAGCCTAGCCAGTCACCTTATCCCTTTAAATTCAATCAGAAAGAGATGTTCAAACACACTTTAAAAAAAAAAAAAAAGGTTCTAATACATTATTAACCTGAGATTATATCTTGTGAGCATACTTCTTGATTTGGGACATGGGAAAACTAAGTCATATCTCTTCCCCTACTTTCCCATTTCATTATTTCCAGAAACTTTTGGAGTTTCAGTTATGGAGATCCTGTTAGTGTGGGCTAAGGAAGATCTCATATTGCTTCTCTAGGAAGAAGATCAAAGAATTTGACTCACTAGATAGAGGCAAAGAGAATGTAGTCATTATTCCCATAATTTTTTAGATCTTTCCCTTTAGTCTTAGAATAGATCTATCTGTTCCAAGGTAGAATATTGATAAGGGGTAGGTAAATGGGGTTAAATGACTTGCCCAGTGACTGTCTGAGTCCAGGTTTGAGCCCAGGTCTCCCCCACCCCAGGCCTGCCACCTAGCTGTCCTTCATTTCCTTTCTAAGATCTACTAAGTGAGTGACTCTTCTTGTTCACTGGACAATATGGGGATTTCTTCATTATTTCAAATTTATTCTTTCAGCATTAAGCCACACCTGTCCCAGCTGTATTGTAAGGGTCTCCAATTTTTTAATCACATAGCCTATCAAAAAAAAATTGAGCCCATATCCTGATGTACTATATTTATTTATAAATTACATACCAACTCATATACATTACAAGATACACAAAACAGAAGTTAAAAGTATGAGATAAAGATTAACCAGTATTTTAGTTTTATTTATTAATGGTACAAAATCCATTTTTTTCTCTCCTAATAAGTTTATTGACTTGTATCATAGGTACCCAGGAACTAAAGCAGCTGGTATTGCAGGAATATATTTAGATAAATAAGATCTGGGATATGGAAAGGGCCATTGTTGAATCCCCAAGGGAGATTATGATTTCCATCCTTGGGGACAATAGCCTGTGACTGAGTGATAACTGTCCGGGTCCAGCCGGACACAACCGAGGGGTCCGGGGAAACGGCAACCTAAGAACCCATAGGGAAAGAAGAGGGGAGACCTCGCGTGCAAGACACAGAGTCGTTTGGATGGAAGCAAGGCTCGTTTATTGCAGATCTATGACAAGAATATATAGGCTGAGGGCAGAAGGGGGTCGGCAGATACTAAGGGGAAAGGAACGCGGAAAGGGAACATAGAAAATCTCTGGTGGCGTCTTACTGTCTCCAAGCATGGCTGGGCCTATGATCAATATCTTATCTTAGAAGAGTGAATGATATCTATTCTTAGAAGAGTGACTATCTTATCTTAAAGTCTTTGTCCCTAACAATTCCCCCTTTCTTTTTTAAATAGAAAGGCGTAAGGAATAAGTTTATTAACCTTTGGTCCTTGTTCAATCCAAGTCTGTCTTAACACCAGAAGTTTTTCCTAAGACACCTTGTGTTCCCTGGTCAATCCATAAGTGAGATTGGCAGCGACGGCCCCTGTCTTAGGCTACACAGGGGGAGTTACTCAACCATCAAGGGTTGAGGACCTGTGCTACTCCCGTCATTGGGTTACCGCCCTGCTGGAAAACTGCAAACGAGTGCTGCCAGGTTGTTCTGTGTCCATCATCTCAATACGATGGTATTGAACCATAGTGAACTTATCAAGGGCTGAGTTAACGTTAGTTTTGATGAGTTTCGTTAGACGTTGGAAGGCCCAAGGGCCAAAGGTTAAGATCAATAAAAATATAAAGAGAGGTGTAATAATAGTGGGAATTAAAGTGGAGAGTCAAGGAGAACCTCTGAGAAGGGTATTAAACCATCCTTCCTGTGCCTCGGCTTCCTTTTTCCTCTGGGCTAGCCGTTCACGCAACTTTGCCATAGATTCCCTTACTACGCCAGTATGGTCAGCGTAAAAACAACATTCCTCTTTGAGGGCTGCGCATAATCCCCCCTCTTTTAAAAAAAGGAGATCAAGACCGCGCCTATTCTGTAAGACTACCTCTGACAGAGAAGTGAGTGATTGTTCCAGGGCCGTGACAGACTTTTCGAGGGCTTCTAAATCGGTTGTCATGGCCATCTGAAGAGCGGCCAAGTGTTGGGTCTGGAGAAGGGCAGTAGTGCCAGTGCCAATGCCTGCAGCAAGACCGCCGAGTCCTAACAGGATAGCTAAAGTAGTAAAGGGTTCCCTACGTGTTCTAGGAGAGGGGGAGAGGAGGGAGGCCACACTATCGTCCGTGTGGAAGGAGATACGTGGCCATAGCTGGACAAGAACACAGAATTCAAAGGAGGTATTGAAAACTAGAAGAGATATACAAGGGGTGAGGCCAGTATTGCAAGCCCAAAAGCCATTATTCGGGGCTTCCAAAAAGGAAGGGGAAGGGGGGAGGTCAAGGGTGGAGTTACATAAGTGGGCATGAGATCGGGGAATGGTGCCTAAACAAAGGCCATGGCCAGAGACTTCAGCAAGAGTGAGACGGCGAGGAAAGGCGGCGCAGCGCGGGGAAGCTAGAACTGTTTCATTGGGCTCTGCCATATAGGCAATACCTTCATAGTAAGGGGGTTGTGGACTCAGACAGAGCCAGCACTTAATCGTCAAATCTGGCCTGGAGGTGTTCAGGGCAGTATAGGCACCTGATACTAGAGATAAAAATCTGTCTGCTGTACCGGGAATATTTAGGGACCCTTGCTGGGACTGGGGCTGTAACTGGGAGGAGGTATTTGGAGATGAAGGGGAAAAAAGGGGAACCGATGGGATGGGGAGAGACGTGGGAGCTGGTAATGGCTGGGGGTTAGGGGAAAAAGGGCGTCGTTGATCTGAGAGGATGATGTTAGGACCAACAGAAACAATGAGGGGCTGCACATGGAGGCGGAGGGTGAAAAGAAGAACATCATCAAAACCGCCCTTCTTATAGAGTCGTAAACCCCAAGTCAAGCCATCTGTCCATTTAACACTTCGTTTCCCCGCGTTGGTAAATGTGATAATGAGGGGATTACAATTAGGAGGACTGGGGGAGCACACAGATGGATGGGATAGATTGCGGGTTATTGCTATCAAGTCCTGGTTCGCCTGGATCCAATATCCAGTACGAATGGTTTCACATCCCCAGGCTGCACAAAATCCGTCTGTCTGGTCCCCACAGTGTGGTGGCTGATCAAAGCCAGGGCAGCCATATAGAGGAAACTGAGTGTATTGAGTCCAGTAATCCGGGAGGCTAGGCACGCCAGGGAGGGTGGGGGCGCAGTAGTGGATTGAGGACATCTGGGGGGCGCCTAGGGCACAAAGATCAACCGGAATGGAAGGAAACCACATCCATTGGGGCCATTGGGAAGAAGAAACGGAGGTAATGATGGCTTGATTAACTGGATTGATGATCTCCCATCATTGTTGGACCAGGAGATGAGGACTGGAAGTGGTGACCAGAAGGAAGGTGGAGTAGATGATGTAAACTGCCAGAGAAAACGAGTTCAGGATCTGAGGTCCCATCTGTGATGTCGTCAGGGTTGTGGTTCTGAAAAAGGAAGAAGAAAAAGACTTCTCCCTGGCTTAGGAGGGTTAGTCAGGGGCGAAAGTCTAGATGGAATCCAAGGGGCATTGTTAGCCGCTTTATCAAAAATACAGGCGGAGCCCTTTCCCCAGATAATGACAGGGTCGGGGCCACACCAGAGGCCCGTGACGGGGTCACGCCAAAGGACTGTGGCCAGATTAGATGAAGTATGCGGATTCCAGTGGCGATCAGCAGTGGAATGCCCTTCGGCATCCAGCCTGAGGAAATTGAGAACAAAGAGGGCGTGAGCAAGAAGCAAAGTCTGATTGCCACTTAAGGGATAAAGAGTTTCTTGGGCTTTGAGTTTGAATTTTATCTGGGGCAATGCTAAAGCCTCGAGCTTGGAGCTGTGTCAATGAGGGGGATGGGGAATTGACTATGGGAATGGAAAATGATAGCAGTCAGGGACGGAAGGCCTGACTGTAAAGCCCCCATGGGTAGCATGGTCTTATTGACCTCACGTAGGTCCTGTAGAAGTCTCCATTTCCCCGATTTCTTTTTAATAACAAAAATAGGTGTATTCCATGGGGAAGTGGAAGGTTCAAGGTGTCCAAGAGAGAGTTGCTCCTGCACTAGCATTAGGGCAGCTTGAACCTTCTCAGATGTTAGAGGCCACTGGCCAATCCAGACAGGAGAATCGGACTTCCAGGTGATCTTATCAGCCTGGATTGCAGGGGGATCAGTGACCTTTATAAAAAATTTTTTGACCCAAGTCCTCCTTTATCGTTTTGGGCTGGGGGGGATATTGGGTGTAAGATGCCTTGTTCGTTCTTGCCAAGGCCTTTGCCTGGGAGGTACCCAGATTTCAGCATCATGGTGGTGACAGCATCACTGGGGCTAACCATAAGGAGCCGCATCTGGGCCAGAATATCCCTGCCCCAGAGATTAACGGGGAGTCCCGCGACTACATAGGGACAGGTAGTGCCACTATTGCCCTCAGTATCTTGCCAATGGAGGAGCTTAGTACTTTGGAGGGTATCTTGGATCTGACCTATTCCTGACTGGTGGGTAGATGAGGGTTGAAGGGGCCAGGCACGGGGCCAATGAGCCTGGGAGATGACAGTAGAGTCTGCCCCTGTGTCCAGCAGCCCTGTGAAGGTTTTTCCTTCGATCTTTAATTGCAGAGTGGGTCGGGACTCAGTAAGTTGTTGTACCCAATAAATGTTGGAAGAGCCGGGTGAGGAAGGACCTCGTTTTTGGGCTGCGGCAGGAAAATCGCCTATCATGGGGAGGGGGAGGGCCTGAGCTAAGCGTTTACTGGCAGGAATGGTAACCGGACCGTGAGGACATTCTATGATAAGTTTTATCTCCCCTGTGTAGTCATTATCGACAAGGGTGGGATGCACAACTACACCTTGTAAGGTGGTGAGCGCCCTGCCGATGACCAAGAAAAACATGCCAGGAGGCGGTGGTCCGAATTTGCCGGTGGGGAGGACTACCGGGCCTTCTTCAGGGGTCAATATTCGGGTGGAGGTGGCACAGAGGTCCAGGCCTGCGCTGCCGGCTGTGGCTCGAGTAAGGGAACTGGGCAGGGGCTCCCGTGGGAGCTCCGCATCCCGTTTACTGACATTGGGGAAAAGTTCTGAGGTTTGGCTCGGCAATCTCGAGCCCAGTGCCGACCCTTTCGACATTTAGGGCAAACGCTGGGAGGTGGTCTTTGGGCTTGAGCCTGAAGGGGGGTGGGAGTCTGGTTAGAGGGGCATTCACGGGCGAATTTTACAACTATAAGCTTAGCTTGATTTTCTGCTCTATCTAGGAACTCTGCCTTCCAGATTAGAAATTGCCCTCGGGATAGGACAGATTGCACAACTTTGGTCCATTCTGAGGGGAGCATGTGTCCCTCTCCTCCAAGCCCTTCTAGGATGGAGAGTGTAAAAGGGGCATTCAGGCCATAATTTTTAACTGCCGAATGCAGGTCTTTAATGTGCTTAATTTTTAATTTTTTATAAATTGGCCGATGATGGTGGGGGAGGCCTGAAGTATCTGCGGCCCTGGAATTTCCACGGGATCCCCTTTCCTCCTCCCCCTCTTCCTCCTGTTTGGAGTCAGAGGAATCATGTGGGAGGGCAAGTTGGATGGTGGGGGATGGGAGGTTGTAGGGAGGAGGTCTATTCCTCAGAGGGCCATTGTTATGGTATTGGGCTGTCTCCTCCTCTAGCTCTGCTTGATGAGCAGGATTAAGAGTGCTATCTTGAGGAGGGTCCCTGTATAGGACTGGATAAAGGCGTGGTCTGGGCTTAGAGGGAACAAGGGGCTCCTCAAGGGAGGGATTTTTGATAGGTTCCTCTGAAAGAGATGAGGGACGCTCATTCCCCTTGAGGGGCGAGCTCTGTTCTTTAGTGGAGTTTGGTTCTTCATTTTTTATCTTAGATTCTAAGATAGCGTCCTCAGCCAAGCTGAGGAGGTGCGAGACTTGTTGACTCGTGTCGGCTTCTTTAAGAATGTCACGAATCAAGCCATAGAACCTGAACAGGTCCTTCTTTTTTACTCTGCTACCTCTCTCCCTGCGACTATTTTTTAGTTCAGTCACGAACACTGTTTCCTTCGAGAGTGTTTTTCCCATCATGCACACGTATTACTTCCACTTTCCTTGCACACACACACACACACACACACACACACACACACACACACCTTTTTTAGAAACACTCTTGATTTTTAAATGCCTATGGGGGATGGGACAACTTACCCTACCTCGAGGCGTCTTGCTCAGCCTCCACCTGTTATGTATCTTCGCGGCCGCGACAGCTGCTCCTCAGTTGTCCGGTAAGCCGTTTTCTCCGTGCCCCACGTTGGGCGCCACTGTCCGGGTCCAGCCGGACACAACCGAGGGGTCCGGGGAAACGGCAACCTAAGAACCCATAGGGAAAGAAGAGGGGAGACCTCGCGTGCAAGACAGAGTCGTTTGGATGGAAGCAAGGCTCATTTATTGCAGATCTATGACAAGAATATATAGGCTGAGGGAAGAAGGGGGTCGGCAGATACTAAGGGGAAAGGAACGCGGAAAGGGAGCATAGAAAATCTCTGGTGGCGTCTTACTGTCTCCAAGCATGGCTGGGCCTATGATCAATATCTTATCTTAGAAGAGTGAATGATATCTATTCTTAGAAGAGTGACTATCTTATCTTAAAGTCTTGGTCCCTAACAGATAACCTCTTTACTCTCTTATTTCCAAAGGGAGTATTAGGTAGAATAAAATCATATTTACTGCAAAAGAGAAGTCTAGGCATATGATGCTCTTTGGATATTCAGAATAAAAATTACTTTACCTTGTTGCCTTGTGGCCTTTCTACTTCCAGACTGGGATGGTATTATTTAACTTGCTCTTGGCTGGATTAGCTAATTGTTTCACACACACACACACACACACACACAAATCACAGATAATAGGCAAACAGCAAATATAAATATTAAAAATAAAAAATATATAAGCAAGCAGTAAAACAGAAACCAAGGAAGTTCTACATATTAACACAGATAATAGAATACAAAAGAGTAAATGTCCTTCGGGGCACAGTCCAATCTGCCTGGGTGAGAGTTTTACATTCAATAAAATATTATTAAAATTTTCTTTTAATTGAGAACAATGTGAATGAATATCATACGTTATGTTCTGAGAAAAAAAAGCCCTAAATGTAGGATAGACTTGCAAATAATAATTGTTAGTCATGGGGCAGCTAGATGGCTGTGTGGATAGAGAGCCAGGCCCAGAGATGGGAGGTCTTGGGTTCAAATTTGGTCTAAGACACTTTCTAATGGTGTTGACCCTAGGCAAATCATTGAACCTCAGTTGCCTAGGCCTTTACTGGTCTTCTGTTTTAGAACAAATACTTAGTATTGATTCTAAAACAGAAGGTAAGGATTAAAAAAACTGTTTTTCAGTATTCAGTTAATTTGATAAGTGTAGCTAATCAAACTTGGGAATTTTTTAATAGCATTTTTTTTATTGCAAGGTACCTAACATAGCAGGGCAGATGGTGATGCAGTGGGCAAAGTGCCAAACCTGGAGTCAGGAAGACTCATCTTCCTCATTTGAATCTGGCCTCAGAAACTTATTAGCTAAGTGAGCTTGGGCAAATCACTTAACTTTGCCTCAGTTTCTTCATCTATAAAATGAACTGGAGAAAGAAATGACAAACCACTCCAGTATCTTTGCCAAGAAAATCTCAAATGGAGTAAGGAAGAATGTAAGGGTTAAAATAGGGGTTTTGACAAAATAAGAGAGCAGCTTTTAATAATTTAAGTTTTAATGAGAATATAGTAGAGTTGTCAATTAATATTATCCCTTTAAGCCAGAGAAAAGAAAACTTCTAGCAGTATTTAACAATTAACAATTTAGTTTAATTAAAATAGAGATAGTAAAATAATATAGTAAAGGAGAGAAAGATAGAAAAAAAGGGAAAAGATAACTAATCTTATACCCTATAAATATACTACCTAAAATTCGTAATAACTACCTCTAACTGTCTTCTGAGGACAGCTTCTTCTTGCCTGGCAAACATCAGGCCTATCTAACCTACACTATCTATAAATGATTCACTAACTCCCTAACTCCCTAAAATAATAGGCAGTTACCACTCACTCACTCCTTCCATCAGTTTTCTATAGCAGCCCAACTGTCAGTAGCCAACTGAAGCCAGATCCTTGCCTATGAGACAGCCTCCTGCTCCCTAGAGATCCCAGAGGCAAAAAGCCCTTTAAAGGCTAAAGCTAAAAGCCCTCTCAGTAAGCTCAGGTCCGCCTTTATATTCCAGCAACCAACCCCCAAAGACCAGCTCATACCCAGCAGCCAACTTCTCCACAATTCCCAGCAACTGACCGACCAATTGTCAGCAGCTGACTCTCCTAACTGTCAGCAACTCACAGCCTGCAACTGATGCTGGTTCAGCAGGGGGCTCCTGGGTTCCTACTTCCTGTCACTGTGGTCTAGTTAATCCCTACACATGTCTATGGTAAGAGGACCTTCAGGTCCCCTGTTAAATTAAAGAAATTAAAGAATTCCTTTTTGTCAAGAAAACCCCAAATGGAGTCAGGAAGAGTCAGACACAACTGAAAAACAATGGAAACCCAATATAGTAACCAAATAATAGACCATTTGAGGTTATGAATAAAAGGTCATAGAGATAGCTAGAAAATGTTGAGGTTGGAGTCAGGAAGACCTAAGTTCAAATCTGATCTCAGGCATTTACTAGCTGCCCCTAGGCAAGTCTCAATTTCTGTTTGCTTCAATTTTGTCTGCTATATAAAGAGGATAATAACAGCAACTATCTCTCAGGATTGTTGTGAGGATCAAATAAGATATTTGTAAAAAGCACTTAGCATAGTGCATGGCACATGGTAGGTGATATATAAATGCTCATTCCCTTCCCCTCACTATAGTCAATAAACACAACTGTTCAGCAGGAATCATTTCTCTTTGTGTGGTCAGCATACACAAAGCAAAAATAACATGCAAAAAATAATTTGTTGCCGTTTTAAACAGCAGAAGTTCATAAATATATACCTATTCCTTTTTCTTTAAGTAGTTCTGCTTAAAGGATGGTATCCTATATTGAGTTCTTATTCATATTGGGATATGCTAATTGTGTTTTGATATGAGCCTGAAGAATAGCAAGACCAGTTGTGCAGAGAGTTCTAATAATATTAAGGCTAGAAAGGAGTCCACTTGCAAAGGGTTTTAAATGACAGAGTAGTTTATATTTGATGTTTATAGGGAGCTACTGGAGTTTATTGAGTAATGGAGTGATGTGATCAGACTTGTGCTTTAGGTAAATAATTTTGGTAGTGTATGGAGGATGGATTCAAGTAGGAAGGGTCTTGAAGTAGTGATACCAATTTGGAAGTTATTACAATAGACCAGTGATGAGATGACAAAGACCTAAAATATGGTGGTGGTTTTGTAAATGGAGAAATTTTATGCAAGAGATGTTATAGAGACAGAAATTATAAAATCTGACAACTGATTGCATACGTGGGATGAATGAAAATTGAAAAGCTGAAGTTGACATCAAGGTTGTTAATGTAGGTGACTGGAAAGTGGGATGCCTTTAATAGAAATAGGAAAGTTTAGAAGAGAAGTGGGTTTTGGGGAGAAAGATAATAACGAAACTTGTAATGGCTTGCTCTTCTTGCATAATGCTGCTCCACCCAAAACAAAAAGAGATGTGTATGGAGGTGGAGTTCTTACTCACTTGTCATTACATCATCTTTTAAGAGGTGCCTGCATGACTGCCATAGCCACATAATGATCTGGGAAAGGGTAGAGAAGAATAATATACTGTGGAGAGGATTTCTCTAATGGTACCTACACAGGTACTGCTGTGGGTGATCAGGTAATAATTACCCCCCCCCCCA
Source organism: Gracilinanus agilis (assembly GCF_016433145.1). NCBI lineage: Eukaryota > Metazoa > Chordata > Mammalia > Didelphimorphia > Didelphidae > Gracilinanus > Gracilinanus agilis. Next base: position 234,355,338 of record NC_058133.1, on the reverse strand, counting down.
ATTAGGGACAATAGCCCTGGTACCCAAGGAGAAAGGCTTTTTTTTTTTTTTTTGTAGTAGAGAAGAGGGGGCAGAGTAGGGAAGTGTCAGATTATAACTGGTGAAAGGTAAGTGTGGTGTATAGGAGAAAAGCCTCACAATCTGCTGTTTTGTGGAGAATATGACATGTCTCATTATCCCACCCTTCAAGTGATTGGTTATGCATTGCTTCAGGTTATGCCATTATCCCCCAGGAGACCTAGAATACCACTTTGGGGATCATTGAACTACTGAACAAAGCTTGAACTTCTCTGATTAACATTCAAAGCCCTTCATAAATCAACCAACAAACTAATAAATCAATCAAATGTCATGACCTTCTCTTTTTTTTTCCTTTTTTTTTTTTTTAATTTTAAACCCTTAACTTCTGTGTATTGACTTATAGGTGGAAGAGTGGTAAGGGTAGGCAATGGGGGTTAAGTGACTTGCCCAAGGTCACACAGCTGGGAAGTGTCTGAGGCCGGATTTGAACCTAGGACCTCCTGTCTCTAGGCCTGGCTCTCAATCCACTGAGCTACCCAGCTGCCCATGACCTTCTCTTTCTAGTCATATTTTATATTTCTCTCTTTTATGCTCCAGATGGATTACTTGTCATTCTTCATAGGTAACCCATGAGGTCTCTCCAATCTCCATATCTTTGCTCATGTAAAGGCGGGCATCAGCATGCTTAGCTTCCAAACTTTCTTTTTTCTATTGAAGGCATCCCTATCTAGAGATACTAAGAAGAAGCTAACAATCCTGCTTCTTAGCATGTATGATGGTATTTTATAGAAATTTGGTTGTATATTGTTTACTCCATTAGATTTCAAGTTTCTTGAGGGCAAGGACTATCTTTTGTCTCATTTCGTATCTCTAGATCTTAGTATAATGCTTGGCACATAGTAGGCCTTTGAATTATTTATTGACTGTCTTGCTCCCCAAGTTGGAATGTGAATAGATATTCTGTAATTGATTTCAGGTTGTTAATTTTGTATTGATGCATAAGAGAAATTGAGATTCATTCAAAAAGTAATAATTGGTCAAGGCCAGTCTCTTGGCTCTGGCTCTTTCCAGATTTGTTAGCATCTGAGAAGGAACATGAGTTGTCAACGTCCTCCAGATGGGTTTCCAGGTGAGAAAAAGGTCTTTAGCCTTCTCTTACCTGGAGCTGACATAAAACCAAGAATTCATGTCTCTGTTATCATTTCTGACTCTGTTGTGTCCATTTTTTTTCTGCTTTTAAATAAAAGAGATTGGAGAAGTTTATGATTTTATGAGCTTTGAAAGATCAAGAAAGCAAGCCACCTGAGATCAGAGAATAGAGACTATGGCTAGAGCCATCACTACATTTACATACCTACAATGTTTTCCTTTCCATGATCTTCATTAAAATACTACCTATCCTTTAAAGTCTAGCTTTTCAGAACCAGAAAAACATTGTACAAAGTAATAGTAATATTGTGGAATGATCAACTCTGATAGACTTAGCTACTTTCAGCAATATAGTAATCCAGGACCAGTTTGTGAAAAGGAAATTACTCTCCCTTTGTTTTCTTTAATGTAATCAATCAGTGACCTTTGATGTAATCAGTCAGGAACTTGAAAATCCTTTACCATTGATGTGCAAGTACAGACACACCCTCATAGACAGGTGCCAGGCAAATTAAGGAATTATGATTGTTTCCTGAGATATGACATGGGAGAGCTAATAGGTGGAGAAAATAGCTTATAAAGGCATTTTCAGAGGGCTGAACACACATTCTTGGGTTGGTGACACTCTTGCTGGAGACACTACTGTGCTGGTGACTCTTGCTGAAGGGAGATGCTTACTCTGGGGACTCTTGCTTAAGAGACTCTCAAGGACTTCTGACTAGAGATTGGACCTGTAGGGAGCCTTTGTCTGAGGTGAACTTGTCATTCCATCAGAGCACAATTAGGGTATTTAGCTAAACTACTCCCTACCTCTTTCCTACATTTCCCTCTCTTTATTATCTCTACTTTGATTAAACTAAACTGTTAAAGCTATTAAAGGACTCAGTTTAATTTTAATTTTAATTATTACAAGTTGGAGACCTTTAACTATTACAATTCTGAGGGTCTAAAGACAAAGAATGCTATTCATTTCCAGAGAAAGAACTGTTGGAGTCAAAATATAGGTTGAAGCATACGCTTTTTCACTTTCACTTATTTGGATTTTCATTTTGGGGTTTTGGTTTTATATAATTATTCTCATAAAAATGAACAACATGGAAATGTTTTATATCATAATACATGTATGACCCAAATAGAATTGCTTGCCAGCTCTGGAAGAGGGAGGAAAAGGGAGGAAGGCAGATAATTTGGATCATATAATTTCAGAAAACTTATGGGGAAATTTGTTATTACATGTAATTGGTAAAATAAAATATCTTTATTTTTTTTAATTTTTAAATTTTTTTAGAAAAATTTTCCATGGTTACATGATTCATGTTCTTACTTTCCCCTTCACCCTCCCCCCCCCATAGCCAACGTGCATTTCCACTGGTTTCTTCATGTGTCATCTATCAAGACCTATTTCCATATTATTGATAGTTGCATTGGTGTGGTCATTTCGAGTCTACATCCCCAACCATGTCCGCATCAACCTATGTGTTCAAGCAGTTGTTTTTCTTCTGTGTTTCCACTCCTGTAGTTCTTCCTCTGAATGTGGGTAACATTCTTTTCCATAAGTCCCTCAGAATTGTCTTGGGTCATTGCATTGCTGCTAGTACAGATGTCCATTACATTCGATTTTACCACAGTGTATCAGTCTCTGTGTACAATGTTCTTCTGGCTCTGTTCCTTTCACTCTGCATCAATTCCTGGAGGTCTTTGCAGTTCACATGGAATTCTTCCAGTTTATTATTCCTTTGAGCACAGTAGTATTCCATCATCAATATATACCACAATTTGTTCAGCCATACCCTCATTTTCCAGTTTTTAGCTACCACAAAAAGAGTGGCTATAAATATTTTTGTACAAGTCTATTTATCTATGATCTCTTTGGGGTACAAACCCAGCAATGGTATGGCTGGATCAAAGGACAGGCATTCTTTTAGTGCTCTTTGGGCATAATTCCAAATTGCCATCCAGAATGGTTGGATCAGTTCACAACTCCACAAGCAATGCATTAATGTCCTAATTTTGCCACATCCCCTCCAACATTCATTACTCTCCCCTGTGGTCATTTTAGCCAGTCTGCTAGGTGTGAGGTGATACCTCAGAGTTGTTTTGATTTGTATTTCTCTAGTTATTAGAGATTTAGAATACTTTCTCATGTGCTTATTGATGGTTTTGGTTTCTTTATCTGAAAATTGCTTATTTATGTCCCTTGCCCATTTATCAATTGGGGAATGGCTTGATTTTTTATACAATTGATTTAGCTTCTTGTATATTTGAGTAAATATATAAATATTTTTATAGTAAAAAACAAACAACAAAAAAGTCCAGCTTGAATATTTGAATGCTATATTACCCAAGAAGTTTCTTCTGACCCCTTTTTCCCCAATTCAATAAAAATGTTTTTCTACTTATTTGTCTCTCATTTACTTATTATATAATAACTTTGTATCATAGCTACATCTATACACATGTGTATAATTTCTCTGCTAGACCAGTGATGGGCAAACTACAGCTCAGGGGCCAGATGCGGGCCCCCTGAAATGTTCTATCCAATAGTAGGACATTATTCCTAATGTGACCAATACAATGAGTAGGATACAGTACAATGAAACTTCAAAAGAGTTGCCTTAGAAACAGACTGACAGATGAGCCTTTCCTTTCCTTTGACCCCCTCTTTAAAAAGTTTGCCCATCACTGTACTAGACTGTACACTCTGTTAAGTTCAAGTATGTATTATTTTTCTATCTACCCTAGTGCTTAGTATAATGTCCTCTTCAAAGGCAATTCAGGTATGGATAATTAATATTGAACTGTAATAATTGTCAAAAGAAATTTTTCTTAACCTTGGGTTCATAAAGTCATCTAGCTTTCAACTTAAAGTAATTTACTCCCAAACCTGAGGGTATTTCATTGGGCTGAATTTTGTTGGAAACAAGGTGGAGACCTGCTCCTTGTTTATTTGTAAATAAGAACTCTCTGGGGTGATTGAAGTCAACAAGCTCAAGCTGTCATGTGTTAGGCAGCTGCCATTTTATACTCTTGTGGCCAGGCCATGTGGCAAAATATGTTGGCATTTTTCTTGACATCTATTGGTGTCCTTAGGACACCTGCCTCTTTCTGTGATGAAGCAATGAGAGAGGAGTTGACTGTTTTATAATCAGAGGTGTTCTGGGGAAGAGTGGATGATAATGTCACAAGGGGTATATAAAACATGTGCCAGAGGAATTTATTCTCTTTTGCCCTTCTCTTCTGGCTGTGCCCTTACTCTCTTGCCTAATTCTAGTACAACAATTTGAAAATGTTGATTCTGTGGCATTCAGGTTTCCTAATAGCTCTCAAATCTATACATTACTACTGGAAAAACCTAAGCTTTGACTATTTCTGACCTCTGTCAGCAAGTTTTTATCTTTGCTTTTTAGTATTCTGTCCAGATTTGCCATAGTTTTCCTTCCAAGGAACAAGCATCTTTTAATTTCATGGCTTTAGTCACTATCTGCAATGATCTTTGAGAAGATAAAATCTGGCACTGCTTCTGTTTCTTCTTCCTCTGTTTGCCAGGAAGCGATGGTCCAATTCCTATATCTTAGTTGTTTTTTTTAAATGTTAAGCTTCAAGCCAGCTTTTACATTCTCCTCTTTCATCTTCATCAAGTAGCTTCTTAATTCTATTTCACTTTCTGCCATCAGCGTGATATCCTCTGCATATCTGAGATTGTTGATATTTCTCCTAGCAACCTTAATTCTGGCTTTTGATTTGTCCAACCTGGCATTTTTCATGATGTATTCTGCATAAGTTAAATAAAGTGATAAATAAACTATCTTGTCATACTTATTTCCCAATCTTCAACCAATCTGTTGTTCCAGGTGTTATAGGAAAAATGTAGATTAGGATGTATCTTAAGTTAGCAAAAGCAGACCTGGTAAAACTGCCAAGAGCTGGAATTCCAAAACTGGAATGTTGTGAGAGGGGTTTTCACACAGAGGACTTGGAGCTGGGAGTTGGCCTTGGGAATTGGGTTTGAAGTTGGTGTTTTAGCAACTGACTGGTGAACCTGTATTGGTATTGGGATCTTGAACTGTGGAGTTGTACCTTGGATTTTAACTTCAAGACCTTTAATTAAGACCAAGGAGTTTTCAGGTTGAGAAAGAAGTTTTCTGGGTTGGTGGACATCCACAGAAAAATCCTATTCTCCCTGACTCCCAGTGCATTACTGAGCTGTTCAACTGGAGTTTCCTGGGACCAGATACATCTAGACAACATCCAGTGGACTGCTCCATGAGATACCCTTTACCTCTGCCCTGCCAGCCCTGTCCTAGGCTGTCTGCTGGTAGTTAGTATTAGAGTAGCCAATTTTATCCTCTACATTCCTTGGCATTTTACCTTAGAGGCTCAAGTGACAGTTAACTCCATGATCTTCATTCCCTGCCCTGGTTCAACCATTAAAACCCTTTTATATAAAACTTCCTAGGTTTCTCCTTTTCCAGATACTTCTCCAACTACAAGAACCCACTGGTGTAGTAAAACAGTTTTCCTGATTGTGTTCATTCTGTTTGTTATCCAGATATCCCCAGCTTAGTGTGTTAGTCTGTTACCTCTATGCTGTTTCCCAAATACAGATGTGGATCTAATTTAATCCCCAGCTGTACCTTTGTTCTCCCTAACTATCCCCCACCTATTATATTACCTACAACACAGGTTGTTTCTATCTATTTCTTCTTGGCCTGCATGCATACAGGTTCTTCAGGAGACAAGTAAGATGAGATGATCTAGTACTTTCATCTCTGAGAACTTGCCACATTTTGTTATGAGCCCCACAAAGGCTTTAGTGAGTCAATGAAGCAGATGTTTTTATTTTCTTCCCTTGCTTTATCCATAATCCAATGAATGGTGGCAATTTGATCTCTAGTTCCTCTGCCTCTCTGAAAACCAGCCTGCTCTTCTGGTAATTTTTGGTTCACATATTGCTGAAGACCAGCTTGCAGAATGCTGGTGTGTAAAATAAGCATAATCATTCAGTAATTTAAACCTTCTTTGGCTCTGATCTTCTTTAGAATTTGAATTGAATATCTTTTCCTATCTAGTGGCCAGTGTTGAGTTTTCTAAATTTGCTGGCATATTTAGTACAGTACTTTAACAGCATTATCTTTTAGGGTTTTAAATAGCCTAGCTGGAATTTCATCACCTCCACTGGTCTTATTGGTAGCAATACTTCCTAAAGACCACTTGACTTTATTCTCCAGGATGTATGGCTCTAGATTAGTAACACACCAAGATAGTTATCAGTGAAGTTATAATCTTTCTTACATAGTTCTTTTGTATATTCTTGCCACCTTTTCTTAGTCTTCTCTATTTCTGTTAGATTACTACCACTTATGTCTTTTATCATGTCCATTTTTGCTGTTCCTTTGATATCTCTAATTTTCTGGGAGAGATCTTTTATCTTTCCCATTCTATTGTGTTTTTCTATTTCTTTGCATTACTAATTTAAAGAAAACCTTTTTTTCTCTCTCCTTGCTATACTGCTTCCCTTTCTCCTTTCCCTTTTGCTTTCCATCTTTCTTCAGCTACTGGTAAAGCCTGATTATATAGCCATTTTACTTTCTTGCTCTTCTTTTTCTTTGGACTATTTTTTTTTGTTGCCTCCTGTACACTATTGCAAAACTGTCTTTAATTCTTCAGGTGAGGATGATTCAAGAAGACCTAATTTCAAATCTGGCTTCAGAAATTTACTGGCTATATGCCCCTGGCCAAATCTCTTAACCTCTGTCTGCCTCAGTTTCCTCAACTCTAAAATGAGGGTACTAATGTATTTATCTCCCAGGATTGTTATGAAGATCAAATGAGGTAATATTTTTAAAGTGCTTGGTACAACTTCTGGTACATAGTAGGCACTTAAGAAGTGTCCCTTCCGGGGCAGCTGGATAGCTCAGTGGATTGAGAGCCAGGCCTAGAGATGGGAGGTCCTGGGTTCAAATCTGGCACTTCCCAGCTGTGTGACCCTGGGCAAGTCACTTGACCCCCATTGCCCCACCCTTACCACTCTTCCACCAAGGAGCCAATACACAGAAGTTAAGGGTTTAGAAAAAATGTAAAAAAAAAAAAAGAAAAAGAAATGTCCCTTCCCTTTTTTCACATACTTAATAAATCCTTTCAAAGTTTGAAATTGGGAAGAACATGAGACATAGTCAGAAAATCTGTCTTTAGCCTTAATTTTATTACTTCCAAGTCACTTATCCTTTTTGAGTTTCAGCTTCTTCATCTATAAAATGAGAGGGTTGGTTGAAATGACCTCCAAACCATTTTCTCAGATTTTATTTTGTCATTTACATAGAAAATTGATCCCTTTTCTCCCTAATTCTAACCCTTAAATCCCCAAATCCCCATAACACCACACCTCATCTTCTCCACTTTTACCATTGAATCTGTCAAGACCTTGTGTTCTTGATTCGGTCCCCAGCCATCTCTTCTAGGAGCTTGCCTCTTTGTTGGTCTTCTCTCTAAACTTCTCTTTCAATTGAATCCTGCCCTGGTGTCTACAAATATATTCAGATTCCTCCATCTTTAAAAAAGTTCATTTCACAACAAAAACTATTGGGAATGTTGGAAAAAAGTATGGGAAAAATTAGGTTTAGATCAACATCTTACATCTTATACTAAGCTAAATTCAAAAAATGGATAAATGACTTAAATATAAAGAGTGGAATCATAAATAAAATTGGTTAACATAGAATAGTATTCCTGTCAGATTGGTGGGAAAGGAAGGAATTTAAGACCAACCAAGAGATAGAGAACATAACAAAATATAAAATGAATGACTTTGGTTATATCAAATTAAAAGTTTTGTACAAATAAAACCAATGCAACCAAAATTAGAAAGAAAGCAATAAACTGGGAGAACATTTTTATAACAAAACTCTCTGACAAAGGTTTACTTTCCCAAATATAAGGAACTAAGTAACATTTACAAAATATCAAGCCATTCCCCAATTGACAAATGGTCAAGAGGTATGAATAGGTAGTTTTCACAGGATGAAATCAAAACTAACAATAAGCACATGAAAAAGTGTTCTAAACCCCTCCTGATTAGAAAAATGCAAATCAAAACAACTCTGAGGTACCACCTCACACTTAGCAGATTGGCCAATATGGCAGTAAAGAAAAGTGATAAATGTTGGAGGGGATGTGGCAAAACTGGGGCACTTATACACTGCTGATGGAGTTGTGAATTGGTCCAACAATTCTGGAGGGCAATTTGGAATTATGTGCAAAGGGCTTTAAATGAATGCCTACCCTTTGACCCAGTCATACCAATGATGGGTTTGTACCCCAAAGAGATAATAAAGAAAAAGACTTGTATATAAATATTTATAGCCACGCTCTTTGTGGTGGCAAAAAAATTGGAAAATTAGGGGATGTCCATTGATTGGGGAATGACTCAATAAATTGTGGTATATGTTGGTGATGGAATGCTATTATGTTGAAAGGAATTCCATGTGACCTGGAACGATCTTCAGGAATTGATACAGAGTGAAAGGAGCAGAATCAGGAGAACATTGTACACAGAGAAGGATACACTGTGGCACAATGAATGTAATAGGCTTCTCTACTAACATCAATACAATGATCCAAAACAATCCAGAGGGATTTAGGAGAAAGAATGCTATCCATGTCTGGAGAAGTACTGTGGGAAGAGAAATGTAGAAGAAAAACATATGATTGATCATGAAGTTCAATAGGGATTTGATTAGGGTTTTGATGTTAAAAAATCACTCTATTGCAAATATGAATAACATGGAAATAGGTTTTGAACAATGATGCATGTGTAACTCAGTGGAATTGCTTGTCATCTCTGGGAGTGGGAAGGGAAGAGGGGTGGGAAAAATCATGAATCATATAATCATGGAAAATTTTTCTAAATAAAAAAATTAAAAAAATTTTCATTACATCTTTCCATCTCAAGCTATCATTCTTTTTTTTTTTTTTTTTTTGACCCTTACATTCTGTTTTAGGAATGATACCAAACAAGAGTGGTAAGAACTAGGTAATAGGGATTAAGTGATCATTCCCAGGGTCACTCAGCTAGGAAGTATCTGAGGTCATATTTGAAGCCAGGTCTTTCTGATTCCAGATTAGGCATTCTGTCTACTGAACCATCTACTTGCCCTTCAAGCTATCAGTCTTTATCTCTCTTCCCTTTACTAGTCAAAGACCTAGATAGGATTATTTACCTTCTTTGCCTTCACTTGCACCTCCTACAGACTTGTCAACTCCTCTCATCCCATTACTTTGCTAGAGTTGCTTATGATCTCTATATATCCTGTCTTTGAGTTTAGTATATTTAACTTGCAAAACAAGTGTATTTTCTTTTAATGTTAATTTTTTTTGCTTCTCTTCTTCTAGATAATATATTATAGTTCTTCAAATTCCACAAGGCCCCTCTATTTCACCAAGTGTTAAGTCATTGTCCTTTGTTTTGCATTCATCTATGCCTCATTTACTAGATTTGGAAGCCATATATCTTTCTGTTAATTCATTCAATATCTTTGAGTTGTCTTCTTCCTGAAATTTTTTATTTCAGCCTCTCCATTTTCCTTATCACTCACTTTCTAATTCCCTTCCCTCTGATTATAGTTCCCTAAGGAACTAGATCTCAAAGCATCTCATCCTGCTCCCATACTGGGCAATTCATGGTTCACCAGCCTATGTCTCTGGACTGTTAACTTTTGGGTGCTTAGACCTGGGTCCAGCTGGATATTATGTCTTTCTTTTAGACTTGGTGGAGCACTGCATAGCCCTAACTCGTCCTGGTAACTTGTCCCATTTAATATATTCCTCAATTATCTGGGTCAGCAGTGGTAGTTCAGTGCTTTGCAGAGCTGTTTTCCCTGTTTCCTTCTGAACCAGAAATTCAGAACTTTGCAGTACTGATGCATCTGGGTTGTAGCCCTGCAGCAGGATTTTGCTCCTAAAGGGCTATAGCTATACTGGCTGCCAAGTCCTGAGCCAGCTTCCACAGACTGGGGCCAGGGTCTTCATGGCACTAGAAAGGAGGCATAGAGATGAGTTTTATTTTATTTTAAGGCTATGCCCTGTCCTTGAGTTTGCTAGTACAGCCTTTTTTTTTTTTTTAAATAATTTTTAAAAGCCCTTACCTTCCATTGATTCTAAGGCAGAAGATCGGTAAAGGCTAGGCAAAGGCAGTTAAGTGACTTGCCCAGGGTCACACAGTTGGGAAGTGTATGAGGCCAGATTTGAACCCAGAACCTCCCATCTCTAGGCCTGGCTCTCAATCCACTGAGCAGCCCAGCTGTCCCCTTAGTGTAGCCTTGATGCTGGAAATATGGGGGCAATTTACTGATTGAACTCAAGGTCAATAAACATTAGATCTTGGGTATTTGGATTTTGTTTTAATTTTTTTTTAACCTTCTTTTGGATTCTTGGTGTCTGAGACCATGGAGATTGCTAAAGATGCTTTATCTGTGGCACATAATTTCTGTTTCAGAGAGGCTTTAGAATTGTAAGAATTAAAATTTAGTTATTATAGCTATATATATTAAAAATATGTGGCCGCCAGGAATCAACAATTAGGTTGATTCCGTAATTAAATCAGACCCAAGTCAGCATCGGGTTGAAGAATTTATTTACAATCAGGTAGGTAAAGTAGGGATAAAGAGAAAAGGGAGGTTAGAAGTCTAAATAAATGAAGCTGTAAGCCACAGGGCCCAACAGCCAGATAGGCAGAGTTTAGAATTGGCCCAGCTAGGCCAAGAAAGCCAGCCTAACTTACCCACGTGACAATACAGAATGTAAGCTGTCTGTGGTCTCAGGAGATGCTTCTTCTTCTAGTTCCAGACGGCAACTGCCCCCACAGGAAGTTCACTAACTTACTTAAAGAGATCGTGTCTTTCATCACTTCCTGTGGTCCACCTCTAATTCAAATGGACAAATGGCAGTTTCTACATTGATTTGGACTGCCCAAAGGGCAGTCCCTTATTCTTGATTTGTTACTTATTGTCACGTGTGGGTAACTCGTCTCCCCTCCCCACTAAGGGAGGTGGGAGTGACATCATTAGCATGCCTGGGTTGAGTAGATTTTTGACTATTAATGGGATCTGGCTAATTCTATTTACACAGAATTCATGGAGATCAAAGAAAATGTATATTCCTTCATCTTATTATTCATGTGATCTAAAAGATTAATACTGATCTCTAAATAAGTAAATCTAATGGCTTTTTAAATTGGTCCTTATCCTTGGTGACCTCTCAGTGATATTTGACACAGTTAACTATACACACCTTCTTCCTGGATACTCTGTTTTCCCTGTGTTTTTGTGACACTGATCTCTCCATATGCTGCTACTTGTTTGCTCTTTCTCCATCTCCATTGCTGGAGGATTACCCACATCCTGCCTCTACATAAATGTACCCTAATGCTCTGTCTTGTGTCTTCTTTTCTATATCTCATAGACTTCTTAAACTCAACATATTCAAAATAGTACTCATTACTTTTCTCCCTAAATCTCTCTTCCTCCTAACATTCTTATTTCTGTTGAGAGTACCACCATCTTTCCAGTTACCAAGGTTTATAAAATAAGAGTCAAACTCTATCTTTCCTTCTCTTTCTCTCTTCATATCAAAGAAGCTGCTAAAGACTTGATTGTAGGGCAGCTAAGTGGCCTAGAGGATAGAGAGCCAGAGAGGATAGAGAAAGTTCTGAGTTTAAGCCTGATCTCTGACACTTCCTAGCTGTGTGACCCTGGGCAAATCACTTCATTGCCTAGCCTTCTGCCTTGGAACTGATAGTATCCATTATAAGATAATGATTTAAAAAGATAAAGGTTTAAAAAAATAAGAGTTGATTCTACTTCTACAATATCTCTGGAATCTATCACATAGCCATCATTCTAGTTAAGGTCTTCATTATCTCTCACCTGGGCTACTGCAAAACCCTAAGAGGTCTTAAAGCCTTTAATCTCTCTACTTTCCAGTCTATTAACCACACACTTGCCAAATTGATATTTCGACAGCATAACTCTGACCATGTCACTTCCATTCTCAAAAAGCATGGTATATGGAATGAGTACTGGCTCTAGGGTTGAATAGTTATTTTTACTACCTGTAACAACTTGTATAAATCTTACTTTTCCCAAGTCTCAGTTTCTTTACCTGTAGAATGAGGGGGTTGGACTAGATAGCTTTTGAGGTCACTTCTAGCTCTACCTATACCATGTTTCTATGAAATCAAGAAATCCTTGGTTTGGCTTTCAAAAGCCTTCACAATATGACACAGACCTGTCTTTCTGGAATGATTTCACATTATTCTCCCTGACTCACACTAAATTCCAACCAAACTGGCCTATTGACTATTTCTGGGACATATTCCATTTTCTTACTCTAGGTCATTTAGTAGGCTGTTCTATGCTTAGAATGCCCTCCTTCTTCACTCCTACCTCTTGGAATTCCTACCTTCATTCAGGACTCAACTCAAGTGCCTCCTCTTAGAAGAGATTCTTCATGATTCCTTGATGTAGAAGCTTCACTCTCTCTTTGTCTCCGTCTCTCTGTCTCTGTCTCTGTGTGTCTGTCTGTCTGTCTGTCTCTCTTTCTCCTTGGGTAATAAAGATAAATAGATGAGCTGCACCTGCCCCATAAATCTCTAAGACACTAGACCAGGGTTTGGCAAAGTATGGCTCTCGAGCCATATCTGGCTCTTTTGAGGGCCAGATATGGAATTTTTTTTTAGGCGCTGTTACAGGAGCGCACACCGTTACAGGAGCACACACTGTGAGCACTGTACGGCTCTCACGAAATTACATTTTAAAAAATGTGGCATTTATGGCTCTCACAGCCAAAAAGGTTGCTGACCCCTGCACTAGACCATTTCCAATGGACCATATTTATTCTGGCTTAACCCCGAAGAGTCCAGTGTGTTGAAATGTCATCCACAAACCTGGGATGATTTTTTGATTTCCCTTAGCTGGTGGGGAGTGGGGTATGGATGGGGCAGGGAGTTGGGTAGAGGTTGGAGGTGGTGGGAGATAGAGTCAACTTAAAAGGAGAAACAGATTCTTCTCTCTTTGCCCATCTCCCTCTGTTTTTGTCTCTCTATCTCTGTTTCTCTCCCTCTTCCTAGAACTTATGAACATGGCATGGAATTTTCTCTAGAACTTGAAGAAATTTTCCCTCAACTCTGGCAAAAATTGTGACTTGCTCTAAGGTTCCAGAACAGGGGCTTAGACACATAAGCCTGAGTGGTGATCTCAGGCTACCTCTTCTGCTTGGTTTTTCTTTACCAGAGTATACTTGACCAAAACAGCATTTCAAGATGGATGTTTCAGATACTGGAGGCAATTTTGTGATTTCAAAGGTCCTTCATTCACAGCTGGCTGCACTAAAGTTGAGAGGGGTGGAGGGGCAAATGAAAGTTTGCAACTACAGATATCCTTTCCACATCATAGGGGTTAGGCGTGTGGCACCCCTAGGATCTGATCTAGAAAATCCACATAAAACTTGAGATGCAAAGATCACTACAAGATGTCACATGAAAGACTGACATAAACATGCTTGGCATCCCCAGAATAGTGCATAGGACTGCAATTCTTTTACTAAAAATTTAAAGTTAAGAAAAAAATTGTGTAGCTTTTCATTTATGTTACTTAAGAGTAAAATACATATTGCATAGGTAATATACATAACAGTACATTAATTTTATGCATTTATGAGTTACTAAACTTTTTAAGATCTCTACATTTCTGGTCTTTGTGCTTTGTTGACTTTCTCATTCTTTTTGAAAGCTTTAACGTTTTGCTTATTTTACTTTTAAAAAAGAAATTGTTTATCTGGTATCAAAAGAGAAAATATGTTGATATTATACAATACTACACATAGTTTATGCATTTTTAAGTTTCTAAACTTCTTCTATGTCATCTGTTGATCTTGTATTGTTCCTGGTTTCTGCAAAACTCTCTCCAAATTCCCGTTTCATTTTTTATGCTGACCTGCAATATATCAAAACTGTGATGGGAAAAGTTAAGATGTGGAAAGGACACCTATATGTCACTGCTTTTTGTCTTCTGTTTTATTGAATGACTATTTTTTCCCCTCAAAAAATATACTCAGTTTTGCTGAATAGGTGACTCTGGGTTATAAACTTAGATCTTTTACCTTCCAGAATATCATATTCCATGCCTTCTGATCCTTTAATGTGGAGGCTGCTAAGTCCTGTGCAGTCCTGATTGTAGACCCACAGTATTAATATTTTGTACAAACTTTTTTCATTATCTCTTTGGGGTACAAACCCAGTAGTGGTATAGCTGGATCAAAGGGCATGCAGTCTTTTAAAGCCCTTCGGGCATAATTACAGATTGCCTTCCAGAATGGTTAGATCAGTTCACAACTCCATCAGCAATGCATTAATGTTCCAATTTTGCCACAGCCCCTCCAACATTTATTATTTTCCTTTATTGTCATATTGGCCACTAGGTTATATATTGTCATATAGGCTACTAGGTATGAGGTGGTACCTCAGAGTTGTTTTGATTTGCATTTCTCTAATCAGGAGGGATTTAGAACACTTTTTCATGTTGTTATGAAAAAAAAATATAAAGACTGATATTACAAGAGAAATTAATATTTTAATAGCCATGGTTTTGTTGGTAAAATATATATATAAATGACCACGCTTAACTATCTTTTAAATTTACCACCAGAGCCCATCCTCTCTCTCTCTCTCTCTCTCTCTCTCTCTCTCTCTCTCTCTCTCTCTCTCTCTCTCTCATCCATCAGCCAGCCCTTCAGGAAAACCAAGAGACCTCCTCTGAATTTAAGCTGCCCTAATGCATGGGGACGCCAAAGACCGGAAACCCATTGGAATCATGGGTAATGTAGTCTCAAAGCCCCCCACGTGTCCACAGGGAGTCTGCTAGACACTGCCAAATAGCACTTCCCTGAATTCAAAACAAACAATGTGATTATGGATAGTTTTGATTTCTTCATCTGAAAACTGCCTATTCATATCCCTTGACCATTTATTGATTGGGGAATATATTCTACTTATCATAGTACTCTTTTCTTCATTAGATTTTTTTGCCTCTTTCCCCAAGATGTCAATTTTGGTTTTTAGGAAACTCTTTTCTTCATTGGATTTTTGTTTTTCTTTTTCCAGTTGACCAATTTTGTCTTTTAAACTGGTATTTTCTTTTTGCATTACTTTCATTTTCTTTCCCATTTTACTTCAACCTTTCTTATATGATTTTTGAATTCCTTTTTGAGTTCATCCAGAGCTCAAGATCAATTCCTGTTTTTTTGTTTTTTTAAAGTTTTGCATGTGGTTGTTTGAATCTCACCATTTCGTGCTGGTTCTATGCTTTTTTCTTTGTCCCCACAGAAATTTTCAAGGGTTAAATGTTTCTTCTGCTGTTTACTCATTTTCCCAGCCTTTATTTTTTTTTTTGTCTGTGGATTGTGAATTCTGAAAGCTGCTTGCTGATTCTGTCTTCTCTGCTGGCTTGTAGAGATCTGCACTGTGAGCAATTTTGCCCTGGGGCTAGGTCTTCACCACAGCAACGCAGGCATGAAAGGGCCTAGCACTATGGACTGGGTGCTGGTGCCAGGGCCTGAGACTTCAAGGGGTAGGTCAGAAGTACTCTCTTGTTGGTATAGCCCACATCCTAAGGTCCTAAAATTGGCCTATGCCCAAGTTTAGAATCTGGTGCACTAGGTATGTGTGCATGTGGGTGGTCAATAGCACCTCTCTGTGTGCAGTTTTGCTTCCAAATCCCCCTTGTCCTGTGAAAATCAGCTCTCTTTGCCTACTTTTCAAGTTGTGTTCAGTGGAAGAGCCTCCTCACTCCAATCTTGCTGTTGGTTTTTGACTCCTGTCATTTTGAGATATTTTTAAAAGATTGGTTTGGAAGGATTGTCAGAGCAGTTTCAACTTTTGCTGCTACTAAGCCACCAGCTTAGCTCCATTCCCCCTTGACAGTGTGTATGTTGTAAATGATGGGCAAAGGAAGTTTGCATACATTCTTACTTCCCAGTTCTTTTGTTTCCTAGTCCTTAGATATATTTTTTTTAACTCTTACCTTCTGTCTTAGAATCAATGCTGCATATAGATTCTAAGGCAGCAATGGGGGTTTAGTTACTTGCCCAGGTCAGATTTGAACCCAGGATGTCGTGTCTCTTGGCCTGGCTCTAAATTGACTGACTCACCTACTTGCTCCATAAATTCTAAACAAGAATTCTTGGTTGATTTGTTGTTTGTCCCTGATCTGTCACTCTATTAAACTTATGGTGGGTAATTTTTCTTTAAATAATCATGATGTTATTTAAAGAGGAGTTCAATATACAGCCCAGGCATTGTTTGCAAGAGGGAAGGAAATCAGAAGGTATTATATTCCAGGGTAGGGTCTAGATCAGTGGTTCCCAAACTTTTTTGGCCTACCACCCCCTTTCCAGAAAAAATATTATTTAGCCCCCTGGAAATTAAAATTTTTAAAAATTTTAATGGCAATTAATAGGAAAGATAAATGCACCTGTGGCCATCACCGCTCTCCTGGATCATTGCAGCACCCACCAGGGGGTGGTAGTGCCCACTTTGAGAATCACTGGTCTAGACAAATGGGAAGGAACCAAGTCAGAGAGACACTTTAGAAACATTCTTTTGTCTGCCACCATTATAATCTTAGAAAGTGATTAGGAATTGGAGCTCAGCATTATAAAATGTAACCATTAAAAATGATAAAGACTGGTAAAATGAGGGAAATTAGTAGTTTAATTAAAGCCAAGGCCATATTGATAAAATATATAATTTGACCACATGTCTGATAAAATCTCTTCAAAGATACCGCCAGTGCCGCCCATCCTCACTACATAGCCAAGAGGTCATCTCAAGCCCGCCCTCCAAATTTAAGCTGCCCTATACGTTGGATACGTCCCCACATCTCAAAACCGGAAACCCATTGGATCACGGGGAATGTAGTCTCAAAGTTCCCCACATGTCCACAGGAAGTTTGTAAGATACTTTTAAATGGCACCTCCCTGAATTCCAAACACACAAAAATGTAAAATGGATAATTTTGATTACATTAAATTTAAAAGGTTTTTCACAAACAAAACAAACACAACTGAGATTAGAAGTGTAAGGTTTTAATTTAGGTTTTATACTAAATAAGAGTTATAAAGTAATATTGTGGCTGCTGATTTTTAAATATTATAGCTTAAGTCAAAATGACTTTTAGCAGCTTTTATTTACAAAGAGGTGGAAAGAGTGAAAGTGGAAATGTAGAAAAGAGACAGAACCTTAACAAGTCTACCAGGCCTTCGATTCCCCAAGTCCAATCTCCAGGTGGAGTCTTCAGCCAGAAGTTCACTAGCACAGCCTCCTGCAAAGCCAGAAAAGAAATCTTAGCCACTCACCCCAAATGCCAGGAAAGGAATAATCTCCCAGACCATGTTGGTCTCTTTTTATATCCCTTTTTCCACGTCTCTTCTTGTCTCTCCTCCTCTTCACAAAAACCAATTGCAGCCTTTCAGTTTGCCTAGCATTGCCCAAGCTGGGTGGGCAGTGGCTTTTGGAGGTGTGAGCTTACTCTATAAGTGACTTGTGAACTCGCATACTTAATGGTAAGTGGGGGTACTTTAAGTTCTTGATTTGATTAGCTAAAAATAGACGAGGGGAGAGTTAATTCTATCTTCTCAGAAGGAAAGCAGAAAACTGGGAAAAACTTTTTACAGTGAGTATTTCTGACAAAGGTCTAATTTCACAAATATGTAGAGAACTAAGTCTAAATGCTGGAGAGAATGTGGGAAAATTGGAACACTGTTGGAGTTGCCATCTGATCCAACAATTCTGAAGAGCAATTTGGAACTATGCTCAGAGGATGTATACTCCATGATCCATCAATACCATTACTGGATCTGTATCCCAAAGAGATTCTTTAAAAAAAAGGAAAAGGACCTATTTGTAAATTTTTATTACAGCTCTTTGTGTGGTAGTAAAGAACTAGAAACTGAAGAACTGTCCATCTATTATGGAATGGCTGAACAAGTTGATTATGCTATAAGAAATGACAAGCAGGATGATTTCTGAAAAATCTGTAAAACATGAATTGATGCAAAGTGAAATGAGCAGAACCAGAAAGAACATTGTACACAATGACAGCAATATTTTTTGAGAAGCAACTGTGAATGACCTAGTTATTCTCAGCAATGCAGTGATCCAAGATAATCCCAGAAATTTATGATGAAAAAAACCATCTGCCCTCCAAGAAAGAACTGATGGAGTCTAAAAGCAGACTGGATGGAACATACTGAATTTTTCTTTTTCTCTTTCTTTCTCTCTTTCTCTCTTATTTCTTCTGCTCCTCCTCTTATTCTTCCCCTCCTCCCCTTCTTCCTTTTCCTTCTCCTCCTCTTCTCTTTTCCAAAAAATGACTAATATTGGGAAATGTTCTATGATTGCACATATATAATCTATTAGATTGCTTACTGTCTTGGGGTGGGGGAACAAGGATAGGGTAAAAAAGAGGGAGAGAATTTGGTAATCAAAATTTTTTTAAAGGATGTTAAAAATTGTTTTTACATGCAATTTTGAGAAAATCAAAATATTTTTTAAAGGAATAGAAATTTGGCTTCCAGAGGGGTAAATTTAGGGAAGACTAGAAAGAGTTCTGCTATTTCAAAGAGAATGTTGAGTCTGCTAGAGGTTAGAAGGGGATTAGAAGTCTGAGAAGGTGGGAATTGGATGTCTAGGGCAACCTGATGGACCTTTAATAGGCATACATTATCTTTCCAGAGATCAGCAAAATGGCTATACCCCAGCACATTTAGCTTTGCTCCTCCTCCCTCCTGCTCCAGTTCCCATTTTAAGGCTCATTCTTTTTCTGCCTGCTACATCTTCCTTTCTCTCTATCTCACTCCTATCTGACCTTTATCTCCCTTTCCTATCTTTCACCTTCTCCTCCTACCCACATCTTAACCCATTCCTACCCTTTTCCAACTAATTCCCTTTTTGTCTCATATCTCTTCAACCTGTATCTCATTCCCCACTTCCTTTTTTCATTTCCTCCTGTCCCTCTCATGTTCCCCTTGAGGTAGGGTTGAAACAGACAGAGGAATGGACCTAAAGGAGTCATTCCAGAGAACCTGTACTGGAGATCCACTAGAAACTTCTGGGGATTCCAGGAGCATTTGTGACTCAGTAAGGAAGGGCTATATGCCTCTCTTTTTAAGGGTTGGGTGGCATAGCTGGTGCCCTTCTTCCACTCTAGCAGAAGTAGTAAACTCTGAGCATTTGGCAACTAAAGCATATTTGTGGTTTAGGCAAGGTTTAGTTCTTGAGTCCCTGGCTGTCATTTCTATTTTATTTCTTTCATGCATGACTGAACAATCCCAAGATGGATGTAGCCTTGGAACTCTAGCTATAACATTCTTGAAATTCAGGTATCTTGAATTCTCTTTGTCAGATTTGACTGGAAGCAGGTGGAGTTTTATTTTGAAATATCAGAGAGGATGATCACCAGTAGGGAGAGGAACCAGCCTTTGCTCTGACTTAAAAGGATCTGGAGCAAATGGTTTGGATGTGCAAAGCCTAGGTTGAAATGTAAAGTGTCTATTTAGCATTTCCTAAAACTTCCGCATGTCTTGATGTTTTAAATATTAACCTCCCAGGAGAGTAGTTATAAATCACTATTACTTGCTCTTGTGGGTGTGGAAAAGAACTGAAAACTGAAGGGATGTCCATCAATTGAGGAATGATTGAACGAGTTCCATAAGGGAAAACTATTGTACCGTAAGAAATAAGGGATGGTTTATGTCTAGAAAACTCATATGCAAAAACTTATATGAACTGATACAAAGTGTGAAGTAAGCAGAATCAGAATTATCTTCATAACAGAAATATAATGAAGATAATCTGTGAGACTTAGTAATTCTGATGAATACAGTAATCTAGTTCAATTCCATAGGACTTGTGATATAAAATGTTAGCCATATCCAGATAAAGAAATGACTGACTCAGGATGCAAGTTGAAGCATGTTTCTTCTCTTTTTTTTTCTTGCCCCCCCCATGGGAAATGTTGGAAATATGTTTTTATTGACATCATATGTATAATAGGTATCATATTTCTTGCCTTCTCAATGGATGGGGAGGAAGTAGAGGGAAAGAAAAATTTAAATAAAATAAATTGGTGTTACTTGTCTAACTTTTCTGTCCATGTAAATTTGTGAGTCTTAGGTATGTTAAAGCATTTCTTCATTTAGAGTTCGTAAATAGCTGCCTCCTACCTGATTTATATTGTTTATTAAATACCTTCTTATTCCTTCCTTTGGGGATACTATGGGCATGAGTCAAACCTAAACTTTTAAGTAATTTTCCCCAGGTGGTGGGATGGAGTAGGCAGAGTATAAAGGAGAAAAGGAACTAATTTATTGTTTGAGGCTAGACTCCCTCAGAACAGAACCTGGTTACTACATTCAGAGATGAAAAGAGTCTCTTAATGAAGTGCAGAAGTGTACAGCACCCTATTCCCCTACATTTTCATCTGTAGCTTTTATTATTACTATTTCTTAAACTTATTCATGCTCCTGCCCCAACTTGGTCCTACTTGCCCCCCACTTCACTCATTCCCGACTCTTCCTCCTTCCTGCTTTTCTCTCCCCACCCTACTGCCTTAACCTACTCCCTTCTATCTCCCACCTAATTCCCCCCAGTTTCTCTTCTCCTTCCCTTTTCCTTCCTCTGTCTCAGTTCCTTGTCATCTTTCCCCACTGTCTTGCCTCCCTTCTGTTTTTGCTTCTTATTTATTAATAACAAAGAAGGAAAAATAAGAGACAGAAGTTAACGCCTTCCTATGTTTCAAATAGAAAACTGAAGCCCAGAGGGATCCATTCCAGTGGGAGAAGTGGGCAAAAAGCCCAGGAGGAGCCCCATGCCAAGGGGTGTAGGAGGTTCCCAGCCCAGGGCAATAAGCAAAAATCCTATGAAGCAAACGTCCTGACTTTCTGGGAACTTTGCATCCCAAGGATTGCCAGTAGAGGGTGTCCTTCAGTCAAGGATACCATATGCCTAGGGCAGGGCAGGGGAGGAACTCCTGAAGAGGGCTGAGACACACCCCAGATAGAATTAGGATTCAATCCCATAGTTGCCCCAACTTTAATGAAGTGGCCCCTTCCACTTTCTCTCCCTTCCTCCTTACCTAAGCCACTCACGCCAAAGATGTTACAGAGAGACTGCTAATGTTCAGTCCTATTAACTTTTGCCTTCCTTCCCTTAGTCCATTCAATCGTTTTTCTCTTCTTTTTCTGCTTGACTTCCATTAATCTGCCCCATTGATCAGGAACTGGCCTTAGCGGCATGCTCTGGGTCCCAATCAGCTAAAGTCTTGGATCCAAACCCATCTCTTCCCTCAGAAGGGGTTCCTACATTTTCTGGGGGTGTGGGTGGGTTGGAAAAACTTGTCTCTCATAAAAAAGATAGCAGCAGCCAGCTCTCAGTGTAATGAGAGTCAGGATTAGAGATAGGAAGTCCTAGGTTCAAATACAGACTTAGATACTTCCTAGCTGTATGATCCTGGGCAAGTCACTTAACCTCCATTGCCCAACCTCTTCTGCCTTGGAACCAATACACAGTATTGATTCTAAGATAGAAGGCAAGGGTTTAAAAAAAAAAAGTTCTATCCATGAGCCTGGGTATTATTATTATTATTATTATTATTATTATTACTGTTGTTATTATTTTAAATCAAGTATGGTTTATTATTGAAATTTGCCCAGTTTGCTTAATGCAGTATACTTATACTGGAAAAACTGTCCTTTAGAACTAGTGAGAATTGTGTAATCTATGAATTGGGAGCCAGAAAAACTAATATCACCTCAGATACTTACTGGATATTAGGTGACTGGGAAAGTCACCTAACCTGTCTCAAACTCAATAGGGACAATAATATCTACTTTAAAGGATTATTATTAGGTCAAGTGAGATAATATAAATAAAGAATAAATCTCAAGGTGCTTCACAAATGCCATCAGTAACATTGGAAAGTGTACTAAATTTAGACTCAGAAGATGTAGGTTTGAATCCTCAAATTTTTTTTACTCTAAAGACAGAAGAGAGATAAGAGGTAGGCAATTTTTTGACTTCCTAGTTGCATGACCCTGGAGAAATCATTTTCATTTCTCAGAGAGTTTAATGAGGGGATTAAACTAAACACTCTTTGGAACCTAATCAATGTTATTCTGTGAATCCATGAATAATTTCTTCATTTCTCCCAGCCACTGTGAGAGAAGGAGAAAAATCCTTCCCTCTGGTCATGTTTTTCCCATTCAATGGATATTCCCCAGATGATATCCAAGGAGCCTGACTTTTTAACATTTTTCTAGGGTGAGAGCAGGGAAGGAACATCTGAACTCTTGGTCACTGCTCAATGGTTTGACGTCACAGGAGTCTGTCTTGGCCTTCTATGTATGCTATCCCAACCAAATCCGCACTCTTCTGTTACTAGACTCAAAATAGCAGCTAGAATTTGCTTCGTCCTTTCTTCAGAAAGTCTTTCCAGATATTGAGAGCTGACCATGTCTCCCAATTATGCTCAAACTGAAACTCGAATCACTCACTGTCTAGGAAAGATACTTACCCTTTCTTTAATAACCTTTTTCTTAATAATGGGAATAGCTAATCTTATTTAACCTTTAACTTGTTGATGAATCATTCGATGGCTTATTCTTTAATTAGCTGTATTAATGAAGAACTCTGATCTTTCAATGGAGAGAAAGCAATAGAGAAAAGAGGAATCCAGAGAGGAGATCTGTGGGAGAAGTAATAAAAGCACTTAGCAGGGTGTAATAAGATGGATTTGGAGTCGGAATCTTGGCTCTGTTATTAGCTTTGTGACTTTTTGCAAGTTACTTCCCCCCTCTCAGATTATTTTCTCATCTATAAAATCAAGTCTTTTGATTCTAAGGCCTCTTCTAGCTTCAAGTTCTTTTATCTTGTGAGATCTGACTGCATAATCAGTACTTGTCTAATCTGTGCAAAAATATAAATTATTAGAAAAATCACATGTAAATAGGTATCTTCTAAAAAAATTTACTAGAAGACAGGGAACTGATTCAATGGATGAAACTTGGTCTGGAGTGAGGAAGATCTGAGTTTAAATATAGTCTCATCCCCTAATAAGTTTTTTTCACTCTGGGCAAGCTACTTAACCTCTGTTTGCCTCAGTTTCTTCAACTATAAAATGGAGATAGTAATTATAAGGATCAAATGAGATAATATTTGTGAAGCTCTCAGCACAATGCCTGGCATATAGCAGGCACTATTTAAATGCTTTCCCTCCCTTGTTTCCTGCCTCCTTGCTTTCCTCCTTCCTTCCTTTCATCTCCCCTTCCTTTTGTTCCCTCCTTCCTAGAAAACCCAAACAAAGCAATAATCCTGATTAAAACCTCTAGGATCTCTGAATGTCTCATTTTGTGCTAATATTGAATTTGAAGTACCAGGTTGGCTTAGGTCAAGTCTGGCCTACTTCAATTGGAAATATAGAGTGTTGAGAACTAAAAACTATGCAATAAGATTGGAGACCAGATGGATTAGAGAAGGGTAAGACTGGAGGCAAAGAGACAAGTCAGAAAGTGATTACAAAATTCCAACAGGGAGATAATGAAGGTTTGAAATTGTGTGATGGTAGTGGGAGAAGTAGGGGAGAGAAGGAAGAGAAGAGAGGTCAGAGGAGCACAATGACTTTCCACATTCATAATTGTATTTAGGGGCAGCCTTAATAAAAGTTTGCACAAGTTTGAAGATATAAGGGGGGACAGAGGCAAAATGCTTTATCTGTATCTCTTTTAGGGTATGAGTCAAGAAGTAGAGGGATAAGTTTATGTCTACCAAAACACAATTCCAGAATATCAGATTTGGAAGGGATCTCAGAGGTAACTTAGTTCACTCTGTTATTTTAACAAAAATCCTGTCTTGCATCCAATGAATTGGCATGCAAGTCTCTGGTAAAAAAGAGAAGTCCCAACATTCTGAGGTAGGCCATTCCACTTTTATAATTGTTTAGGAAGTCCTCTGAGAAAGGGCAGTTAACCTGGTGTCTATTCTTCATAGGAATATATAGGATCCCAGGCAAGGGAAACGGGGATATGAGATTTCATGATGGGAAGGGACCTCAGAGATAATGTAGCCTAAATGCCTTGTTTTCCAGAGAAACCATATGCCCAGAAAAGGGAAATTATTACCCAAGGTCATATAAATGTCAGTAGATCAGAGCTGTACAACAGTCAGGAAATCTTTGGCAAGAAGGGACCTGATAGATTATCTCATTTACTATTCTTGTTTTACAGATAAGGAAACTGAGTCCCCAAACTTTTATTATCCCCCCCCTCCAAAATCAATCACCATTACTCATTTCCTTGATTTACTTTCCTTCTTCTATTCAATTGTGCACAATTTTCCCTATTTGGAGCTTCCCCAAACAACACAGGATATCTAGTTTTATGGCCAGAAGACTTGAGCTTTTTTTTTTTTTTTTAATGAGTCCACTGGAGAGATTCTTGATCTGAGACTCATTCTTGAATTCCCAAGTTTTGCAAAGATCCACTGGAGAAAAATCACTACCATTTTTGTTTTAGATAATAATTGGACAGTAAGTTATCCAATGTTTCCTTTACAAGTCAAACTAATTCCTTTTTGATAACTTTCATTTGTTTGAATACTTAAGTATTAATATCGTTTGATTTGGAGCATCCATAACAAGAACAATATAGATTCTGTATGCCTAGAACACTGGTGCCTAGCAATGCAGATAGTGCCACATTTGGACTCCTAGTTAAAATAATGCCACAAGACTTAAGAGACAAAGATATTGAGAGCTTTTTGTGAAATTGTCCTGATTCGTTAGAGATATATGAAATGTTCCACTAAGCAATATGAGTAGAAAGGGAAAAAACCCTTTATTTTCTATAAGTTACCTAAGATTGTGGACTGTTCTAAAATTCATGGTAATGTAAGAGTTTTAGAAAATACTTTGGGGGCAGCTAAGAGGCTCAGTGGATCCTGAGCCAGGTCTGGAGATGGCAGGTCCCAGATTCAAATGTGGCCTTAGACACGTCCTAGCTTCCCTGGGCAAGTCACTTAACCTCAATTGCCTAGCACTTACCACTCTTCTGCCTTGGAACTCATCTAGGAAATAGATATCTTAGCATTTATTATGTCTACAGTCAAAGAATATCTCTGCAGCAGCAGTCCTGATTAAGACCAACTCTAATTTATTCAAGACACTGTCCCAATTCTTAAGCCAGTAAGTGATAAGCTGGAACTTTGTACCTGAATATTGTGACCATCAATATAGCTCATGTAGAGCACGTGGAAATATAGAAACAAATGAGTGTTATGAAGACCCTGACTTATCCAACTCAAGGAAAGATCCAACAAAATTTGACTTTGGTGATTCTCTGGCCCCCAAATAGTGGAAGGATCCATTGTGAGAGCAACTCAGTGGAAGAAAACTTATTCTCACAGAGTATGATGTGGGATGTACCCAAGTTAAAAAATCATAGAATGGATCTCACAGACTGGAGTCCTTTTTTGGCAAGTTGAGTTCCCAGAATGCAGATAGTTAGATCTTCCCTTGGGTACTAAGAATAACCCTGATGGATTGGAGGTCTTTCAATGATATTAGCTTGAGTTACCATTCTGGTATATAAAATCACTGGTGGTCAAGTATCATTTAATACACTGATAACCAATTAACATTAATTAGCTTTTATAAATACATCACCCTGAAACCAGGATATATTATATTCTCCCCTATTTGTAGATGCAATGGATAGAGCTCTAGTCTTGGAATCAAAGAAGCTTGACTTCAGGGACAGCTAGAATGCATAATGAATAAAGTACCAGGTCTGGAGTCAGGAGGACCTTATAGCATTAGAAAAACTCCACTGTCTCAGAAGGGTTACCCTAGAACTCTGGAAAAACATTAATTGCTCATGGGTAGGACGAGCTAACATATAAAAAATAAATTAATTTACCTATTTAGCGCCATACCTATCAAACTACCAAAAAACTTCTTTAGTGAATTAGGAAAAACTATAACAAATTTCATTTGGAATAACAAAAGATCAAGAATATCAAGAGAAATAATGAAAAAAAAAATGTGAAGGAAGGGGGCCTAGCAGTACCAGATATTAAACTATACTATAAAGCAGCAGTCATCAAAACAATATGGTACTGGCTAAGAGACAGAAGGGAGGATCAGTGGAATAGACTTGGGGTAAATGACATCAGCAAGACAGCGTATGATAAACCCAAAGAGCCCAACTTTTGGGACATGAATCCACTGTTTGACAAAAACTGCTGGGAAATTTGGAAAACAATATGGGAGAGATTAGGTTTAGATCAACATCTCACATCCTACACCAAGATAAATTCAGAATGGGTGAATGACTTGAATATAAAGAGGGAAACTATAAAATGATTGCAGTAGAGGAAGCCAGTAAGAGCTTGTTACATAGAGAAGAAGGACTTTGTCTGACTGTTGAGAATGGGCCCTATCCTCTTGGGGCTAAGCTAAATGTGAGAGAATCTTATAGTTGATAATTTATGAATTATGTGAATTATGAATAAACTAATATTTAAATTAATTTATAAGCTCCTCAACAGAACTTGACGAGCCACATGACTCAGGGCTATTTACCCCTGGGTGGCCATTCTGAAGTTCAGTTCCTTGTCCATTTGGTTCCTCCTTTTGGGCATTCTGTGGAACACTATGGACACAGACTAATTCCTAACCCATAACCAGTGCAAAGGTTCTGTCCTCTAATGCTTAAACTTTTGCAATAGTCTATATAGCAGTAGTTCTTAACTTCTTTTGTGTCATGGACCTTTTTGGAAGTCTAGTGAAGCTTATGGATCCCTAAATATTCTTATCTACATTAATTATTGAAGGATATGTTAAATTTCAATTAAAAGTTAGTGAAAATAAAAATGTAATTTTTTTCTCATCTAAGTTCATAGATTCCCTGAAGTCTATACCCAAGTCCTAAAGGGATCAAGAATACCTGTTCTACAATTCCCTTGCTTTCAGCCTTTCATCTCTTCTATATTGTATTTATAGAGCATTTACTATATGTGGGTCATAATAATATTAGTGCAGAAGATAATATAATATACTATAATACACTATAATAGTGTTTCACTTCTATAGGGAGCAAAGGAGAATCCCAAAATTCTTGAAAAGAAAAAAAAAAAGATTGGTGAGACATTAGGAAAAGTTAAAATCTTCGTTTAGGTTTGTAAGTTTCTGGTTCCATATTTCCTTTCTATTGTTCTTGAGAACCACTTATTTCAGCCATTTTCAGGGTGAGACAGTAGGGTGACTCATGGCCATTAGATCTGGGCTTCCTGCCCACCACATGGTTAAGCGGCAGCTAACTTTGGGAGTTGGACTTTGGACTACTGGCAATGGCCCATGCCGCCATCTCTGGTGATCAGGAACTAGTGTACGGAGATGAGACTGGACCAGAGAGATGGATGGTGGATGGTGGATGTCTCGGGACAAGTCAGAGGAGGTGAGACAAGGCAAGTTTCCTAGAATTTTTTAAAACTCATTGGTTAAAACCCGGCCTCAGCCACTTCCCAGCTGTGTGACCCTCGGCAAGTCACTTGACCCCATTGCCCACCCTTACCAATCTTCCACCTATGAGACAATACACTGAAGTACAAGGGTTAAAAAAAAAAATACAAAAAAAAAAAACTCATTGGTTAGTCAGCCAAGGGCAGGAAGGACTGATCATCTTGCCACTTTTCTCTTTCCACTGTCCTAGTCTATAATGAGAGCTAGGGGTCTAGATACCAATAGCTCTCTTTTATTTCCCTGTTTTTAGTTCCAGCCCTAAGGAGGGGTCTCAGATATACAACTTTTTCCTTTATCTTTCCTACAATTTAGAGATTCTGAGATTGTCTTTTGGAATCCTTGGACAGGATAACTGGAAGGCCAAGCAAGTGGAGCTCTCTGGGAAATAGTTGGACAGAGGCATGCATAGTCTATATCTATGTCATATAACTGGAATTTCTATAGCATTTCAGATTTGCAAAGTCCTTTACATACATCATCTCATTTCTGCCCTTAAAGTTCTGCTCAACACAACCTTCTCTCTAACTCTATTTTACCTCACTTTGCTCATATTTTGCCCCTAACTATTGCAATTGTATTCAACATCAAAGTCTGTCGTGCTGAGCTGTAACCATCTCCCAGGTCCCTATTTACACTGTTGAATTCCTCAAGCATAGGAGACCATACCTTCTCCTTCTGATTCTCTTCTTTGCCTAAGAATTTTAATCTCCTTGTCCTCCTATGTTGAAGCAATGTCATTAATATAAACCAAGGGAGAAAAATATTCTTTGAAGTGGTTATCCAATAGTGCAGATATTTTGCTCCAAGCTATACTCATTTTCTAGACTCCTGAAGGAAAGGAGGCTGACCAAATTTAGGAGCCCAGTCTGTAGCTCCTTATTAGAAAAGCATATGGACAAGTGTCAAACCACCATACTGGACTCATTAGAGTATAGACATTAGAATGACTGATTCACCCATCCCTCTCAGTTGTTTTTGGTTTCTGTCCCAGGAACCAGTAGCAGTAAGACTGGGTACAGGGCAGTGGGATGGGATCCAGGACTTTGAGCTCTCAATCCCAGTTCTAACAATGAACCTTGCAACAAAACAGCTCATGGTAGGCACAATGAAAAAAAATAATTCACTTGAAATCCTAAAGTAGTGATGGGCAACCTTTTGAGCTTAATGTGTCAAAATTTGCCAAAAAAAACGAGCATAACTTGGGTGGTGTGTCACTTTGAGAAAAAAAACATAATTTCATGATATTTCTAGTTTAAATAGCAAAAATGTATAATTGTAATATATAACTGTTAAATTAATATGGGTAGAATTGTCATCTATAGTGCACAGATTGTCCACACTACACTACAGCAAATGTTTCAAACTCAGCCTGCGGCCCCATACTTCTCTGTATGCGGCCATGTGTCATGGAGAGCGGCTACGCGTGTCAGTGCTGGCATGCGTGTCATAGGTTTGCCATCACCATCCTAAGATCTGATTTTACCTGAAGCTTACTACTCACTGCACTTCTACACAAGCATGGACCTCGGTTTCCTCACCTAGGTTGGACTGGTGACCTCTGATCTCTATGCTCCATCTCTAATGTTACAGACTTGAGCTTTCTGGAAGGGAGCTGAAATTCCAAAAGGCAGAAGTCAAGAAGAAGCACATTCTAGATCTCTAATGGCAGACCTATGATGCACGTGTCAGCACTGACACACGTAACCATTTTCCATGACACGTGGCTGCATACAAAGAATTCTGTTATTTAAACTATAAATATTGTGAAATTATATTTTTTTTCTCAAAGTGACACACCACCCAAGTTACACTCATTTTTTGGGGGAATTTTGACACACCAAACTCAAAAGGTTGCCCATCACTGCTTTAGGATTTCAAGTGAATTCTAGATGGAGGGATAGCCTCTACAGGGGCAGAATGGAGATGGCATGTAAAGAGGGCAGTTAGTTTGGCTCAGTAGATAGACAACCAGGCTTAGAGATGGGAGGTGCTGGGTCAAATCTGCCCTCAGACACTTCCTAGCTGTGTGACCCTGGGCAAGTCACTTAATTCCCATTGTCTAGCCCTTACTGCTCTTCTGTTGTAGAACTAATAACATTCTAAGATTCTAATAACTAATGATTCTAAGAGAGAAAAGAGATTTAAAAAAAAAAAAAAAGAGTACAGTTCGGGCAGTCATGTAAAATCAGTCTTAAAGATAAGTTGGAGCCAGTTTGTGAACATATACTCAGTAAGCCGGTTAGAGTCCTATAGGGTGTGAAAACCTCTGGGTATATAAATAGGCAAAGTTTAAACACAGTGTTTTTACTTGAATGAGCCTGAGTCATTAGTCAGACTCCTGGGCTGTTACTCTAGGCTTCATTCCCAGGCCAGATATCTCACACCTTTACCCTGATTCTTGAATAAATCAAGTCTTTCTTTATGGAACTCAGAACCAAGCCCTCAGATCCTTTGGATTTGTCCCTAACACCCCTACATAGCATTCTCCTCTGGACTTCTTCTGATTGTGAAGAGTCCTACATGATATGCCTTTTTTGAGTTGCTTTTTTTCTACCTGTTTCATCAGGCCTGTAACCTGTATTAAATTATACTACTATCTGCTTTCTCATTTTCTTATGCTTTCGGGTCTCTCAGTTTTTCTTTAAAAAAAAAAAAGTCCTTTCTATCTCTTTTTTTTTTTTTTCATCTCTGCCTCCCAGAATGTTACAGATTCAGGAAGACTTGAATTCAAATTCAACATCAGTCACTCAGTAGCTATGTGACCTGGGCAAGTTATAACTTCCATATCTGCCTCAGTTTTCTCTTTTGTAGTATGGGAATAATAATAATAATAGTACCTTACTTGCCAGGGTTGTTGTGAGGACCAAATGAGATAATATTTCTGAAGCGATTGCAAAATTTAAAGTACTCTATAAATATTATTTATATTATATTGTCAATATATAATATATAATAAATAATACAATGTTTTTATATTATAATAAATAGATATTGTTATTATTAGCTCCCACTGTTCACTTTCATCTCAATGTGAACATGAGCAAATCTAAAGCCTATTTTGTATTATACATATAGGGAGAACTACTAGCTTTATATGGGGACAACTATTGCAAGAGAAAGAGTACATGAAACAAAATCATTGAATTGCAGAATATAAGAGGCATGATTCTGTATTATGAAGGAAGGAGTAATAATACATAAGTACAAAAATTTCATGTACCAGACCTTTTCCAGATACAACCATAATGCAACAAATATATGACAGCCATTTCCTGACAGCTAAGTAGCACAATAGAGTATAAGGCCTTAAGTTGGGAAGACTTATCTTCATGATCCATCTGATCTCAGACATTTAGTAGCTATGTGACTCTGGGCAAATCACTTTGCCTCAGTTTCCTCATCTATAAAATGAGCTGGAGAAAGAAATGACAAACCACTCTAGTATCTTTGCCAAAAAAAACAAAACTCCAAATGGAGGCACAAAGTCAAATATGACTGAAATGACTGAACAACAAATGTTTAAACAATACCATAGGTAGTCGTCAAAGAAAGAAATGCTAGCAATCAATAGACATTTAAAAATGCTTCAAATCATTAATAATTTGAGAACTTGAAATTCAAATAATTCTGAGGTTCCAAATATGAAAAAAAAAGGAAAATGCCTATTTTGGAGTGACTACAGGAAGATGGGCATACTGATATACAATTGGTGGAACTGTGAATTGATCCTACCATTGTGGATAGCAGTTTGGAACTAAACCCCACAAAGTCACTATACTGTGCATACCCTTTTACCCAGGCATACTCGTGCTACTACTAGAATCCAAAGAGATAAGAATGAAGGAAAAAATACATATGTACAAAAATATTTATACCAACAATTCTTGTTGTAGCAAGGCACTGGAAAAAAAAAGATGGTGGTCAACAACTGGGAAATGGCTAAATAAATTATGATCTTTAATTGTAATAGAATATTATTTTACCATATTTTGTGTTGAAAAGAATGGTTTCAGAGAAATCTGAGAAGACTTGTATGAAATTCTACAAAGTGAATCGAACTTTACGGGGGAATAATGTACACAATAATTTATAATTATGTAAAGAAAAATAACTTTATTTTAAGAACTGTATGTTCTTTAATGTAGTAATGACCAACCAATACTTTCGCTGGTGAAGCTACCCACCTTCTGACAAAGGGGTGAAGGAATCAAGGTGAAGAATAAGACAAACACTTTTGGACCTGAAAAATATGTGAATTTAGAATTGCTAACTAAATTATAGAATTATGAAATGGGGGCAAACATGCTCGGTTCTTTGGGTACCCCATGGGAAAAGATCAGGCAGCAGGAAGTGAGGTTGTAGGGGTGAATAGACATGGAAAGTATAGAGACAGACAAAAGGGGGGAGGGTACAGAGATAGATGGCAAAGGGATAGGGATAGAGTGGTAGAGGAAGATAGGTAGCATGGGCAAGAGAATGGGGAGGGGGAGAGGAAGACAGTATCATTCAAGTAACCATGGATTAGAGTTGGATTGATACAAAAAAGTATTGGGCAGGAGTTTGGGAGTCTCATTTTTATAGGGTTGTTGTGGAGAATCGATTAACTCTTATCTATACCACCTTAGGGTTAGTTCATGAACATATCCAAATCCTCTCAAAGTTGTCAGTAAAATTTTAAAGTAACATATTCACCTGTTGACCTTCCTGCAGATGTCTGGAATTTATCTGAGATTTATGTATCTTAGGGCCAAAAGGTCCTGACAGAAAAGCCTACATGGCTTCCCCTGATTTTAGCACATATTTTCAGGGTGTGATTTTTAGCTAATATATAATACAGTTTGCAAATTATGCTCCTTTGATCTTTGGGATAGACTGTGTGTGATTTCTGGGTTCCCCTTTGCAATGTTATTTCCTGCTACCAGTTCTTTATATTAGCTATTTATAAACTTGCTTCTAATACTGACTAAAAAGGGGTTAGGTGGTCAAAGGGACCAGAACAGGATACAATTTTAACACAATTTGTTTTGTTTGGCCATAATTATTTTTAGAAGTGTTGTTTTTCTTAATTTATTTGGAATGAAGGGAAGAAAGCTAGCAATAGTGTTATTCTCCCTGAAAGAAAATAAAGAAAAAAGGATCATTGAAACATTTTTAAATGCACAGAAGAGATCAGAAGAAAGTTCTAAAAGAAATAAAGATGAGCAAATCAGCTTTGAAAGTCACATGTAGAATGCATGTATATGTCTATGTGTGTGTACTTAAAGTATGTGTTCCAAAAAAGTAATTCTGAAATTTCATATAAATTTTCTTTGTACAATAAAATGTACATGACTTGCGTATATGATATAAATATAGAAGATCAATAGGATTGCAAGAAGTTTTCCAGATATAGAATGAGGGTAGAGCCACATAATGAGTTCCACAATTCTCATTTTTCAGATCAATATTCCATTTCCTTTCTCCCTTAGATTGAATTTTGATTCTAGCTAACAAGTATAGTTAAACCTGCTCAGCTTTACAGAAGTGGGGGGGGGGTGGAGAATGCTATTTCTTAATTTTTGGAGAAACTTTGTCCTAGACTGCCCCACTTATTTGGTGGCTGGAGTAGATTGCCACTTGACAGATTATATATTATACTCTCTTGATGGATTGATTGGTTAATTAATTAATTAATTGAATGACTACCTGCTTTTCTGTAGGTTTGTAGAAAGTGGGCATGAGCCAGGTGTGGGCTGCTATTGCTACAGTAGCATCTTCAATGTCTTGCCCATAATCATATAATTAATGAGCTTTGTAGTCAGTATTTAAATCCAAATTTATGGGGGTGGCCTCAGTGGATTGAGAGCCAGATCTAAAGATGGAAGGTCCTGGATTCAAATCCGATCTCAGATACTTCCTAGTTGTGTAACTCGGGGCAAATCACTTAATCTCAATTGCCTACCTCTTATTCCTTTTCTGCCTTGGAACCGATGCACAGTATTGCCTTAAAGACAGAAGGGATTAAAAAAAACCAAACAACCCAGAATCCCCTGACTTTCCTCCCACCCCCCCACCCCTATTTTTCTCCAGCTTAACAAGAAATAAAATGTAGTCAGGCATTCTAATGGCTATTTATAATGTCTCACTCTCCTGGGTCAGGGGAGGATAAAACAAGGACCTGAAATCCCACCTCTTCTATTTGTGGAACATAGAATATCAGAATTAGAAGGAACCGTGTCTAACTTCCTCATTTTACAGATGAGGAACTAATAAAGGGAAATGGATTGCCCCAAATCACAGAGATAATTACTGAAAATACCAGGAATTGCTAGCTCCTTAGTCTTCTGGCTCCTAGAGCAAGTGTTCTGTTCAGTATATCAAGAGGTAAGCTACAATTTGACTCTTTGGTATTTGGGATGGGACAGAGATATTCATGTTTCTAAGAACTCTCATGCATTCCAGAGACAGGACCATATGGGAAGAATAATTCCTCTGAATATCGCCTGACCCTCATTCTTTAGCAGCTGAAACAGGAAGAAGGCATCTTCTATCAAGAAGGGGAAGCAGCAGCATTAGGTGACCTGTTGCTTCCTCTGAACTTCTGGCAAATGTCTCCCTCTTACTTTCAGAATTCTTCTGTCATCTCTGGGTTAAGCAATATCAATCAAAATCAAGTGCTCACTGTC
Source organism: Gracilinanus agilis (assembly GCF_016433145.1). Lineage (NCBI taxonomy): Eukaryota > Metazoa > Chordata > Mammalia > Didelphimorphia > Didelphidae > Gracilinanus > Gracilinanus agilis. The sequence goes on along the minus strand of NC_058133.1, from coordinate 234,320,882 downwards.
CTACAGTAAAGAATATGGGGTTTCATGTCTTCAGACTATTATGGAGGTTGTAATTTACTCAACCCATAAATTATCTCTGTGAGAATCACTTTGGGGACTTGGTTCTTCATCTGTTAAAATGAAATTTTGAATTTAATGACTTGTTTTCAGCCCTTACCTTCTGTCTTGGAACCAATACTGTATATTGGTTCCAAGGCAGAAGAGTGGCAAGGGTTAGACAACTGAGATTAAATGACTTGCCCAGGGTCAAGCAGCTAGGAAGTGTCTGAGATCAGATTTTAACCCAGTATCTCCTGTCTCTAGGTCAGGCACTGTCTCCACTGTGGATGGCATTATTCAGCCCTAGAGTCAGAAAGACCCAGATTGGAAATCCTAGACCTAACCCAATCTAGCTGAGTGCCTTTAGCAAATTACTTGTCCTCTTAGTACACCTAAGAAAAAAGTAAATGTGACTGGGCCACATTTGAGCACAGGACTTTCTGTCTCCAGGCTTGGGCACCTAGCTAACCCCTTATGCATGGATTTAATGAGTTTTCTTTTTGTTTGTTTTATTTGATTGAGAAGGGGAGCCAGTGGAAAGGACTGCTTCTAGAGGAATATAAAAAGAATAACATTTTGAGGGGCAGCTGGAGGGCTGAGTGAATTGAGAGCCAGACCCAGAGATGGGAGGTCCTGGGTTCAAATCTGGCCTCAGACACTTCCTAGCTGTGTGACTCTGGGCAAGTCACTTGGTTTCCCCCCGCCCCCCCCATTGCCTAGCCCTTACCATTTTTCTGCCTTAGAGCCAATACACAGTATTGATTCTAAGATGGAAGGTAAGAGTTTAAAAAAAAATGAATAAAAATTCTGAGAAACTATCTTCAAGAGACTTCATTCTATTGAGGAAGAGGTATTACATATATAATCAAGCAAATAAATTCAAGCATATACTTCAAAAAGGAGGGAGTGCTATTAATTGTGCAGAGATATGGCAGTAGATGATGGAATGTCATGTATGTGGAATAGCCAGCAAGCCAGTTTGACTGGAATTGAGAATCTGGGAAAAAGCAGTAATATGAAATGACTGGAAACGTAGATGAAAACCATGAATGGCAGACTGAAGAGTTTATATTTTATCCTAGGCAATGCTTAAACTAGGGTCTCTGAACTTTTTAAATAAAGAATTTGATAACTATACTTCAATATAATTTGTTTCCACATTTGATTCCTACATATTTCATGTATCTAAAAACATTCTGAGAAAGGGTGAAAGGGGTGAAACTATATTAACTGACCTACCTGCCAAAGGACACAAGACACAAGCAAGGTTAAGAACCCTGGAAGCTATTGAAGTTTTTGAGTAAGGGGGTGATGTAGTCACATACACATGGCAATAGTGTGGGAGGCAGAAGAGATTGGAATCAGAGAGACTAATTAGGATGCTACTACAATAATATATTTCTAGAGCAGATAAGGGCCTACACTGTAGTGAAAACCACTTGTGTGGAAAGAAGACAAATGAAAGAGATGTTGTGGAGATACACAGGCATAATTCCAAGAGAAATTATAGTTCTCTTCTAACAAAGAAGTCCCTTAGGGAGTCCTGTGTCCTGATTTGAACTTCGAGGTTCTAAATACCTACATGACCTTCTCACCTTTGCTTTAAACTCCCATCACTACCACCAATTGTCTGGAATTCTGTTTCTATGATCTCTCCTTACTCTTCTCTCCACATCCTACCTGTTATGCCCAAGCAACCCCAAACTCTATCAGAAAGAACATCAGGGAAATGATTATTTGCTGGAAGATGCTGTCTCTCTCCTTATCATAACTCAGTCCTGCAAAGATATAGTACTCTGCCATTTCCTTTTCCATCTCATTTTACAGATGAGGAAACAGAGGCAAATAGGGTTAAGTGACTTGCTCAGGGTCACGCAGCTAGTAAGTGTCTGAGGCTTATGTCTGAACTCATGAAGATGGGTTTTCCTGATGCCAGGCCCAGCACTCTATCCACTGGGCCATCTAGCTGCCCAATGATGTCATTTGACCTCTTCAAAAAGGGAAGATGAATAACAGAAAGGAAGAATAGGCATACTCCTTCTCACTGCCATTTTCATACATCCCCTCTGCCATCAATCCTCAACCACCACTTCTCTTTTAAAGTTTACTCCATATTGTCCAGATCCAGCAATTGCTTCCATATTGTCTTCCATGGACCTCTGGATAATTTTTCTAACTCTCAAATAAATGCAGTGCCTGGCCAGTCTTTTCTAGTTCTACCTCTACTTCTTTAAATACTCTGGCTTCTCAGTCTCCCAATCTCTTCAACCCCATGGCCTATACTGAATTTGCCCTTGTTGCCAGAATTCCTGATTATGACTATGATCGAAAGCTAACTACCTAGGGCTCTGAGGACCATTGTGAAGAAAGTATTTTGCAAACTGGAAAGCATGATGTAAATGTGAGTTATTAAATTGAATAATGTGCCTTAAGGTCAACTAGAAGGGTTTTTCTGCTTTCTAGGGGCATATTTCTGGAGAATTCTTTAAAAAAAAAGTCAATTAATTAGCATTCTCTCCTCTCACCAGCCCCTCTGTTTCCAGCATTTGAAAACACTACTTACTGTACAGGTAGACAGTTGAACCCAGCCTTGGACACCTAGCACAAAATCCTGGGGACCAAAAGCTAGCTATGAGTAGGTTCTGGCGTAAGGCACAGGCACATTCCTTGCATTTCCTCTGAGAGCTCAACTCTCTTACAGTAAAACACCCATGCAACAGAGAACAGAGAACTATCCACTCCTCCTTCTCCCCCCCCACCCCACACCTGCTGCATTTCCTGTCCCAACAATACAGCTCGAGGAAACCCCACTGCTATCTCAGTATAGCCTTTTCAGTTCTTTCCCTGAATCTGCTTCTTCTCACCATTCCCCTTTCATCAGAAAAACCTCTCTTCTTAACCCAGTAAAGCTAATTTAGGAGGACAGAAACTGAGAGCAGGTTGACTCAGGCTGCTGGCTCTGATTTAGATTAGGGTACCTAAACTGGGCTCTTCCTGACTTGTTAGCATAGGCCCTGAGTCTCTACTCAGACTCTACTCAGAGGGCTGAGACTGAAAGGAAGAACAAAAGAGAGAGTGAAATACCAGTTTGACAGCCCCTATTTCTTCTCTTCTTCTGCCCCACCTCCATGGAGGACTACTTAGGTACTCTTTTTTCTCCCAGAGGGTAGAGTAGCTGGTGAATAGAATCTCCTCTATTTTTGTATCTCTGTCTTTTCCCCTGTTTTCTTTATATCTTTGTTTCTCTTTCTTTTCCTCAGTCCCTGTCTCTTTCTCTATGTCCTTAAATGTCACTATCTATTTGTCTGTGTTTTTCACTTTGCCTCTCTTTGTCCCTACCTTGGGAACTTGGAGCTGAGAGTTACAGGGAGAGGGAAGGATAGATTGTTCAGAGCAGGGGTTTTAAAATCTGTTCTGTGTCAAGGACTTCTTTGGCATTCTGGGAAAGTTTAACACTACTGTGATTTGTTGCCTATATTCATAAATTAAGGAAATGGCAAATTTCAGTTAGAGATGAATAAAAATAAACATCTAATTTCTTCCCATCCAAGTTCATAGACACCCTGAAATCTAGCCATAGACTTGTTGGGGATTTATGGAACCCAGATTAAGACTTTTCCAATACCTTTCTGTAACTTGTTAACCCTGAAAATAATGACATATATTTGCTGGTGGAATATGAAAAAAATCCCAAAACTAATAAATATTTGTTGCCTATATCCCTTAAAGGAATCTGGGGTCAGATTAGGGAATCTTGGTAGGGGAATCAATATAGAGTCCAGAGTGAGGAGCTTTGGGATCAGAGCCAAGTAGATAGAAATCACCAAAATGGTCTCATTTGCTGAATTCATTTGGAGATTTGCTTGGAGTGGGGCTGTGAAAACACCTGATAGGCCAGTTAATATACTTTCATATAGTGTGTAGAAGGTCTCCAGGTATATAGATAAGTAAATCACAGGCATACAGTGTTGTTACTTGAATGAACTTGACTGATCAGTTAGGCTCTTAGGCTATTATTCTGTTTCATTCCCAGGCCAACTATCTCACATCTCTACTCTTGATTTCTGAATCAATCAGGTCTCTCTTGCTGGTTCTCAAATCTATCCCTCAGGCTTTGGCCATAAGCATTCTCTTCTCAACAATCTGAACCCTGACTTAGTGGCTCTATTTTTCCTTGGATCCCTCCCAGCATCCTCTCTTGAGTGAACAGAGCACCCAGGCTAATTAGTGATACTAGAAAGGCAGTGTGACATAAGGAAAAAGGATTCTGGAAAGACCTGGGTTTTAATTCTGTTTTTGACACTAATTAGCTGTGAGACCTGGGGCAAGGAACAACTTTTCTACAATTTGGTTTCTAATCTAATCCAATACAATCCCATAACCACATTTACCTAATAGTGTCTTATATAAAAGACATTGTGCTAGTTACCCCCATGCAAAGAAAAAGAAAATATAGTCTCTGCCTTCAAGGAGTTTGTAGTCTACTGGGAGTTTAGGGAAAGGGGAGAGATACAACATAGATGCTGGTAAGTCTGAGAAAAGAGAAAGTATTAACAAGTGGAACAATCAAGAAAGACTTCCTGTAGGAATTGTCACAAAAACTAAATCTTGAAGGAAGCTAGAAAAGAGTTGGAGGTGAAAAAGAAATGCATTCTAGACCTAGGGGGCAGCCCAGTTGGAAAATGAATGTAGTACTTCCTCCATACTATGCACTCCTCAACTCATGCAAGTTAAATTCCACCCAGCTCCCTGGACCCCACAAATAGCCGTCACACCTTCTTCAGGTGTCAGCACAGCTTCAGGATTATGTGGACCATATGTCCGTGTTTGTCTGTTTGGTTTATAGTGTATGCAAAACGTAGAGGTAGCTAACATTTCTGTTACTCTTGTCTGCCAGATGGCATCCAACTTGTTAGTTGTCAAGATATATTAATGGATTTTCCAATGGGCATTCTTGAAATTTAACCCGTATCATACTTATAATCTTTGAATTTCTTGAGGATCACCCATTTCAGGGTCAAAAAATGCAATTTGTAAAAAGATAGTCCCATTCTCATAATTCTTCTGCTAACACATTTATGTTATTTCAAAACAGAATTGCTGTAACACATTGTTATCTTAGAACAGAATTGCTGCCAAGCTTTTCATTTGAGCATTGATATGTAACACAAAGGGCTTGATTGAATCTGCATAGGCCAATAAAAGTGGACGGTGAGGCAATTGACAGAACCTGTAAGCACTTACTAGCATTTTCCATCCCAATTGTCTCCAAAAAGCTTCAGAGGGTTTGGGTCAAGCTGACTTTTCTTATCTTCCTACTTTTGTTTCTTTTCCAAAGAACCCCAATCTAAGTGGTTTAGCAATAGTGGTATGATGTTCCACAAACTTTGAATAATAGCCTAAGAATTCTAGAAAGGTCCTCTCCCACAAAAACCTGGACAGATCGATAATTATTGTTGTTCACTCATGTCTAACTCTTTGTGACCCCATATAGACCAGAGAAAAACAGTCTTTTGTTATAAAATTTTTTCCCAGTTTGTTGCTTCCCTTCTAATTTTGGTTGCATTGATTTTGTTTGTACAGAAATTTTTTAATCTAATGTAATCAAAATGATTCATTTTACATTTTGTAGTTTCTCTATCTCCTGCTTGGTTTTAAATTCCTTCCTGTCCCATAGATCTGACAGATATACTATTCTATGTTCACCTAATTTGTTTATGATTTCCCTCTTTATATTTAAATCATTTACTCATTCTGAATTAATCTTGGTATAGGGTGTAAGATGTTGCTGTTGTAAAAGTGAAATTTGGGAGATGTCATCTAAAAGTATATATATTTTCTATGGACACATGGAAATTATCAAACTACATTTCCCGTGGTCCAACGGGTTTCTGGTTCTGGTTCTTTGGGCGTGGGGACGCCTACGTCTCCACGCAGAAAAGAGTTTAAATCTCATGGGTTAGGGGGGAATGGCCTCTTGGCCAGCAGACTCGGGAGGAGACAGGAGACAATAATGGCGAGGGAGGCAGTTTTGAATTCTTACAAGCGAGTGGTCTAATAACTTTATCTATCAGCATGGCTTTAATTAAAATACTAATTTATATTATTATAGCAGCCTTTATCATTTTTAATCCTTATACTGTGGACCTAATTTCTCCCATACTGTTTTCCAATTCTCCCAGCAGTTTTTGTCAGATAGTGGGTTCTTGTCCCAAAAACTGGAATCTTGGATTTATTGAACACTCTCTTGCTACTGTCATTTACTTAAAGTCTACTTCATTGATCTACCCTTCTATCTCTAAGCCAGTACCATATTGTTTTTGTTTTTGTTTTTGTTTTTATATATATATTTTAAACCCTTAACTTCTGTGTATTAGTTCCTTGGTGGAAGAGTGGTAAGGGTAGGCAATGGGGGTCAAGTGACTTGCCCAGGGTCACACAGCTGGGAAAGTGTCTGAGGCCAGATTTGAACCCAGGACCTCCCATCTCTAGGCCTGGCTCTCAATCCACTGAGCTACCCAGCTGCCCCAGTACCATATTGTTTTGATGATCACTGCTTTATAGTATAGTTTGAGATCTGGTAATGCCAGGCCTCCATCCTTCACTTTTTTTTTTATTAGTTCCCTTGATAATCTTGATCTTTTGTTCTTCCAGATGAACTTTGTAATAATTTTTATAGAATTAGAAAAAAAATTATTCCAGCACTGAATTATAGCCCTGAACAAGTAAATTAATTTAGGTAGGATCATCATTTTTATTATATTAGCTCATCCTACCCATAAGCAATTGATGTTTCCAATTATTTAGATCTAGTTTTATTTGTGTGAAGAGTGTTTTGTAGTTATGTTCATATAATTCCTGAATTTGTGTAGGCAAGTAGATCCCCAGGTATTTTATAGTGTCTAGATTGATTTTAAATGGAGTTTCTCTTCCTAATTCTTGCTGTTGGGTTTTGTTGGAAATATATAAGAATGCTGATGATTTATGTGGGTTTATTTTGTACCCTGCAATTTTGCTAAAGTTATTGATTCTTTCTTTTTTTTTTTTTTTAACCCTTACCTTTCATCTTGGAGCCATTGGCTCCAAGGCAGAAGAGTGGTAAGGGTTGGCAATGGGGGTCAAATGACTTGCCCAGGGTCATACAGTTGGGAAGTGTCTGAGTTCAGATTTGAACCTAGGACCTCCCGTCTCTAGGCTTTGGCTCTCAATCCACTGAGCCACCCAGCTGCCCCCTGTTGATTATTTCTACTAGCTTTTTAGTTGACTAGGTATACCATCAAGTCATCTGTAAAGAGTGATAGTTTAGTTTCTTCATTGCCTATTTTAATTCCTTCAATTTCTTTTTCTTCTCTAATTGCTACTGCTAGCATTCCTCCACTGTCTTTTTTTTTTTTTAACCCTTGTAATTCGGTGTATTGTCTCATAGGTGGAAGAGTGGTAAGGGTGGGCAATGGGGGTCAAGTGACTTGCCCAGGGTCACACAGCTGGGAAGTGGCTGAGGCTGGGTTTGAACCTAGGACCTCCTGTCTCTAGGCCTGACTCTCACTCCACTGAGCTACCCAACTGCCCCCTCCACTGTCTTTTGAAGGCTGTCCACATTCATGTTTGTTATTTTCATGATCCATCTTATCCTCTGCCATCCCTTTTTTCTTTTGCCTTCAATCTTTCCCAACATCAGGCTCTTTTCCAATGAATCTTATCTTTTCAGTATGTAGCCAAAAGTATTTAAGCTTCAGCTCCAATATTTGACCTTCCAAATGAGGAAAATTAGTATTGAATTGTATTATTGATTAGTAATTTTTCTTTGTGAAATAATTTCCCCCAATGTCAGCTTCCAGGCTATCAAAGCCATCCCAGCCCCAACCCACCTAAACTGTAAAACTGGCTGGGACCTTTTGTCTTGATATGACCCTAAAAGGCAGGACTGATCAGCTGAGTTAAACTTTGATCTATTTGAAAGTTTGGTAGGCCAGCACTTGTGGCTGGGGAAAGGTTGTGCTGAGGTTTTCCTAATTTTGGCAAAGACCCACCTCCCTTGTGATGAAGGAATGAGGGAAGAGTTGAGATCTTTAAGTCCACCTCCTCTTTCAAAATACCCACCAATGGGGATTGCCAAGGAAGTGAAAGGAGGAATTGTCAGCCAATCAGAAAAAGGATATACCTCCTTTTAAAGGAGAGAGTTCAAGGCTCACTTGGGATGTTTTGCTTAGGAGGTTGGTGAAAGATCTATTCTTTGTTAGTAGATGCATGCATCTGTCAATAAAAAGATCCATTCTTTCTTAGAAGACAGACTGCATTGGTAACAAACAATGTTATTCTCAGAGAGAGTTGGCCTATATTCTTTATTGGTTAAAATCTGGATGTAAAATAGTGAGTAGTCTGAATTAATTTCTTTAAGTATTGACTGATTTGATCTCTTTGTTGTCCAAGGGACTCCTAAAAGTCTTCCCTGGCACCTACAATTTGAAAGAGTTAATTCTGTACTACTTTGCCTTCCTTATAGTCCAATCTCACAGCCATATGTTGCTATAGGAAAAACAATAGTTTTGATTTTATAGACCTTTGGCAAGGTGATGTTTCTGCTTTTTTAGTACACTGTTCAGATTTGTCATAGCTTTCCTTCCAAGAAGCAATCGTCTTTTAATTTCATGGCTGCAGGTCACAGTCTGAAATGATCTTTGAGCCCAAGAATATAAAACTGACACTGCTTCCATTTCTTCTCCCTCTGTTTGCCAGGAAGTGATGAGACAAGTTGCCAAGATCTTAGTTTTTTTGCTGTTCAGCTTCAAACCAGCTTTGACAGGCTCTTCTTTCATCCATCAAAATGGATGAAATCAAAGGCTTCTTAATTCTTTCTTCACTTTCTGCCATCAAAGTGGTCTCCTCTGCATATCTGAGCTTGCTGATATTTTTCATGGCACCCTTAATTTCAGCTTTTGATTTGTCCATTTTGGCATTCTTTGTGATGTGCTCTGCATATAAGTTAAATAAATAAGAAGACAATATACAGCCTTAGAATGCTCTTTTCCCTATCTTAAACAAATCAGTTGTTCCATATTTGTTTCTAATTGTTGCTTCTTGACCTGTATACAGGTTTTTCAAGAGACAAGTAAGATCTGTGTGACTCTGGGCAAGTCACTTGACCCTCATTGCCTACCCTTACCACTTTTCTAACTAGGAGCCAATACACAGAAGTTAAGGGTTTAAAATAAAAATAAAAAAAAAAGAGACAAGTAAGATGATCTAGTACTTTCATCTCTTTGAGGGCTGTGACACAGTCAAAGGCTTTAGTATATTCAGTGAAGCAAAAGAAGATAGTTTTCTGGAACTCCTTTGCTTTCTTCATAATCCAGCAAATGTTGGCAATTTGGTCTCTAGTTCTTCTGCCTCTTCAAAAAACAGCCTGCTCCTCTGGTAATTCTTAGTTCACATATTACTGAAGCCTAGCTTGCAGAATCTCAAGTATAATCTTGATGGTGTGTGAAATAATTATAATTGTATTGTTTGGCAATTGGAACATTCTTTGGCATTGCCCTTCTTTAGGATAGGGACATAGACACTCTCTCTCTCTCTCTCTCTCTCTCTCTCTCTCTCTCTCTCTCTCTCTCTCTCTCTCTCTCTCTCTCTCTCTTCTCTCTCTCTCTCTCTCTCTC
>NC_058133.1:234195001-234308258 GCF_016433145.1 Gracilinanus agilis | reverse complement strand
ATATATATATATATATATATATATATATATATATATTATATATGCCAATGAATACACAACACTAATACAGTATTCTGCTATTTAGGCTCAAGCCTACCAGATTCAGCTTTATTTTATTTATTATTAATCTACATCCATTTATCCTATATCCATTCAGGGGATAAAGAGATTTCTCTTTAATCCATTCAGATAAATAAAAGGCCTTTTTTTCTTTTTTCTTAACCTATTAACCACCTTTCCATGGGGCTTTTCCAAGGGTCTGGTAAGGGCTTTAGAGAAGAATACTGTTTTTTTGTGGGTTAATAATACAATTGATAGAGTGCTAGGCTTGGGGGTCAGGAAGACCTGAGTTAAAAACAAGCTTCAGATACTCACTAGCCAGAGCTGTGAGACCCTGGGCAAGACACTTAACCCTGTTTGCCCCCATTTCCTTATCTGCAAAATGAGCTAGAAAAGGAAATGGCAAACCACTTGAGTATCTTTACCAAGAAAACCCCAAAAGGGTCATGAAATTATTTTTTAATATTTTCGCTTTCATTGTAAATGAGGTTTTTTTTTAAACCCTTAACTTCTGTATATTGGCTCCTAGGTGGAAGAGTGGTAAGGGTGGGCAATGGGGGTCAAGTGACTTGCCCAGGGTCACACAGCTGGGAAGTGTCTGAGGCCGGATTTGAACCTAGGACCTCCTATCTCTAGGCCTGACTCTCAATCCACTAAGCTACCCAGCTGCCCCCTGTAAATGAGGTTTTAAATATGTTTCTACTAGTCTTTAATTCTTGAAGTTTCTTTGGATTTGGTCAGATGAGAAGCATGCCTATTTTCTCTGCTCACTCCCTCATTCTTTACTTATGTAACAGGGAACTTACACACTCATCAGATCACCTTAGATATTAATCTTCTGGTGGAAGAGGATGTGGATCATGCTTCAAGGAGAGTTGTGATTATGTGTAATGGAAATCCCTTGGAGAGACTTTGGAGCATGCATAGACATTCTGTAACTGGTTTGGGTCTGCTAAGCATGTGGCTAGGAGAAGTCTTTTTGATTGACTCCATAGATGAGGCAGTGGGTGCCTTCAGAAGATACTAACCAATCAGAGCTTTTGTCATTCTCAGCAGCTGTCCACTCTTGGTGGATTTCTGCCTTCCCCAATAGCATCATATATATACATATATATGTATATACATATATATATGACAATGACACATATATATGACAATGCTGAGCCCAATATGTGACCTTAGGGATATGGACCTCAACTCATAACCTACTTTAGCATCAATTCTTTCATTTTAGGGGAAGGAAATCAATCTGGAGACCCTGACCTTGTGAGTTTTTAAAGGTTAGGAGAGGGAGTTTCAGGGAGCCTAGAAACTTGAGAGTAGAGAAATTAAGTCCACACAGGGTTTTGCAGACAATTCAGTATCATTCCCAAAGAATGAATAGTGATGTTCTGGCTCAGCTGAAACAAGGACTCAGAAAGCAATTGGACATCAACTAGTGCTTTGTGAAAACTAAATCTGTGGCTATTCTTTTCAGAGACCAAAGTGATATAGAAGAGAGTATATCCTAGAGATACTGGGAGAACAGTTTATATTTTTGTTGTTGCTATATTTTTTTCCCTTAAAAACATGAATCTTAGAATTCTAAGGCAGAAGCGCAGTAAGGGCTAGGCAATTGAGGGTTAAGTGACTTGCCCAGGGTCACATAGCTAGGAAGTGTCTGAGTTCTAATTTGAATCCAGGATCTCCCATCTCTAGGCCTGGCTCTCAATCCAGTGAGCCACTTTGCTGCCCTTTGCTGTATTTTAAAAATAAATGTCCCTTTGGGTTTGTACCCCAAAGAGATCATAGATAAACAGACTTGTACGAAAATATTTATAGCTGCGCTTTTTGTGGTGGCAACAAACTGGAAAAGGAGGGTATGTCCTTCAATTGGGGAATGGCTGAACAAACTGTGGTATATGCGGGTGATGGAATACTATTGTGCTAAAAGGAATAATAAACTGGAGGAGTTCCAGGCGAACTGGAGAGACCTCCAGGAACAGATGCAGAGCGAAAGGAGCAGAGCCAGAAGAACATTGTACACAGAGACTGATATACTATGGTAAAATTGAATGTAATGGACCTCTTTACCAGCAGCAATACAATGACCCAGGACAATTCTGAGGGATTTATGGTAAAGAACGCTGCCCACATTCAGAGGAAGGACTGCAGGAGAGGAAACATATAAGAAAAACAACTGCTTGAACGCATGGGTGGAGGAGGACATGATTGGGGATGTAGACTTGAAACTACCACACCAATGCAACTACCAACAATTTGGAAATAGGTCTTGATCAAGGACACATGACAAAACTAGTGGAAATGCGCATCGGCCATGGGTGGGGGGAGTGCGGGGGGTGAAGGGGAAAGTAGGAGCATGAATCATGTAACCATGTTAAAAATGAATATTAATAAATGTTTAAAAAAATAAAAGAAATAAAAAAAATAAATGTCCCTTTGTAAAAGCTAATTGATGTTCATTGCTTAAATGGGAATTTGGAATGGAATAAGCATTTATTAAGCATATATGAGGTACTGTGCTAAGCACTTTACAAATATTACATCATTTGATCCTCCCAACAATCCTGGTAGGGGGTTGCTGTTATTTTCTCCATTGAAAAAAATGGGAATATACTCCCCATTTGGGGAAACTGAAATTAATAGAGGTTAAGTGACTTATCCAGAGTAACATCGCTAGTAAGTGAGAAATGAACTCAGAATGGGGACTTGAGCCAATGTCATTAGAGAAAAGACATCAGAAATTCCTTAGCTGTAACCCTAGACCCCCAAGGAGAAGAGATAGCCAGGAAGGTTCTGAAATTAATGAGCTAGAGAATACAGAGAACTGGTATTTGTCAATTAACAGCTTCAAATCAACTTATGGTAGCACATCTAAAGTTTCTATCAGTTGTTTCTCATGTTGTTTTAATGTCTTTCCAAGTTAATGAGGTAACTTAGATACTGTAGGACAATTCTTATTTTTTATTTATTTCCACCTATAATATCTTATTTCCACCTAACTTCTTCATAAGCCATTGTTGCCTTGGGGCTTATATGCAACCTGGTAATATACTGCAGGGCAGATGAAAGCTGTTCTTTCTTTGCCTTTTTCTACCATCAGAATTTGATATAAATCTAGAACCAACAACCACTGACCTTTGTTGCCTATACTCTGGTGTGAAGATGCTTCTGCTTTCCCTCCAAAGTCCTCTTCTCTTTCCAGAGAATGTCCATTAGGTAAGAACTGAGTAATACTGAGTAAACCCCTGAGCTTCGGTGGCTCATACCTGAGAAAATAACTTGGAACAATGTGATGTGGTATTTTTGTTGCCTTAGCATGTTTTCCCTGGTCATAGACTCTTCTCCCTGCCAGATAGATTGCATTAGTTCAAATACGGGGCAAGAGGAGGGCCTAATCCTTTTACTCATGAAGTCAACTGTTGCTTTAAAAGCATCCACAAGCAAATGATCGTTTCTCTGAAGCTTCTACCCATGCTTTATACCACTTTGGTAAAGGTCCTTTTCTTTCTTTTTTTAAAAAATCCTTCTCTTCCATCTTGAAATCAATACTTAATTGATAATCTTGGGGGAGGCAGAAGCACACCATTGGAGGCTTGAGCCAATAACAGTACAGATCCCTCAACCCTGAGAGAGAGCTATATCCAGGAACACAATTGCTCTATGAGTGTTGGAGTTGAGATGAGGATCCCAAGGAGCTTATATGGGATACAAAAAGAAACATGGAGTTGAGGAAAGGGAAGTGGTAGAGACACACAGTATTACAGAAAGTAAAGCTCTGAAAAGCCAGGGAAGTTGAGGAAGCAGAAGTATCAGGGAGAAAGAACTTCCACAAAGTGATCAAGACTCTGGAAGGATGAGTGGACCAATAAGGTACAAAATGTGACAGGACACAAGCTGTGTTGCTGATTCTTCTTCCCCCAACACATCACCCCCAACAAACTATAAGCTCAAGGACCTCAATCCTGTCTCTCCTTCCCTGCACTTTTTCATGGCAACATGAAGGCTTGAAAAGTTAGGAATAGTTTTTTCTTTTCTTTTCTTTTCTTTTTTTTTAAATCCTTACCTTCTGTCTTAGAATTGAAACTAAGTATTGGCTCCAAGGTAGAAGAGCAGTAAGGGCTAGGCAATTGGGGTTGTTACTTGCCAGAATCAAACAGCTAGGTGAGATTTGAACTCCAGGCCTAACTACCTAGGCACTAGCCATCTAGCAGCTCCCAGTGGTTCTAAGTGGAGGCGCTACTTTGGAAGTTCCATCTCTAGCTAGGTGCTTAGAGCTAACAAAAAGATAAAGATAATTTACATCTCCTTTGATACTACTTCCCAGAACTGAGATAGTGTTTTAATACTGGGAAGTCAAGTCAACTAACATTTATTAGTATTTACTTCATGCCAGGCACTGTACTAAGTACAAGGGATATAAAGAAGGACAAAAACCATTCTTTGTTCTCAGGGAACTCACAGTCTAATGCTGGAAATATTACAAACAACTGTGTATAAATATATACAGGATAAACTGGAGAGAATCAACAAAAGGCAGGCAGCATTAAGGGGGATCTAGAAAGGCTTCTTGTAAAAGGTAATATTTTAGATGGGAAGCCCAGGAGGCCAAGAGAAGGAGATGAGAAAGAAAGTATTGTGTGAGAATAGCGAGGAGACCAGTAACACTCAATCTCAGGATCTGTGGAAGAGACTAAGGTGTAAGAAGGGAAATCCATTTGGGCATCTAGTATTAGGATGAATGTCCCTAGAAGAGAAGACATCATGGACAATCCCTCTAAGAAACTGATGCAGTCTAGCACAGTCCATATACTATATATGCATTGTACCTTGGATTATGACCATATATAATAGCAGCTTCTGCACTCTTCACACAGAATCTGAGAACTCTCTCTTCCTGCTGGGTATTACTGAGAATATTCACTGAGGTATCATGGGTGTTTTCTATATCTCAAAGCAAAACTGGATACCTAATACTAGAAGATTCAAATACTCTAGTCAGAGTACATTGTATCTTCAACTTATATACCACAACATAAGTTGGTCCCCTGAGATTCTTCAACAATCACTCATATTTCTCTGCTTTGGTACTGTGCAATCCCTGTATCATATCAACAGTATGTTCCAGGAAGGACCCAAAGGATTTCTCATTTGCTGGACAGGCTTTCTCTCCAGGAAAAGGATTTGGTTTTCATTACTGAGTTCTCTGTATTAGGGGTGAGAGTTTCTACCGTGGTGCAAATAACTCATTTTATATGATCACAGAACCTAAACTAAGAAGGCTGGCTTGTGCCAGACTCAAACCAAAACCAAGCACTATGCATATTTTCCTTTTGTTCCAGGCTAAATAATATGAGGGCTAACCAGCAATCCTGGCAGTAGTGGCTAAATTAAGGACGACACTTTCACAGAGAATGTAGTTAGTTCAAAGCAATAGCATTTATAGAAATGGCATAGTAAGAAATGGATCATCTCTTTTATAAACCTGGAGTGCATTCTCCAACAAAATATACATAATATCAACTGGATGAGTGGACAAAAGCAGAAGATACTAATAGAAGTCATAAATAGAGAGTTGCCTACATAAAGAAAACCTATAGCCAAGAGTGCTTGGGCAGAGAAGTCATTCATGCCTCTGTCTTCATGGTGCTCCTGTTGTCCTTCATCAATGCTGGTCACAGCTGGGCACTGTACCCCTTGATACTGATTGATGCTGCTTTGCTGAAACACTTGGCAAGGGAACTGCCATATTATTTTAGCCAATTCCTTTAGAAAAAGCAGGCACCCCTACAATAACATCAACAAAAGCTTCCCCCATTTTGCTCAGTCTCAGGTGCAAAATTGTTTAGAACAATAATAAGCAAGATAATTTCAGCAAACTATTGACCTTGGGCTTAGCCTCCCCCTTCCCTACCCTTCTTAGTAAAGGGCTGGGTGAACTCATCCTATCAACATACTAAATTCGCATCTCTGAAGGCTAGGTTATAAACCCAATGCAGTAATTTCTCCAATAACTCCAAAATATTTCTGCCTAGTTTTTACTTCTTAATTTCTCTTGACAGAAGAGATTTCAGAGAAACCTAAAAGGACTTCTATTCTTCCAAATCCTCCATATGATTAGCAAACCTTAACTCAGAGAGGTTCTCATTTCTCACCTAGCTGCATCACTCTAGAACATCTCTGATTTCTTACACCAATCCCTCCCACCTCCCTGTCCCCCAATATTTCCCCATACTTCCATTAATGTGTTTCCTTCTTTCATTAAATGAGAAAATCCTTTAGGGCAGAAATTGTCTTTCTTTTCTTTTTTTTTTTTTTAGTACTTGTATCCCTAGTGCTTAGCAAGTGTCCAACACATAATAGGTGTTTAATAAATGTCTATATATTTATTTGTTTGTTTAGTGACTAATGTATCATCTGCTGTAGAGCAAGTAGAACACAGAGAATAATTTATACAAAAACATTATAAAGAAAAAAATATTTTGAAAATCATAAAAACTCTAACCAATACAATGACTAACCAAGATTTTTGAGGACTGATGTTGAAATAGCCAGACAGCCAAGTAATGCAGGCATATAGAATAAGACATATTTTTGGACAATGGCCAAAGTGGGAATTTATTTTACTTGAATATGCATATTTGTTACAAGTTGTTACAAGTTTTTTCTTTCTTCTTTAATGGAGGAGGGTGAAGGGATATTAGGAATGGAATAGTCCCAGAAAAAAGAAAGAAAAGTAAAAGGATCATTGAAGCATTTTTTTAAATGCATAAAAAAGAACCAAAGGAAAGTCAGAAACATGGGTAGCTTTTAAAGTAACATGTTGAATTTATATTTTAAAAGAAAAGCAATATCCTGTTCTATGGATGTGGAAATATTTGTTTCATTTGCAGTTCAGAATTTTAAAATTTTAAAGAGCAAAATAAAATAAAAAAACAATGTTTTTGGAAATTACAAAATTCAAAACTGCCTTCTGATTTTTTAAAATCTAAATTTCTTAGAAATTTTTAAAACTTCTGAAACTACTTTTCCAAGTAAAAGGAGCAGGTAGAGGAAGAAGTTAACATACCATCTATGCCCAGGAAGTAAGGCCAAATGTTTCTGCTAACCTCTTACCTGAAATCCAAGCCTTTCCATATGCAAATACTTCCACTTTATAGGTCTAAAATGGGGGAAATTTTGAAGGTCCTTTCTTCCAAACTCTTACCAAAACAACAACAAACCACCTGAAATACTCATACCTCCCAGAGCTGTTGAATCAATCATCTGACAAGTTTTTATTGAGCTGAATAAGTGCCATGTAACTGTGTTATAAGCACTTTCATAAAAAGTGAAAACAGTCTCTGCCCTAAGAGCTCATATTCTAATAAGAGACACTATATATACATATATGTGTATACATAATACATATGTATATATTTGTATATATCTATGTCTATCTATACCTGGGCTTATGTAAAATACATGCAAAGTGGTTGCTCGGTGACCAGATGGAAAGGGACAAGCAACCAACTAGACCAGAAGAGGCATCTGGTGCTTTTGAAGGAAGCCTGGGATTCTAAAAGTCAGAGGGTAGAGGAAGGAGACCATTCCAGAAATGAGAGACTGACAATTTGAAGCAGAATATGGTGCATTGCATCCTGAAAAACTGTAATGTTAAGTAAGGTTGCATATAGGAAAGAAATATAAAAAAGACTAGAAAGATAGGAAGGAGCCCAGTGATGAGTTTTAAAGGAGTTTATTTTTTATCCTAGAGGTAATAGGCAACCACTGAAGTTTATTGAGTATGGGTGTGACCTGGTCAGAGCTATATTTTAGGAAAATCACTTGACAGTTGTGTGGATTGGAATGAGGAAGAGAGCTGAGTCAGGAAGTACAAACCAGTCCTCTGTTGCTGGTGGGTGTTATGATTAAAAACGATGATGGTCAAAATCAAAAGGGAGAATAGTATTTTAATAAAAGCCATGCTGATAGAGATAAACTGACCACACGCCTGTAAGAAACCTATTCCAACCTCACCTCAGCCATTTACCTTCCTCTCTCTTCGAGCTCAGGTAACTAAAAGGGGAAGTTCCAAGTCACTCCCCCTACTTAAAATAGTCCCTCACCTTTAATACGTCATCCAAAACAGGAAACCCATGAAACCCGTTGGACCACGGGAAATGTAGTTTTAAGGACCCCCAGAGGTCCACAGAAGTTTGTCAAACACTATATTGAGGTTCAATCCTTCCAAATAGAACCCCAGGTGATTTTAACTAACACATGGGGAAATGATGGGACTTTGGATTAGAGTGTTATCTGGCAGGGGAAGTGGGGATAAGAGGCTGTTTATGAGAAGCCTGGAGGTAGGACTGACAAGATTTGACAACTAGTTGTCTGTAGGAAGGGGATGAGAGTGAGTAATTGAAGATGACACTAAGGTTTTGAACCCTGGATGACTGGGAGGATTGTGGTGCCCTGGCTAGTAATAAGAAAGTTAGGAAGGATTGAGTTTGAGAGGAAAAATGATGAGTACTATTTCGGACATGTTTGAGTTTCAGATGCTTATGGGCCATTTGTGAGGTGGGACTGGAGGTCCTCTGGAGAGATTTGGTTCTTGCAAAGATAACTGAACCCATGGAACCAATGAAATGACCGGGTCAGGGAAATAGTGCCTGTGAATTGCTTTGTAAACCTTGTGACCAATATGATTCCATAATCATTGTTGGGTGATGCCTGAAGGTAAGGGGATAGGGATTCCTGCTTCAGTTCCAAGTTCATAGGTTTGGGAATCTTGAAATGGTGGTGGGAAGGGGGATGCCCCACTGTGTTGGGACTGTTTATTCCTTAACTCCATCATCCCACCCCCTAGTAATGAGCCTCCATGGCTGTCCCGTGATGTTTGGAAGTATTTGGAAAGGAGGACTTTATAGTTCTGGAGATCCTAGGCCCATTATCTGGGGCTAGGGAAGTCCTCACAGGCCAAAGAGATGACTCCACTCCCCTCCACTCCCCTCCCCTCCTCTCCCGTCTCCTCCCCTCCCCTCCCCTCCTCTCCTTTCCTCTCCCCTCCCCTCCCCTCCCCTCCTCTTCTCTCCTCTCCTTCCCTAGAGTCCACTCTGGCCTAGTCCAGACCCACTGATCTTGTGGCCAAGAACCAAGTCCGGCTTCCTGCTGAGGATGACTCATGGGCTGCTTGGATGGAAGTGCAGCATTCCCCACCTCTCGGAAAGAGGCCTCCTCAGCCTGGCAAGGAAGCAAGAGCTGAAGGGGCTAAGGGGGCAGGGCTGCAGAGGGGGCCTGGGCTCCAGCTGGAACCAGATGGCTCAGCTCCTCCTCTTCAGGCAGCCTCTCCTAGGCCTCTCCCCCCTTCTTCCACCCGCATGCATTAATTCTCCTCTTGGAACCCTCGGGGTGGTTGGGAGGATACCGGGAAAGGAGATAGATTCTTTTTGCAGCAGCTGATAAACTGACTGAGGTTTCTTCCACCCTCCCCAGCCTCCAGTCCCCTCCCCGCTCCGCCCCGTCCTTCCTCCAGTCCTCGGGGACCCTAGTCTCCGCCCCAGCCATCCCGGAGCCTTCCTTGTTTCCAGAAGGGCACAAATACTGCACTTGTCCCTAGAGGGGACTTAGCTGTCCCGAGGGCATTAGGGAGGGAGGCTCTGGGTGCCCGGAGGCTTACAGGGGAGGGGTGGGGCTCAAAAGTCCAGCGTGTCCACCCTGCGGAAGGTCAGGCATCCTCCAGTGGGGAATGCATGCTAGGGAAGGGGCTGGGCCAGGGCCCCGGGCTCCCTCCCTCCCTAGCGGGGATGCCCGGCAGCCACCCCTCTTCCCACTCTCCTTTCATCCTTGACCGCAGGGCTGGACCTGCCCGCTGGCTGGCAGCGCCACCCCCAGGCAAACCCCAGTGAGGCCTGCCTCGGGCTCCATTCATCTCAACCTTGCCACACGCGGGAGTAACCTTTCCAGTAACTGGGAGCGAGGAGCCCCAAACGAGTTCCCGACAGCTCCACTGCAGCGTCTGCTCTGCAGCTGCCCCTACTGCTGNGGAAGAAGTTAACATACCATCTATGCCCAGGAAGTAAGGCCAAATGTTTCTGCTAACCTCTTACCTGAAATCCAAGCCTTTCCATATGCAAATACTTCCACTTTATAGGTCTAAAATGGGGGAAATTTTGAAGGTCCTTTCTTCCAAACTCTTACCAAAACAACAACAAACCACCTGAAATACTCATACCTCCCAGAGCTGTTGAATCAATCATCTGACAAGTTTTTATTGAGCTGAATAAGTGCCATGTAACTGTGTTATAAGCACTTTCATAAAAAGTGAAAACAGTCTCTGCCCTAAGAGCTCATATTCTAATAAGAGACACTATATATACATATATGTGTATACATAATACATATGTATATATTTGTATATATCTATGTCTATCTATACCTGGGCTTATGTAAAATACATGCAAAGTGGTTGCTCGGTGACCAGATGGAAAGGGACAAGCAACCAACTAGACCAGAAGAGGCATCTGGTGCTTTTGAAGGAAGCCTGGGATTCTAAAAGTCAGAGGGTAGAGGAAGGAGACCATTCCAGAAATGAGAGACTGACAATTTGAAGCAGAATATGGTGCATTGCATCCTGAAAAACTGTAATGTTAAGTAAGGTTGCATATAGGAAAGAAATATAAAAAAGACTAGAAAGATAGGAAGGAGCCCAGTGATGAGTTTTAAAGGAGTTTATTTTTTATCCTAGAGGTAATAGGCAACCACTGAAGTTTATTGAGTATGGGTGTGACCTGGTCAGAGCTATATTTTAGGAAAATCACTTGACAGTTGTGTGGATTGGAATGAGGAAGAGAGCTGAGTCAGGAAGTACAAACCAGTCCTCTGTTGCTGGTGGGTGTTATGATTAAAAACGATGATGGTCAAAATCAAAAGGGAGAATAGTATTTTAATAAAAGCCATGCTGATAGAGATAAACTGACCACACGCCTGTAAGAAACCTATTCCAACCTCACCTCAGCCATTTACCTTCCTCTCTCTTCGAGCTCAGGTAACTAAAAGGGGAAGTTCCAAGTCACTCCCCCTACTTAAAATAGTCCCTCACCTTTAATACGTCATCCAAAACAGGAAACCCATGAAACCCGTTGGACCACGGGAAATGTAGTTTTAAGGACCCCCAGAGGTCCACAGAAGTTTGTCAAACACTATATTGAGGTTCAATCCTTCCAAATAGAACCCCAGGTGATTTTAACTAACACATGGGGAAATGATGGGACTTTGGATTAGAGTGTTATCTGGCAGGGGAAGTGGGGATAAGAGGCTGTTTATGAGAAGCCTGGAGGTAGGACTGACAAGATTTGACAACTAGTTGTCTGTAGGAAGGGGATGAGAGTGAGTAATTGAAGATGACACTAAGGTTTTGAACCCTGGATGACTGGGAGGATTGTGGTGCCCTGGCTAGTAATAAGAAAGTTAGGAAGGATTGAGTTTGAGAGGAAAAATGATGAGTACTATTTCGGACATGTTTGAGTTTCAGATGCTTATGGGCCATTTGTGAGGTGGGACTGGAGGTCCTCTGGAGAGATTTGGTTCTTGCAAAGATAACTGAACCCATGGAACCAATGAAATGACCGGGTCAGGGAAATAGTGCCTGTGAATTGCTTTGTAAACCTTGTGACCAATATGATTCCATAATCATTGTTGGGTGATGCCTGAAGGTAAGGGGATAGGGATTCCTGCTTCAGTTCCAAGTTCATAGGTTTGGGAATCTTGAAATGGTGGTGGGAAGGGGGATGCCCCACTGTGTTGGGACTGTTTATTCCTTAACTCCATCATCCCACCCCCTAGTAATGAGCCTCCATGGCTGTCCCGTGATGTTTGGAAGTATTTGGAAAGGAGGACTTTATAGTTCTGGAGATCCTAGGCCCATTATCTGGGGCTAGGGAAGTCCTCACAGGCCAAAGAGATGACTCCACTCCCCTCCACTCCCCTCCCCTCCTCTCCCGTCTCCTCCCCTCCCCTCCCCTCCTCTCCTTTCCTCTCCCCTCCCCTCCCCTCCCCTCCTCTTCTCTCCTCTCCTTCCCTAGAGTCCACTCTGGCCTAGTCCAGACCCACTGATCTTGTGGCCAAGAACCAAGTCCGGCTTCCTGCTGAGGATGACTCATGGGCTGCTTGGATGGAAGTGCAGCATTCCCCACCTCTCGGAAAGAGGCCTCCTCAGCCTGGCAAGGAAGCAAGAGCTGAAGGGGCTAAGGGGGCAGGGCTGCAGAGGGGGCCTGGGCTCCAGCTGGAACCAGATGGCTCAGCTCCTCCTCTTCAGGCAGCCTCTCCTAGGCCTCTCCCCCCTTCTTCCACCCGCATGCATTAATTCTCCTCTTGGAACCCTCGGGGTGGTTGGGAGGATACCGGGAAAGGAGATAGATTCTTTTTGCAGCAGCTGATAAACTGACTGAGGTTTCTTCCACCCTCCCCAGCCTCCAGTCCCCTCCCCGCTCCGCCCCGTCCTTCCTCCAGTCCTCGGGGACCCTAGTCTCCGCCCCAGCCATCCCGGAGCCTTCCTTGTTTCCAGAAGGGCACAAATACTGCACTTGTCCCTAGAGGGGACTTAGCTGTCCCGAGGGCATTAGGGAGGGAGGCTCTGGGTGCCCGGAGGCTTACAGGGGAGGGGTGGGGCTCAAAAGTCCAGCGTGTCCACCCTGCGGAAGGTCAGGCATCCTCCAGTGGGGAATGCATGCTAGGGAAGGGGCTGGGCCAGGGCCCCGGGCTCCCTCCCTCCCTAGCGGGGATGCCCGGCAGCCACCCCTCTTCCCACTCTCCTTTCATCCTTGACCGCAGGGCTGGACCTGCCCGCTGGCTGGCAGCGCCACCCCCAGGCAAACCCCAGTGAGGCCTGCCTCGGGCTCCATTCATCTCAACCTTGCCACACGCGGGAGTAACCTTTCCAGTAACTGGGAGCGAGGAGCCCCAAACGAGTTCCCGACAGCTCCACTGCAGCGTCTGCTCTGCAGCTGCCCCTACTGCTGTTTTTAATAATAGCAAGTCAATGGGCGTTGAAAGCCGGGCCAAATCCGGCTACCCCGCCCGCCGCCGCGCTGCACGGCTGCCCATCCCTTAATTGTTTTTCCTAATGTTTTCGGGTCGGTTTTAATGGAAGGGGAAGGGCTGTAGGCAGCCAGCCTTAGGACTTTGGCCTCTGGCCCCATCGCCTGCCCCAAACGCTTGTCCCCGAGGCAACCCCATCCGGCTGATTGGGGGAGGGAAGCCTGCTGCTGGCACCAGGACACAAAAGTGCACTTACCCCGACACCTTCCCCCAGAACCATCTCCTTTTCTGGCCCTGTTCCCCAGCTGTTGGAACGTCATAGCTATGGCCTAGACCCTGCACCCCGACCTCTTTCCTGGGACACACGGGAGTGGCTCCTCAAGAACTGAAATTGTCTTTGCTCTCTCTTTTGAGCTGTAGAGACCAAGCATTAGACGTCCGCTGGTGGCACTGGGAATAGAACAGAATGAGCATTTACTGAACACTTACTAAGTGTTAGGCACTGTGCTAGGAAAAGAAACTTCAGAGGGAAAAAAGAAGAGGTAGATGAATTTCTTGGTTAGTCTGGTTACTGAACCCCATAAAGGATGAAATAGACCCCCACTGCCCCTCATTTCCCACTCCCATTTCTAAGCTGCATAGCAGGGTGAGAAACTTCTCTAGGTAGCCTGATAATTCAAGGGGCCAGCCTGGTTCAGGGAGGTTGCTTCCTAAGTGTCCGAAGTATGTCCCCACCTCTCTAAGAAGCCAGTGAGAAAGTGGGTGGGACAGGAGTGTATCTCCCTCACCCCACTGGCGGTGGGTTCAGGATTGGGAAGGGATTTCCTAGGGGTGGCCTTCACCTGCCCCCTGGGTAGTCAGTGACTCAGGCCCCAACCAGTCTCCCCACTTAGGGCCCCAACTGTCCCACCTCCTGGGTTTGGTTTGTTTAAGAACAAATTAGTCACGGAACCAAGCTGCCTTCCCGAAAATAAAATAAAATGAGATTCCTGGGGAAAGGGAGAAAATCGAAGGCAAGAGGCTGAGTCAACATGTTCCCCTCTGGGCTCCATTTTCCAAAAGCTCTCTTCCTCCCTCTTCCCTCCTCCCCCCCCCATCCCCTCCTTCTTCCATTATTATCCTTATTCCTTCTCTCTTGCTTTTTTTTTCTTCCTCTTCTCTGCTTTCCCCCTTTGCCTTCTTTTCCCTTCTCATCTATATTTCTCCCATCTTCTACTTCTCTCCACTAGCTTCTTTCTCTTCCTTACTCTGTATCTACCCCACTTCCCATCATTCATTCATTCACTAACTCATTCATTGACTCACCCATTCACTTTTCCTTCCTTCCTCCATTCAAGTGTAACACCCTTAGCAGAGGCTGACAAAAACTGGGCAGTTTCTGGAAAGGGTGTTACTTAAGTATGCATTGCACATTTACTAGATAAGCATATTGATACAGCGTGGGGTAAGTCTTAGAACATTGGGTTTGGAGTCAAAAAGACTTGGGTTCAAATATCACCTCTAAACCTATGTAAACCTAGCCACATTTGATCTCTGTGATGCTTCCAGCAGCTTCCTAAAACTTAACTATATATAGCCATGATCTAACTTGGTGGAGGGACTTCCCAGTTGGGAGTTCCCAAGATGACAAAATCATAGATCTTTGGTAGTCATATACTATATAGTCATCATACGGCTAGGCACTGTGGGAAATATAGATATATCATATGACCTTAGCTTCCAAGAGGTTTCCTATAGAGGGAGACAAATACAAATTTAGTCTAACATTCAAGGCTCTGCACTCTTAACTCCAAACACTGCTTTCCACCCATCTTTGTGTTTTTGTACATGCTTTTCGTTATGACAGGAATAGTCTCTTCTCCACATTTCTGCCTAAGGAAATCCTCTTTCTTCAGAACTCAGCATAGATGCCATGGTCTCCATGAATCCTTTTCATGATTCCTCAGCTTTCTTTGGAAATCTCTCCCACCACCGTTATGCATCTTTTTGATGCCAAGTGGAATAGTGGATAGAGTACTGGACCTAGAAGACCTGCCTTTGACACTTATTAGCTGTGTGGCTGTAGGCAAGTCACTTAAGCTTTGTAACTGCTGTCTACTTCATTTCCCCATTTGTAAAAATAGTATCTACCTCCCAAGAGGTTGTTGTAAGCATAAAATGGGATAATATTTGGAAAGTACTTTGCAAATATTATAGCCCTAGATAAATGCTAGTTATTATTTGTATATATAACATATAATAACATATCAAACATATCTTAGTTTCTTTATTTGAATTTTTCCTCCTACTAAATTTAAACCCCATGAGAGCAGAGACCATTTTTTCCTCTTTGTTTCTCCAGTTGATCTTGTATTGTGGAATACTAGGAGCTTAATAAGTCTTTGTTTATTGCATCCAATACAAATAAGATTATTCTTTCAATCAACTAGTTTTTATGGAACATCTGTTATGTATAATAAGTATACTCTGCTAGGCACTGGGTAGGGAAACAAAATAATAAATAAAGCCCAGCCCTTGAGGAGCATACAGTCTCTAAGTGGAGACAAGTTATGTACACTGACAAATATAATACTAATTGTAATAGGTTAAGTCCACAAGAGGAGTAAAAAGGGCTATGAAGAACCCACTGGGGAAATATTCATAAAACAAATACTAAAAGGCCATCAATGTTTCTTGACCTCTTCTCTCCTTCTTCATCCCTCTTCCTTTCTGTCCTCTCCTTTTTAAATTCAGGGTCCTTCTCTCCCTTTTCTTGCTATGCCTCTTTGCTTCTACCCACCCTAATCCTCTTTATTATGAGGTTAAAGGTGGAAGGGCACTTAATTTGTGGAGAATCCTCTGCCTGAAACATACAGTACTAGATAGTGCTATAACCAGCCAGAAGTGGCTAGAACTTTGCCCTAGAATATTAATATAATACAATTCCAGAGGGCTACTATCTCGATTCATACAGGCAAGTTGAGCCCTCAGAGAAGAGCTACTAATTCTACCTTCTAGGGAACTATGAAAGAACTAGGATTATTTTTTCAACACTATTGCCTACAACCCTATTCCTGTGTTCTTCCCCCACTGATTATCGGTTGATGTCAACTAGTCAACTAGACAATGAGTTTTTTTTTTAATTGATATTTACTATGGTGGCATTTGTATACTGGTACAAAATACACCTCCAAAAGTCCATGACACTTTCCCACAAGTACATGTACAGTCCGAGGGGAAAGTGGGTTCAAGCTTAAAGCACATGTAGCAAATTTATAGCTCTGGAAAGTGTTTCTGTTAGAGGGCTGAAAATATTACTCTTAGGGATAGTGCAGTGTCTGCCACGCTACTTGTAGAGTCTTGAATCTTTCTTTCATCATTTTGTTTGAATGCGTCCTTGGCTACTTCTATAGATATTGTTCTATCAGCAGAAGACATTGCTAGGATGCTAACAAAATGTCCAAAATTTTTTAACCTGCCAAAGGAGTCTGAGTTTAGGCCAAGGCCAAGGCTGGAACCAGGACTTCTACTCCAAATAATTCCTTCTCAAGAGCTTGGATGGGAGGCTTCTACCCTAAGCCACCAGACTTCCCAATATGTTGTCATTTCATTTCACTCAATGGCTTTCAAGGGTTTCTAAAGTGATCAATGATTTTTTGGGACTTGGCCTATCATTGATTGATTCAATAGGCCACACTTAGTAGATACATCTGATTGATTAGTTTCACCTGATAAAGGTATCAGGAAATAGTATCTTATCACTTTAGTTGAGATGAGGTAATTGAATCAATCATACTTCCCACCCACTGATTAGACAATATAAATTTCCTTGAGAGAGGAATATATTTGTTCCCTAACACTTCACTTTCATTCAGCTCAATCTTTCCTAAGCTGATATCCCCAACCATCATTATGATCTTTCCAGAGCCTCTTCCCTTCCAACTCCCATGGGAACATGGACCAGTCCCTCTAGGATTCTTAACCTGGGGTTTGTGAACTTGTTAAAAAAATATTTTGATCTCAGTGGAATTGCACGTGGGCTATGGGAAAGGGGTGGGAGGAGGGGAGCGGAAAGAGCTTGAATCTTGTAACCATGGAAAAGTTTTCTTAATCAATAAAAAAAGATTCAAAAAATATTTTTATAACTTAATTTCAATATAATTGAGTTTCCTTCATAATTTTATGTATTTTTAAATTATGTTAATAACATCTTAGGGGAAAGGGCTTCATAGGCTTCACCAGAATGCTGAAGTATTTCTTGATATGAAAAGATCAAGAAACCCAGTTCTAGGGGGAGAGACATCTGATAATTAACCACACACCTGAAGTCAGCCTGTCTTCTGTGTCACTTGCCACTTTGCTACCTTCCCCCACCCCAGATTCTTATTCTCAGCTGAACTTGCCCCACAAGTAAGATTTACTAGTTAAGTTCTGCTGGTAGATTCATGACAATTTCCACAAATTGATAACTTGGCTTTGACCTGATATGCTGGAGTAAGGGAAACAGGGCAGATTTAAAGGTTGAAAAGAGGTAGGAGTAAACAAAATATTTTCCTCCCTTTGCCCAAATCTCAAAGGCAGATTTCTCTGGTCCTGGATTCAAGAAAACTTCAATTTAAATCTGGCTTCAGAAATTGATTAGCTATGTGATCCTGGACAAGTTACTTAACCTCTATATGCCTCAGTTTCCTCATCTGAAAATGGGAATAATAACAGCACCTACCCATAAGGTTGTTGCAAGGATAAAATAAGATCAAGGACTTAAAAGTACCCAGTAAATGTTAGTTGTTGTTGTTTCTATTATTATTACCCATCTAGTGACAATAAAGATTGGCTAGATGGAGGAGGCTATGTTCTTTTTTTTTTTTCCTTTTGCCAGGAAGTGTAGGGCAGGGTAGGGAGGTTAGAGGTTGAAAGTGGGTGTGGTGGAGATGGTTCTGGCAATTGAGGAAGGAAAAAAGTCCCAGTGTCTGATTTCACCTCCTCCCAGAACCTCCCATGATTTGCCTTGGGTTTCAGAGAGATGTCAGAACTAGTCTTACAAAGTTGGATTTCCTTTCACTCATAATAATAACAATATGCTTTTTTTCAGTACCCTACAATTTGCAAAGTGTTTTTCTCCTAATTTGCATACATGTTGCAAATATTATTATTCCCATTTTACATATAAGGAACCATTGGTTAGAAAGGTCCAAATTTGACTTGTCCAGAGCTTACACAGTAAGTCACAATGCAGGGACTAGAAAGGAGGTCTTCTTGCTCTAAGTCCATTGTTTGTTCAACTATATGAAAATTTCTCGTTCTTATCCCTTTAATTAACATGAAACAATCCCCCAAAGCATTAGTCCGTTGTATTTGCCTTTGGGAGGGGTAGCAACCTAAGCCTTTGAAAGCTCTGTTCATCTATGCCTGAGAATATCTTCATCCTGCCAGCACCCTTCCCATGGGTGCCCTCATATCTACTGGCTCCTTTTCTTCAATGGAGAAAAATGAAATTGGTTGCTAACTCCTCCTGAGCCAAGAGAATCAGAACATTTTTCTCTAGAATCTAGTGACTCTTTGTCCCTTGTCTACCCTTCACCCTCCCCAGCTTCCCCCCCCCCAAATAAATGTGAATTACCAGTGTGCTCTGAATATGACTCTCAGGGGATCAGTCACTTCCCAGATCTACAAAACTGTGCTCCAGCCCCTTAGGATTGAGGTGAGGAGAAGGGGTTGGGCCAGGGTCTCTGGTCATTATCCAATATCCTTCTACCTCTTTCAATGAATAATTTAGTTGGTCAAATTACAGTAAAGAGCCGCTTAGCTTCCCTTCCCAAATCATTAAAAGCTGATATTAAATGTCTTGGTTCCTTCTAAGGAAAGTCCCTTTCCCAAAGAAGCTGGTCCCTCTGGGAAGAATCCTTCCCTCTTCTCTTAGTGCCCCCAAATATTGGAATATAATGGACAATTTTTGAGTTTTAAAAATCTTGTCTTTCAAGATGGATTTGGGCATCATTAATTCATAATGGGGAGCAGTAGAAATGAAAGGGTAAATTGTGATAACAGGGAGATGCTTCACCTGTCAGGACTAATGTGGTAATTGGGGACCCAGAGGTAGCCTCTTTATGTTCTCCTTGAGTCTTCAAAGACTCGATTTTATACACCCATTGGACCTAGAGAGGAAAAGCGCAGGTGGTATAATTGGAGGGACTTGTGCAACTCTGTGTGTGTGTGTGTGCGTGTGTATCTGTGTGTGTGTGTGTGTGTGTGTGTGTGTGTGTGTGTGCATGTAAGATTGTGGGGTGAATCAGTGGAGAGTATGGAATATCTGGGGCTGGGATGTGTGGACTGTTTGCAAAAAAAGGGACTATATTAAATATGATTTCTCAAAATCTCTTTGTTTTCAAATGCAGGATCTTTGGGTGAAGGACTAGGCATGAGGAGTCAGGTTTAGAAAACATACCCAGGGATGAGAATGAGAGGAACTTAAAAGTCTAGAAAGTCTAGAGAGTGGGGAGATATAGAGAAGGGATTGGAGTGACATGGGAGTGGGTACATTAAAGAAGTGAGTACCCTTAAACATAAATACCCAGGATATTGGAGCCAAGAAGAATATGAGTAGGAACATGTGTATGTGTGTGTAGGGAAAAAGGTGACTGTACTTTTTACTCTTCTCTCCTTCCCCCCTTTACCCTGCTCCATTGTGTTAGGCTACTCAGAAGGTAGAGCCAAATAGGACTGAGATTAGGAGGGGAGGAAGCTAGCCTGATGTAAAACTAAGACTGGTAATATCTCTCCTCTCAATAGTTGCCCTAAAGGATCTCCACCAACTCTCCCTCTACCAGAAGGATTTCTTCTTACTCACTAAAGGCAATTAAACTTGAGCTTATTAGGATGTCAGTATACCTTGGATTTGTTTATCTGGTTCATTCAGATATAAATAAAGATGGATGATTACTCTTGGTACATTTTCACATTCATGTTTTTGTCTTAGCATTTAAACTCTGGAAAGAAAGGGGCTGACTCTCTCTCTCTCTCTCTCTCTCTCTCTCTCTCAATCTCTCTCCCCCTTCCTCCTTCCCTCCCTCCCCACTCACTTTCTGTCTTGGTATCAACTCTAAGATAGAAGAGCAGCAAGGGCTAGGTAATGGGAGTTATATAACTTGCTCAGGGTCACACAGTGCAGCTAGGTGGCTCATTTGATAGACACCAGGTCTGGAGACAGGAGAGCTTAGGTTCATATCTATCCTTAGACACTTCTATCTATATGATCCTGGGCAAACCATTTAACCCTAGCTCTTTTGACTTGGAAATGATATTTAGTATAGATTCTAAGAGAGAAGATAAGGGTTTTTAGAAAGAAAGAAAAAAAGGAAGAAAGAAAAATAGTGCCCACCCACAAGGATCTTACATTTTAATGGGAGAAGAAAATATATAAAAAGGAACTAAAGAAGGGTAGGGGAGAGGCATGGAGATAAAGGTAATCTGCACAGAGGCATTGTAGAGAGAATCCAAAAGAAGTCTAGAGAGGAGGAAAGACATAGGTGGTCTGGGCAACTTCCTTAAAAGGAAGTTCTGGGAGGGATCTGTCAATTAGAAGAAGGGGTATAGGAGCAAAGACTAACTCACTGGCCATTGCTCTGAGTATTCTCACTGCTTCTAGTCTTCCCCCAACCCCAAGTTCAAGCCCTAGGTACCTTCGATGACTCTTGTAGCTATTGCAATTTTAAGGACTTTTGAATAACTTCTGAAATTTAGGGATTGGGGAAAACAGTGCATATTCTCAGGGTAGGAGGAAGCTCTTTTACTATGTCCCAACTCTCATTTTTTAAAAAAACCCTTACCTTCTATCCTAGTGTCAATTCTAAGACAGAAGAACAGCAGAGTTAAGTGACTTGCCCAGGGTCACACAGCTAGGATGTATCTCAGGTCATATTTGAACCCAGATCCTCTTGACCTGGCACTTTATCCACTATGCTACTTAACTGCCCCTTCCTTTCATCTTTAACCTTCTCTTTCCTAGTCCTAGGAAACCTTGTCACTCTTTTGACTATTGCAATTTTAGCATCCTACTTTTGGAGCTGATTGTTTGTCTGTGATCCAGGTGTAACCCCACTATTGCAATGATTTAGGGTCCATGAACCAGACCAGCCTCTTGTCTTGAGAAGGAAAGGAGATGGCCATAGGATCCAGGAGAAAAAAAATAGAAGAAAACCAAAAATTCAGGACTGATTAAAAAGTATATCCAGGAGGAAACAGAAAGTTGGAAATGATGAGAGAAAGGTAGAGAAGAGACCCAAGTGCAAAGACATCTTAGAGACTCTCCTCAGAAGTGTTCAGGATAATCTGTCTTTAATTCTTCCACAACCAAAAGTTGAAGATAAACCCTAGAAATTGTAGAAGTCAAAAGTGATGAATTGATCAAGATCAAGATCAAGTAGGTAAGGTGAAAAATTAAGTAAAAACATAAAAGAAATGAGGACAGAAATTAGTTTTTAAGGGCCTCTAAAGGTCTGAGAGTTCATAATATCCATTTTCTTTTCTTTTTTTTTTTTTTAAAACTCTAACTTTCGATCTTGGAATTGATACATAGTAATGGAGCAGTAAGGGCTAGGCAATTGGGGTTAAATGACTTGCCCAGGGTCACATAGCTAGGAAGTATCTGAGGACAGATTTGAACCCAAAACTTTCTGTCTCCAGGTCTGGATGTCTATTCACTGAGTCATCTAGCTGCCTTTCATAATATCCATTTTCTTAATAACTTCACCCTCATTAGATACCACAACTGTGAGCCAATGATCCTACCTCAATATAAGGAAGGATGTCCTACCAACCAATTAAAAGGAGGAGTCTTCCAGTATTATCATGATTTGACAGCCAGTGTTCAGTAGCCTCATATATATTTATTGACCCACTCTCCTTTTAAAGCCACAATGATTCAGGCATATGGCCTCTGTTCTGAGGTTTTCCTATTATTTATTAATTTTATTTTTAAATTATATTATATTATATTTTATATTATGCATATGCCCAAATATAAATTTTATGTATTTATTTATTTACATGTCATATTACATTGATTACATTGATTACATATTATATTACATTGATTAAAATAGGATTGTTCTAGAATAGAGAGTTCTAGAAAGTCTCATCTCAAAAAGTATTTCGGGTCAGGCTATTACAGACTTAAAAGAGTTAGGACTGCCTGGTGAGGGGGCTTTTGGCAGTGTCTTAAATGTAAGTGAAACAGAAGAGTTCTTACAGATGTGGTACAGATGCCAGCTTTCTGTAAGAATACCTTACTTTTTAAACAATGGTAGAAGATGGAGCTGTGCAATGGAGTGCTGTAGTTGCCTGTCATTGGTCCCATACATGGCACTAGGAAGTTGGTGCTCCCAGAATACACAGAACTTTTGCCATGAAGTGGCGAAAAGTCTCTCCTTACTGCAGGTTATGTCCTCCTTTCCAACCCCCTCACCCCCAGGCTCAGCTGTCAAAGTGATCTTTCTAAAGTATAGGTTTTATGTGAACTGATGCATATTGAAATAAGCATTATAAACAGTAACTGCAGCACTGTGGAATGATCAATCACTTAATCAGTTTTTGAAGCAGACCAATGACATCACAATTAAGTGATAGCTTGATTTTTGAGAAAACTGGATTTAAGTGAAGCAATGTAAGGCAAAATTATCATACTCACTGTCTTCCAGAGTTATCCAAATTCAATAGCAGGACAAAACACAGGATGCCTAGCTCGGAATGCAGTGAAAGACCTCAAGTGTCTTCCAAGTCTGATCATACACTAAGTGCTCCACAATACCTACTTTAGCTGCCTTTGTGACCATTAGAACAAATTGTTTTTATCTGCCCATTCTGCCAGAAGTCTTCATATGTTTGGAGTAGACATATTCCTGGATTGGTTACAGTTTTAAAGCCTCAACATGATTTAGCCCATATTCCAAGACAGTTTTACTAGGGTGTGACCTCTGTGCAAATATAGCTTCTTGGAGCCACAGGGGAGAGTTGAATGATAGGTAGAGCCCAAAGGCAGGTGAGCAACCCTGAAAAGGGTTGAATACCTCATACACTGAAAGAGAAGCTGAAGGAAGTTTACTGCCTACCTACATCTGCTCATGACAACACCAAAAGTCAAAAATGACAGAATGACTGTGTTCTTGTCCATACCTTCAACAAAGGTGAGAATTCTGCAAGAAACCCTAATATTCATGGGACAAACAAAGTTAGGAGATCTTAGAAAGCTACTCCATACCTAGTTGTGGAGATATTGGGCAACTTGCCTATTTACAAAAAAGCACTGAAAACTGGTGATTTTGAATTGGTGAAACAATTCATTCTGAGGCACCAGCTTTTTGTGCTAAATATTTCAGTTAAAGAGTCCTTCAGGTTACGGACATGCTCCTTAGAATATAGAATATTTCTAGCAAGCCCAGATTTAGTTAATAATAGTAATAGTTAGTATTTAAAGTTTGCAAAGCATTTTATGAATTTTCTAATTATGCTAAATTAGATGGGGGTGCCCCAGGAAGGATGAAGCCAAGATATTATAATCGTAGGAAGTAGAGCAGTGAGCTCCCCTCCACAACCTCCTGCAAACAGATCAATAACATGTACTGAATCCTGATGGGAAAATCCAAAAAAAGTCACAATGAGTCATTTGTTCAGCCCAACTTGGCAGAGGGAGACAGGGAAAGAGGTCTGTTAGATGCTAAAGATAGGATCCAGCCAAGAGCACTCTAAGGAGCACTTCTAGTTATAGACTGTGCATTAGGGCAAGAGGAGGTCCTAGATTCATATTAAGCTCCACTAGACTCATCCTGGGTCACTGTGCCTAAGACAAATGTGAACTCTGTCTCCTTTTGTCTTTGTCTCCCACTGCCTGGATCCAGATTAAAGACATAGTCTGTACGTGAGGGTGGCATTCCCAAGTAGGGGATCCCTTCACTGAGTATTGAGAAAGGAGAAAGTTCAGTTCAAAGCAAACAGCAGCAGCAGTGTGGCTCAGACCTCAGAATCAGAGCAAGGTTCTCACTTCCAGCATCTAGCCCAGCCTGCAGAGAAATAACCAAGGCAGGAATCTCAGAACAAAGGGAAAACTACAGTTCTGCCACTCTGAACCAATAAATAGAGCTTTCTAGCTGTCTGATAGGGATGGAATCCAGTAGCAGTTTACTCTTGCACAAACCCAAGTCCAAGTCAAGTACTTATAGAATTTAGAGCAGGAGGGTAGAGGTAAGGTTTTTCTCTGGTTCAGACTGAATGCTTGTAGGTCCACAGACTCTCCCTGAAATGATGGAATAATAAAACACACAATATTCTAAGAAATCAGAAAAAGGACAAACCTAGATCTTCCCTCTAGAACAGTGACATAGTTCAACCATAACATTAAGATTGAAGATAGGAAGTAGGCAGGAAGAATGGATTAAAAAAAAAAAGAAGAAGAATCCAACCATTGTTGAACTATTACACTGTCAGGGAAGCTTAAAACACAAATACAGAAGAAGAGAATGACTCAAATATCTTAGAAAACGTTGCTTAGAGAATGCCTCATCTTGGGCACTAACTCAGTTAGAATTCCTGGAAGAGATGAAGCACGAGTTGAAAAAAAAAAAAGCTAAAATGTTTTATAAATGGAATAAGATTACTGGAGGAAAATTTTGTAAAAGAAATGAGAGTTATGGAAGAAAGAATTGGAAAGGGAATTAACAGCTTGAAAAAAGAGCTACAAAAATCTAGCCCAAGCAACAAACTCAGTAAACATTAGAGTGAACAAAATAGAAGCCAATAACTTCATGAGGCAACAAGAATGTTAAAACAAAATCAAAAGGCTAAAAAAATAGAATATATAAGCTATCTCATAGTAAAAATGACTGAACTAAAAAATAGATTGAGGAGAAATGTTTTAAAAATGATCAGACTATCTAAATGCCATGACTAAAAAAAAAAAAAGCCTGAAAAACAAATTTCAAGGAGTCTTCAAAAAAAAAACAAACAAAAAAAAACAACTGTCCAGATGTCTTAGAATCAGAGGGCTAAGTGGAAATAGAAATAATTCACCAATCACTTCAGAAAGAAACTCCAAAACAAAAACTCCTAGGAACATCATAGTCAAAATCTAGAACTTCAAAGTCAAAGAAAGATATACTTGTAAGAAGTAAGAAAGAAAGAATACAAGTACTGAGGAGCCACAATTAGGATCACACATAATTTAACAACCACTACTATAAAAGAGTGGAGAACTGGAATATGATATTCTAGAAGGCAAATTGGAATGGACTTAGAGCCAAGAATAACTTAACCAACAAAATTGAGTATAATGCTACAAGGGAAAAAAAAATAGACCTTAAATAAAACAGAGGACTTCTAAGCATTACTAACAGAGTAAAAAGAAATAAGAAAGTAAACATAAATGGTCAATGATAAGAAACTAAACAAAAATAATCTGCTTCTATTCAAATATGGGGATATGATACATGTGACCCCATTGTCAGTGTCCATAAAGGAAGTTTAAGTAGTCAAGGCTTGGGAGTGGTTATATCTTCATGATCATAAACAAAGAATGAAAAAGAGAGAGATAGGACTCAGAATGCAGAATGGGGGGGGGGGGGGGGAAGAAACGAGCTTTTTTTTTTTTTTTTTTTTTTCGGACATGGCCAAAATAGAAATTTGTTTCTAATAAAATTGGTTTTTTAATGATCTCAGTGGAGTGGGAGGGATGGTGAGAAGGTGGATCATGACTGATTTAAACAAATAGAATGTATTTTTTAAAAAGGAAAAATGACTATAACCTTTTCAGGGAAAGGTTTTTGACACAGGCATCCATGATTCATTAACAAAGAGAATTACAAAAAAACTAACTGTGCTTAGTGAGGAACACACAATTGAAAAAAGAGAAGCACATTCGGACTGAAATTGATTGTAATGGAACTAAAATGCAATTGGAATAATATTGAACCCCAATGAGAAGACTAGTGCCGCAAGAAAGAATATTCTATGTTTCACTGCTTGTGGGACACCTTTTCAATTTGTTCTGATCAACAAGTTAATATCTATTGTGAATACAAGGAAAATGATTTGGAATGAGAGAAATTACAGTCAATACATATGTGATATATTTTTTTTTTTTTATCCTGGGACTCCATTCTAGGAGCATAGGGCCGCAACCAGTAGGCAATGGGACACACAGTCGCTCTGGGTCACCCAGCTGGGAAGTGTCTGAGCCCGGACTTGAACCTAGGACCTTTCGTCTCTAGGCTCTCAATCCACTGAGCTAGCCCAACTGTCCCTACTTTAGGTTGCAGTTTCTTTAGCAGATGTAGTTTTTACAGGGTGGGGTTGCTAGCCCCACGCCCAACCCTCCTCCTTTTTCATCGGGGCTAGGGACCGTCCTTGGCCCAGGAGTGGTAAGGGTGGGCAGTAGGGGTCAAGTGACTTGCCCAAGGTCACACAACTGGAAGTGTCCGAGGCCGGACTTGAACCTAGGACCTCCGGTCTCTAGGCCTGGCTCTCAATCCACTGAGCCACTCAGCTGCCCACAGATGTGATATGGATAAGTATTATTATTGTCTGGCTACCTGAGGAACAATATTTCTCCAGTTTTACCTGGGACCTTGTAAATCTGGTCAGTGGTTGGATATTCCTAATCCTCCTATGACCTTCTGTTCTATCCATCTTATAGTTGTGTTAACTAAAGGTATGAAATGATCATAAAGGAAATGATCCCTATCAAAACTATAAACTTGTCTAATATTTTTTTCTTTTTAAATTTAGATCTATGACCACCAGTATATCTTTTACATGTATTTTGATGTGTACTTGCTATGAATGGCACTCTGATGCAATTACCTGGGATGCTGGGTTATTCATCTTCATTCTTTTAAGTGCTGAAATATGATTTGATGCTATCTTGTATAAATCCAGATGTCAGGTTGTCATAACAGATTTGAAAGGGACTGCACCATTTCTAAACCGTGGGGAGGAATGTAATTCCTTATAGGTAAGGAAGTTAATGAAAAGTGCTTCCTCCTCTTTCCTCCCTCCCTGATTGAAGGTGGAGTGAGGATTAAATATCATGGGAATAGAAAGCTGATAGAGTGAGGGAAGCCCTAGAACTTTTACTCTCACAGGAGAAGGAAGATAAGTACCAGTGGTGACCAAATGGCAGGAAAGTATGCTGCTACCCTTTACTGATCATAAGCAGACAGATGCTTGTCTAACTGACCTACTTAAGGAGTGATAATACCTGCACAGATTTTCTGTTTGCCACATTGGCATTGCTACCCTCAGAAGTTACTATGAATTATTAAAACCTTATATATTTATCATCTGTACTTTTTCAAGGTGTTTTGACTCCACATAAAGATAAGGTGATTTTAGTTGCATTCTGAGTGAATGCAATAAAGGAGTGAACTATACAAGAAAGGAGAGATCAAAAGGGAACCTGAGACTATTTGCCATTATATCATATTGATAATAATAGTTAGCATTTATATAACATTATAAGGTTTATGTGGCACTTTACAAATACATTGTATTATCTAATTTTATTCTCTCAACAATACTAGAATACTAGAAGGTAGATACTATTATTGTTCCCATGTTACAGATGAGAAAACTGAGGCAAACAAAGTAACTTGTTTAGGGTCACACAAGTAGTAAGTGTCTGAGACTGGATTTCTTTGAGGCTGTTCTTCCTGAATCCAGGTATCCATTTTATTACCTAGCCACTTCACTGAATTAAACTTCTTCACTGACTGCTTTATTTGGTAAGACATCAATGGCTTCCATAGTTCTCTATAGCACTGCAGGGGAAAAAAACACAAGAGAGGTTAGAATCATATTGTTTGTTGTTCCATGACTGCTGAATTTGGAATGCTGAAGGTCAATTCTTCTTTTCACCCTGGCAAGAGAACATATATTCAGAGGTTGTGGTACAGTCTCCATTATACTCAGAGTCAGGGAAGGAAGGTAGTGGCTTACATCCTTGTATCCTTTGCTCAGTGCTGGACCTCATGTCTTTTTATCATAGATGACATATGCTTTGGGATGAGGAGTATCTTACATTTTCCAAGGTCCAGCCTTTGATTAAAGAAAAAAGATCTTAGTTGAATCCTAGCTCTGCTATTTGTTACCTGTACAACTTTGAACAAAGTTTTAAAAACTTCTCTGGAATTCAGTTTCCTAATTTTGGAAACTGTACTATCTACCTACTTAATTTTGGAGTTGGCCAGTATAGATACCATTAGGTTCCGTCTAGCCCTAAAAATGCTGTTATCCTAAGCCCTAGTTCTCATGGCATGGACCCCAGATCACACAAATCTTTTGCTTGATCTTTCTCTTGCTTTGGGAGATCCATGAAACAATCAATCCCTTCATTTTGCCTCAGCTCCCATCTGCTTCCATTCACTCAGGGACCCTTGTCCTCTCAAAGATAAGGAAGAAAAGAGGGCTTTTTGGCTTTCTCTTCTGTGGCTTTGAGTTTCATGGCTACCTAATCTTTTTTTTTTTTTAACCCTTATCTTTCTCAAAGGGCTTTAAAAGAATGCATGCCCTTTGATCCAGCAATACTACAACTAGTTCCCCCAAAGAAATAATAAAAAACAGTCATATGAAAATATTCATAGCTGTGCTCTTTGTGGTGGTAAAAAATTGGAAAATGAGGGGGTGTCCCTTGATTGGGGAATGGCTGAACAAATTATGTTATATGATGGTGATGGAATACTATTGTGCTGTAGGGAATGATGAATAATTTTTTTCTTTATGAACTGGAAAAACCTCCATGAACTGATGTGGAGTAAAATTAGCAGAACCAGGAAAACATTGTACACAGAAACAGAAACACTATAGAACAATCAAATGTAGTAGACCCTGCTACTAATAACAATGCAATGATCCAGGACAACCCTGAGGGACTTATGAGAAAGAACATTATCCACATGAAGAGAAAGCTATAGAAATAGAAATGCAGAAGAAAAGCATATGATTAATCACTTGTTTATATGGGTATATAATTTGGGGGTTTGGTTTTAAAAGATTACAAAGTTAGATAATTACAAAAATGGAGAATATGGAAATGTGTATCAAGTGATAACACATATATAACCCAGTGGAATTGCTTGTCAGCTCCAGGAGTGGGGAGGGAAGGAGGGAGGGAGAAAAAATGAATCATGTAACCATGGGAATTTTTAAAATTAAAAAATAAACAATAAAATATGAAAAAAGTTCCAGTTTGGATGATAGGAGCATTGCAAAAAGTTTACAAAAATCTCTACCCATTATATTTAGAGCTAGTCTCCAAGTGACAATGAAGAAAAGTTTCAATATTTGCAAGTAACTTTTTTATAGTATTTGAGACAAACACATCATAAAAAAATAAATGTTTTAATGTGAAAAAAAACAACCTCTCATCTTCCATCTTAAAATCAAAACTGTATATTGGTAGCAAGACAGAAGAATCTAGAAATTCCTGTCTCTAGATCTGGTTCTCTATCCACTGATCTACCTAGCTGCCCCTACCTGCCTAGTCTTAATCATATGGAGGAGAACTAGATTCCTTAGCCACTGTCCTCTAAGGCTCCATGCAACTCTAAATCTATGATCCTCATCCTCAGCCACTACACATGTTCTTTGAATCAAAAGCCCTCTGCCAACAGCTCCACAGGAGACCAGGTTTAAACTTGACAAACCCTCAATACAGCACAGCCCCAGGGTACATCTAGCATGTATTCATTTGGTGAACATTTATTAAGCTTTTCTTGTATGTAAGGCATCTTGCTAGGTGCTCCAAATATAAATGTTGTGCTCCCTTTGGGGCTATCCTCAACTCATATTTGCAAGCTGGGTCTCTGGGGGAGGAGTAACCCAGGTTTGAGGTACTCTGTGGGTCTGCCCTCCTATCATCCTGGGCAAGTCAGTTACTTTCTCTGGGAGTGTATCATCTTCTATAAAATGAGGAGGTTGTACTAGATAATTTCTAAGGTCTCTTTGAGCTATTAATTTTGTGCAATTATTCCCAGAAGCCAGAGTTACTTGATGTCTCTGGCTTTTAGTGAGCTGGAACCTGTTATGGGAGACACTAGGCACACCCCAGGGGATCCTTACTATAGAGGCCAAACACAGCCAACCAGTGCCAGGCATGTCTAGAGGCTGGTGCCAAATGGCACTCTTTGAATGATACTCAGAAAGAGAGATTTGCCCTTGGTCAGAGATAGAGGAAATGTGGAAGATTTTTTTTTTAAGAGAGAAAGAATGCAAACTTCTTTCAGATCTTTGGAAGGAGAAAAAGTTTATAGTGCTGAATACCTATTTCTCTGTTTGTTTGTTGTGGAATCGTCACTCCATCTTATCTTTTCTCCTTTTCTTGCCTCATTTTTCTTTCCCACTTTCTTTCCCTACTTCCTTCCCACCCTCACAACTTCTCCTTTCCTTCCCTCCTTCCCTCCTTCCTTCCTTCCTTCCTTCCTTCCTTCCTTCCCTCCTTCCCTCCTTCCTTCCTTTCTTCCCTCCTTCCTTCCTTCCTTCCCTCCTTTCTTCCTTCCTTCCCTCTTTTCTTCTTTCCTTCCTTCCTTTCTTCCTTCCTTCCCTCTCTTCTCTCTCTTGATCCATATTCTCTCCTCTTCTTTCACTCTCCTCTCTTTCTCTCTTCCTTTCATTCTTTTCCTCTCTCTTTCTCTTCCCTCCCCTTTCATTCTTTCCTCCCCTCCTTTCATTCCTGTTTCCTTGGCTCCTTCCCCAGAACCGGTGAGGATTGGCAACAATTTGCCTCCAGCCTCAGTTGCCACGGTAACCCCTCTTTGTTAGTAACCTGCATCAGAAAATGTCAAAATGTTGTCAGTGGGTTGGGTTAGGTTCCCTAAATCACTACTTCTTTTTCAGATTCCAGTTGCCTGGGATGCAAACTTCCTAAGTTTCCATGGGGACAGGGGAGCACTGTCTTTCTTTCCATCTCAAACATCTGTCTCTATAAACAGTTGTGCAGTCAGGCCTCGGTTTTCTGGGCAAGGGCTAAGGAGAAGGAAGTTCTTTGTTTACCAGGATGGGGTCAGTTTCCTCTCTCAGTTGGCTGATGGAGCTAGAGCTGGGGCAGTCCCACTCCCTTGTGGCACCCACAATCCTTTTGGCACCTGGAGAAGAGACCATAGGGTAATCTGGACCCTATTAAATTCTTTGGCTCAAGGTTTGACATACTCTATTAGGGGTAGCAGGGTGAAGTCATGGAAAGAACATTGTAGAGGGAATCTGGAGACCAGTGTTCTGGTCCTGGATCCATTACTAAGAAACTTTAGACAAATCACTTCCTTCACTGAACCTCAGTTTTCCTTATCTGTAAAATTATGGAGTTCAACTATATGATCTCTTAAGTTCCCTTTACCTCTCAAATTCCTATTTTCTCCCTAGACGGGATAGAGAAAATAGGAGACAAGATCAATAAATATTAGAGTTCAATTTTGGGTCAATGAACATAATATGGTAATGAAGGATGGAAGGAACAGAAAGCTTTGGGTGATGGTAGGGAACTGGCTGAGTCAAAGTCTTTGAAACCAAATGGAGTTCCCCTCCTACTCTTAAAAGAGTCAGCAAGAAGACTATAATTTGCTGTCTGAAGATCTGGGCTTAAGCCCCAGTTCTCCCACATCCTAGCCGTGTTAATTTGGAAAATCATTTTACCTCTCCAAGTTTTATTCCTTATCCATAAAATAGATTTAATAATACTTGTGCTGCTTACTGCAGAGTTATTGTGAAAACTAAATGGGATAAAGCTTTGTAATAGGTAAACACTATTAAAAAAAACAGAAAATTTGGGGGAGCTAGGTGGCTCAGTGGATAGACAACCAGGCCTGGAGACAAGAAGTCCTGGTTCAAATCTGTCCTCAGATACTTCCTAGCTGTGTGGCCCTGGGCAAGTTTTTTAACCCCAAAATTGCCTAACCCTTACCTAAGCCTTGGAATCCACACTTAGTATCAATTCTAAGACAGAAGGTAAGGATTTAAAATTAGTTTTACATATATACATACATTTTAAAAACTTTGTGAATTTAGGCTGTATTAATTTAAACAGATGATATTTTAAAAATCAAAAGTCTATAATTAAAGACTTTTATATTTATGATATAGTTTTATGCAAAATAAGTGTATTTTGTGTATTATGTGCCCACTTGTTAGTTGATGTGTGCACTACCCAGAAGTAATTAACTCTACTTATAGAATAAAAAAAATAGTACATTTATATAGCCCTTTAAAATTTACTGATCTCTTTCTTCAGGAAACTCCTCCAAGGTAAATAGTACAAGAATTATTATCTCTCCTTTTTAGATGATAAAACGGAGGCACTTAAGAGCCCAAGTTTCTTGCATATTATCACATAGCTAATAAATGTTCCAGACAGAATTTGTTTTTCTTGTTTGTTTTTTTTTAATTTTTTTAAACCCTTAACTTCTGTGTGTTGACTTATAGGTGGAAGATTGGTAAGGGTAGGCAATGGGGGTCAAGTGACTTGCCCAGGGTCACACAGCTGGGAAGTGTCTGAGGCCGGATTTGAACCTAGGACCTCCTGTCTCTAGGCCTGGCTCTCAATCCACTGAGCTACCCAGCTGCCCCAGTTCCAGACTGTATCAAGACTGTAAGGAGGTGAAGTAGATATAGCACCAGACTAGGAACCAAGAAGACTAGAGTTGAAATCTTGCCTCAGGTAACTTTCTGCTTTTGTGACTGACTCTCAGCAAGTCACTCAACC
This sequence comes from Gracilinanus agilis, assembly GCF_016433145.1. Taxonomy (NCBI): domain Eukaryota; kingdom Metazoa; phylum Chordata; class Mammalia; order Didelphimorphia; family Didelphidae; genus Gracilinanus; species Gracilinanus agilis. The sequence continues at coordinate 234,275,464 of NC_058133.1, read as the reverse complement.
TTTCTCAGCCTCAGTTTCCTTTTCGGTAAAAAAAGAGATAACAACTATACTTACCTTCTAGGACTATTGTGAGGATCAGCTAAGATAAAATATGTATAGTATTTTGCAAATTTTAAAGTGCCATGTAAATGTTAGTTATGATAAGTTATGTATTACTGAATCAAATTATCTTAAAGCTAGAAGAAATCTTAGTCCTCATTGTCTTCAGGAAACTAAGACTCCAAAAGTTAGTTACTTCTCCAAGATCAAAGGGGGCTTAAGCAGCAGAGCCCAGATTCAAACCCAAATCTCCTGAGATATAAGACAATCTATATTACATTCCAAGTACAGTGCCTTATCTACTATTATTATTATTTATTATATTACTACTACTATTAACAATCCTACCATGTTGCTGTCGTTCAGTCATTTCAGTTATATCTGAACCCATTTGGGGTTTTCTTGGCAAAGATACTAAAATGGTTTTATATTTCCTTCCCTAGCTCATTTTACAGATGAGGAAACTGAGGCAAATAGAGTTAAGTGACTTGCCCAGGGTTACACGACTAGTAAAAGTCTAAGGCCAGATTTGAACCCAAGGAGATGACTTTTCCCAATTCTAGACCCAGCACTCTATCCTCTGTACCATATAGCTACCTAATCCTAGTATATAACAACAATAATAATAATCCTTATTTTCTAATGAAGTTCAAATAGAAATGGCCCTTGGACAATTTTCTTTCTTGCTATTATTCTTTTATATTTAATGTTCTACAAACTATTGCACTGGTTATATAAAACAATTGATTTTTAAAAATTGAATAAGTCATGAGTTTGAAGTTCATTTTCTTTTGGTAACCTCATCAAAGTATCTTTGGGAAAACTCTAGTTACAGACAAGATAAAAAGAAGAAATACTATAGTTAGTTTCCACTTGATTTTGGTGTTTTCTTCTATGTCTCTATATTTCAAATGTTTTTCATTCTATATAATGAAGATTATGAGTATTTAGTATGATGAAATAAATTAAAATGTAGTATTACCCTTCCATGACCAATAGGCTATGCCTGTAATAATTGTCTTGTTCTAATAGTTTATTGTTTTAATTCTTAAGGGTATTTTGAGGTTGTACTTGAGTGTAAAAGAGAGAGAACTCTTAGAGTCAGAAGATCTGGGTTCATGTTTGCCCCCTGACATACTGGCATGTTTGCCCTCTGGCAGAACTGTGACTTTGAAGAAGTCAATTAGGCTTGGGATGTCTCAGACAACCACTAAGAATATAAATCATATGTCAATTTTCTCTTAACCAGAAGTGTCCTCCATTGATGAAATAACTAACTCAGTTAAAAAATTATAGTATGAGAATTTGACATCTGTTAGTTTATAAAAGATAACAAATTGCTGATGTATAATTCTAGCCATCAGATCAGGTCTTGTCACAATGTGTTGCAGTTTCTATTGCTTCCTTGCATAATTTGCACTGATAAATAAATCTAACCCCCTTAGGGATAATCCATATGTTGTCTTTGGAAGTAATGGCCTGGTCATCATCACCACTACCACCATCAACATCACCATCATCATCTATGCTCATCATTTTTTAAAAATCCTTACCTCCAATCGTAGAATCAATACCAAGTATTGGTTCCAAGGCAGAAGAGCAGTAAGGGCTAGGTAATGGGGATTAAGTGACTTGCCCAGGGTCACACAGCTGGGAAGTGTCTGAGGCCAGATTTAAATTTAGGACTTCCCCTCAACTAAGGCACCTACCTGCCCCCATGCTCATTTTTTTTTTTTTTTGGCTAGGTTAAAAAAAAAACCAACCTCCTGAGACAAATTGCTATATACTGCTATTATTTATATTTTTGTTGTGTTCTCTAGGATATATGTGTGTGTGTATGTATATGTATAAAACCTTTACCTTCTATCTTAGAATTGATACTAAGTGTGAGTTCCAAGGCAGAAGAACCTTAGGTAAGGGCTAGACAATTGGGGTTAAATGATTTGCCCAGGGTCACATAGCTGGAAAGTGTCTGAGGACAGATTTGAACCCACAACCTCCCTTCTACAAGTCTACCGAGTCACTTTGCTGACCCTTCTCTAGGGTATTTTGAGGTTTTTTATTTGTAATATATGTATAATTCCAGACACCAGGTTCAAGTCTTATTGGACATTTGATAGATACTAAATTTTTATAGTCTATAATGCATTGTGTAGTTTTTACCTTTTTATGTGTAACCATGACTTAAATTGGCTTTCAGGGATAAATTCGAACTAATAAGCTCCGTCTCCCAGTCCTGAGAAAGATTTAACTAGCATGATCTTTGAGCTGAGAGGACTTCAGCTATGCCTAAGAGTTCTGAAAAGAGGAACACACAATTTGTGACCAAAGATGTGAGTTGGAACAGAAGACATTTGGAGAGTCAAAGAAGTGAGTCAGAAAGGCAATGAAGCTGAGGAGAGGCAGCGGCATAAAGGAAGGTGTTGGAACTGGAAATAGATGAGTGATGACATGGCAGGGGTTTTCCTTTCTCATTGCTCCATTTATTGAAAGACATCCTGTGGAGAAAATGTACTGGGACTATTTCTCTTCCCTAGAGACTGCTGAAACTGGTGACATAACTTCAAATTCTTTTCTCTTCTGTTTTATCTCCATTGGCAAACAGGAAATTTAGCTCTACAATTTCTACATTCTTTAAATCTATTACAATTTCTGATTTTGTCTCTTTGAAAATATTTTCTCCTTACATAGAAAAACCTATGATTGGTCATGACTGATATGTAGTGCATGTCTGTATATATTAATTAATGACCAAAAAAAGAGGAAAAAATGGAAGTCAATGGCTAGCTGAAAAATACGTGGAATTCAAATAGGATAGGGATCTTTGCCCAAATATTAGGCATTCTTTTAACTGGGGACACTGAGCTTATATGATTTTTTTATTAATAACTTTTGCCTTATATAAAGACTTTAACCTAGTAAAGAAAGTAAGTTACATGGACAGGGGCCATTCTTTTCTCTAGGAAAAACAAAAGTCCAGTATTAGAGTTTGCTGTAATTTGGGAAGGTTCACTTTTTCCCTAGGAGGAGGAAATACCGTTGCCCTTCACAGTGATATCTAGCAATTTCATTTACCTACACTGATCAAGAAAGTCCAGACTCCTTAATGATAATCCCTCAATAATTTCTGGTGGCAGTGACCTGGTCTCAAAATGTCTATTTCCCCAAACAAATCCTCATGCTCAGTGTTTTACTTAACCCTTCTTTGTTGACATATTATTGATTAAGTTCATATGTACATTTCCTTTGGAGGGCCTTTCGATTCTAGTCTTGGGTCTTAGCCATTTCATGGTCTCCATATGGTGATAACTCACTTTTGGTTAGTTTCAGCAAATCTGATGGCATGCACCACTGCTTGATAGAGTGATATCTTGTATGCTTATTTCAAAAGCACTTCTATAGGTTTTTATCTTCTTCCTCCTTTTCGGTGAAGAAGGGTTAACTTTACTGCTTCACAGTGATGGGTCTTGTATTTCATTACTATTGTATGCTATTATACTGGTTTCTGTGAGCCTGCTTTCCAAATGTCCCACTTTTATGGTTCCAAAAGTATACATTAAGACATTTGATTGGTTATAGTTGCTTTATAATCCCAATACTGCTCAAGAATGGGGCCATTCTCTGAAGGTTAGTAATTGACTACTTAATAACTCAGGGAAAGACATGACATTGGCTGAGAGACTTCCAAGTCCATGAACTGAATAATAGAGAGAGCAAGAGAAAGAAAGAGAGAAAGAGAGAATATATTAATTAATGTCCATATTTCCTTTGGTTCTTTCATTCAGAGAGACTGCCTAGCTGATTGCCACTGCAAAGGACTGTGTCAGATATATTTTATCCACTCTTCCCTTCCATTTCCCTCTCTTCACCCTTAACTCCAAGCCATGGAGGTAGCTGTTGCATTAACTGCACTTTTCCCCCTTCAGTATAAAAGTAATTTCTTTCTGATGTCATCTTTCACTGAAACACAAATTCTTACCTCTTGGTTCTAGGATATGGTCCAACCAGTTCAGAATATATGGTAAGGCTGTAGTTCTAAGTACCCAAGATTCCTTGTTCCCCATTTTATAACCTGGTCTTCCTTCATCTTTAGTGCATAGCTCATTGTCTCTAAGGGTTGGGAATCATTTAGATTTGCTTGTAGAGTCAAGTGAAATCTGAGCACATTTGGAGAACCCCTATCCCCAGGACCAGTTACATCTGACACATCAACTTAAATTTAGTTTTTGTTATTAAGTTTTTCCTAGTTTCTACCTCCCCATCGCCTACCCATGAACATTAAGCTGGATTCTCAAACTGTTAGACTGAATTCATTATTTTGGAAGGCAGCATTGATTCTTCAACAATATGTTCTATTTAGTTTTCTTTTTAAAAGATCATCTTTCGAATGGCTGAACAAACTGTGGTATATGCGGGTGATGGAATACTATTGTGCTAAAAGGAATAATAAACTGGAGAAGTTCCAGGCGAACTGGAGAGACCCAGAGCCAGAAGAACTCTATACACAGAGACTGTGGTAAAATTGAATGTAATGGACCAGCAGCAATACAATGACCCAGGACAATTCTGAGGGATTTATGGTAAAGAAAGCTACCCACATTCAGAGGAAGGACTGCAGGAGAGGAAACATATAAGAAAAACAACTGCTTGAACGCATGGGTCGGGGTGGACATGATTGAGGGTGTGGACTCGAAACTACCACACCAATGCAACTACCAACAATTTGGAAATTGGTCTTGATCAAGGACACATGACAAAACTAGTGGAAATGCGCATCGGCCATGGGTGGGGGAGGTGCAGGGGGGGGGTTGAAGGGGAAAGGTGGAGCATGAATCATGTAACCATGTTAAAAATGAATATTAATAAATGTTAAAAAAAAAAGATCATCTTTCCCAGTTATAAATGATCCCTTGCCCCGACCACAACTCTCCCTTGAAAGTAATAATGAAGTGCACTTAAGGCAGCTAGCTGGTGTTGGGCTTTGAGTCAAGAAGACTTGAATTCAAAACCAGCCTCAGATGCTACTAGCTATGTGCCCCCAAATAAATCACTTTACCTCTCAACCTGTTTCCTTATTGAGAAAATGGTGATAGTAACAGCACATATCTCTCAGGATTGTTGTAAAGATGAAACATGAAAAGATGTAAAGCAGTTGGCAAACCTCAAAGTGCTATAGAAATACAAATTATAATTATTATAGGCCTAATTATAGTCCATCATCTCTCTACTGAGGCTTCAAAGGCAATACCTTTTCTATCAATCCTCTGAAATTATTATTGGAAATCATCATCGGTCACTTCCCTAATCAGAATTCTTAAGTCATTCAGATAGTTTTCTTTATGTTATTATGGCCACCATATAAATTGTAACCTTGGTTTTGTTTATTGGACTATGAATCAGTTCCTGTAAGTTTTCCTAAGTCTGAAGAATGTTTCAGGGAATTCTTTTGTGTCTGCACTTTCACATAGACATGGGGAAGAGGAACACATCTCATTACCATCTGGCTCCTGAATGGGAAACCAGGCAAAAGTATTCTGTTTCTGGCCCTTAGATAACTGCTAATGTAAGCCAATGGATAGGTAAGGATGTCATAAGAAGCCTCAGCTGGAAGCAGCATTAACTCTTTTTTTTTTTTTTAAATAACCCTTACCTTTTGCCTTAGAATCAATACTGTGTATTGGTTCCTAGGCAGAAGAATGGTAAGGACTAGGCAATGGGGGTTAAGTGATTTGCCCAGGGTCACACAACTAGGAGGTGTCTGAGGCCAAATTTGAACCTAGGACCTACCCTCTCTAAGCCTGGCTCTCAATCCACTGAGCTACTAAGCTGCCCCCTATTAACTCTTTTTTTTAAAAATTAAGGTAATTTTTTTCTTGCATAAAAATCTGATTTCACCCTCCTCCTCAATTAAAATGGAAAAGAAAAATAAAACCCTTATAACAAATATGTCCAGTCAAGCAAAACCAGTGTCATCATTGGCTATGTCCAAGAAATATCAGTACCAAATTAATTCTTTCAGATCACATCAGATTTCTGACATTTCAGAAAGTTTAAACAATGCCTAGTGGGTGCATAATAAGTATTTTGGATTGATCTATTGACTGACTAGTCTACTCTCAATGGAACTAGATTTGGGTTTGGAGGACATCATCCTGTCCTGGGAATCAATTGTTTTGTATACATACCTATGTTAATAGGGGTCCAACCAATGTAACCTAATCCCCTAAGAAGGCGGGGCATGTTCCACCAGTTGCCAGCTCTCTGGGAGTAGATGGGTTGCCAGCTTTAGAAACACAAGGTGATCTGTAATCATTTGTAAAGTAATGAAAGTGGCTCCCAATTCAGAGCCTGCACAGGTATTAAATTTCCAATCTCTTACCATGAGCATTCCAAGAGAACCAAAAAGCCAAAGTATTTCCTTCTTTCTGACCTTCTGGAATTCAAATCTGACCTCAGACACTTCCTACATGACTGGGACTTTTTTATGCCCCTAGATGAATCCAGGGACATTAGAGTCTCAGAAAATAGCTGATGTGGGGAGAAAGCATTTATTAAGCTTCTACTATGTGCCCAGGTAATGCATTAAGCATTTTACAAATATCTCATTTGATGATCCTTACAACAATCTAGGGAGATAGGTGTAATCATTTTATAGTTGGGGAAACTGAGACAGACAAAGGTTAGTTGATTTACCAAGGGTCAGACAACTATTTAGTGTCTGTGACTGGATTTGACCTCAGATCTTCCTGGTTCAATGCTCCAATACACTGAGCTTCCTAGGGTCTTTTTCTGGGAATAAAGAAATTGCATCATAGAAATTCTGGTATCATCATACATGTGCTTATCATTAAGCTCCCTCTAACTGGAAATCTACACAAACTGTCCCTTGTTGGATAAGTTGATGGAGTCTTTTTTTTTTTTTTTAAGCCTTACTTCCCATTTTAGAATCAAAACTGATTAGAATCAATACTGGTTCCAAAGCAGAAGAATGATAAGGTCTAGGTCCAGGATCATAGCTAGAAAGTATCTAACATCAGATTTGAACCTAGGACCTCCCATTTTTAGACCTCATTCTCAATCCACTGAGGCACCTAGTTGTCCCTAGGTAATGGATTCTTATTATTGGACTGGATGGCCTTAGGTTCCTTCCAACTCAGAGAATTTGTAATTCCTAGTGTCTTGTCTATTTCATTTTAATTTTAGAGCATGAGGATCAAATGATTGAGATAAGTGGTGAATTTGCTCAACCTCCCCTGAGTTGTTCCATTAACTTTGTTCCATGGCTATAGGCTACACTACATACCTTGTCCAGCAAATTCTTCTTTTTTTGTTATCATGGGTGATAGTAAATGGTTGAAAGTTATTCTTCCCTACTACCTGGGGGAAAAAAAAAACAAACTCATTTCAATTCAAACTATACATCCCATTGATAGTAGATCAGTGTCACACTTAATCTAGTGACCTGAAAGGAAAAATGCAACTTCTTAATTTAGCCCACTTACTACTAGATAATAAGTTCTACTTTGAGATAAGAATTAATATACTCAGGCCCAGTAGGCCCTGATAGCAGAAGGCTTTGGTCTGTTGCCCATACTTTGGTCTCCCCAGGCAGCAGGGTAGCATCTAGTCCTTCCAGTTTTGTGGCTGTTCTTTCCTTTCTATAGGTCTGATGACTCGGCTTATGTAGGTCTAGTGACTCAGAAAGACTCTGTGTCTTGTGCATTCTATGAGAGGTAGCTTTCTTGGCTCCAGCAAGATGGAACAGCAACAAAAGTCCCTATTCCCTGTCTTATAGAAATGGCTCCTTCCCTCAGGCCAAGATGCTGTTCTTAGAGGGGGAAGAAATAGGAGACTGCAGCCAATTCTCAGAAGGAAGGAAAACTAACAACTTTATCAACTTTCTGTTACTGCATTTGTGGTCCTGGAAAGAAATAGAGATAACCTTCTCTTCCTCAAAAACTCTACCTGATGGAATCTTCCCCATCCTTTAAGACTTAGCTCAAATGCCACCTCCCTCAAGAGGTTTAACTTGATCCCCACAGGAAGAAGTAATTTCTTCCTCCTTTGAAAAATGGCACTTTTGGGATATCTCAGAGCACTTCTACATATGCATCTACCAGGCTCTATTATCTTCGTAATTATTTTTCCTTCTGTACAGAGCTTCCCTTCCTCACTAGATTGTTGTTGTCAATTAGTTGTTAATCATGAAGGTGATGTCTTGACTTTCTCCTGAATTGAATTTGCACAGAGGCAGAGTTGCACAAAGTCATCAGCCTCATTCTCTCTTACAGAGTCATTGAAGTCTGGTGGCAGGACAGAAGCCAAGATGACTGGCAGTGGCCATGGATGCAGTTTACAACCTTAGCATCTTTGTCAACAGCACCTGCTCAATCACCTTCATGACTATTGGAACAAATTGTTCTCATCTACCCATTCTTCTGGGGGAAGTCTTTACATGCTTTGGGTAGACACCCCTCTAACTCATCAACAAGTTTGAGTTGGTTATCCTCAACCTGCTTTAGCCTGTCTGCTGAGAAAGTTTTATGGGATATGATCACTGCTTATGCTGTAGTTTCTTAGTCACTCTGAGAGTTGGGTGAAAGGTAGACACCAAGGTGGATGAGCAGCCCTGAAAAGGGTTGGCAAAGGACTTATGACAAACTTCCAGAGAAAGGACTATTAGAGTTGGAATGCATATTGTTTTTCGTTTTAGTTTATTTGTGTTTTTATTCTGAGGTGTTGGCTTTATACGAGTATTCTCATACAACAATGACCAAAATGGGAAGTGTTTTGCATGAATATACTTGTATTACCCAGATAAAATTCTTAACATCTCTGTGAAGGGGAAGGGAAAGGAGAGAGAGAGACAAATTAGATCTTATAAACTTGGAAAATATTTGTTGAAAATTATTATTATATGTAATTGGGAAAATAAAATATATTTTTATGTAAAATTTTTTTAAGTTTATTTATTTATTTGATTTAGAATATTTTTCCATGGTTACATGATTCATGTTATTTCCCCCTCCCCTTCTCCCACTCCCCTCCCATAGCCAATGTGCAATTCCAATGGGTTTTACATGTGTAAAGACCTATTTCCATATAATTGATATTTGCACTAAGGTGATCATTTATTTTTTTCCAATTCATTTTACTGCCTTCCCATTTAATTATTTTTTCTATTTTTTTATTAATTAAGAAAAGTTTTCCATGGTTACATGATTCATGTTATTTCCCCCTCCCCTCCTCACACTCCCCCCCTGTAGTCAATGAGCAATTCTATTGGGTTTCACATGTGTCATTGATCAAGACTTATTTCCATATTATTGATGTTTGCACTAGGGCAGTGATGGGCAAACTACAGCACGCAGGCCAGATGTGGCCCCCTGAAATGTTCTATCCAGCTGGACGACATTATTCCTAATCTGACGAATAAAATGAGTAGGATACAGTACAATGAAACTTTAAAAGAGTTGCCTTAGAAACAGACTGACAGATGAGCATTTCCTTTCCTTTGGCCCCCTCTTTGAAAAGTTTGCCCATCACTGCAATAGGGTGATCATTTAAAGTCTACAACCCCAATCATATCCCCATCAACCCATGTGATCAAGCAGTTGTTTTTCTTCTGTGTTTCTGCTCCCACAATTCTTTTTTTTTAAAAAACCCTTAACTTCTGTGTATTGGCTCATAGGTGGAAGAGTGGTAAGGGTTGGCAATGGGGGTCAAGTGACTTGCCCAGGGTCACACAGCTGGGAAGTGTCTGAGGCCAGCATTGAACCTTGGACCTCCTGTCTCTAGGCCTGATCCCATAATTCTTTCTCTGGATGTGGATAGTGTTCTTTCTCATAGGTCCCTCATTGCATTGTTGCTAGTAAAGAAGCCCATTATATTAGATTGTGCCACATTGTATCCATCTCTGTGTGTAAGGTTCTCCTGGATCTGCTCCTTTCACTCTGCATCAATTCCTGGAGGTCATTCCAGTTCACATGGAATTCCTCCAGTTCATTATTCCTCTGAGCACAATAGTATTCCATCACCAGCATATACCACAATTTGTTCAGCCATTCCCCAATTGAAGAGCATCCCCTCATTTTCCAATTTTTTGCCACCACGAAGAGTGTGGCTATAAATATTTTTGTACAAGTCTTTTCCTGATCTCTTTGGGGTACAAACCCAGCAGTGGTATGGCTGGATCAAAGGGCAGGTAGTCTTTTAAAGTCCTTTGGGTATAGTTCTAAATTGCCATCCAGAATGGTTAGATCAATTCACAACTCTACCAGCAATGCATTAATGTCTCACTTTTGCCATATCCCCTCCAACATTTATTACTTTCCTTTGCTGTCATGTTAGCCAATATGCTAGGTGTGAAGTGGTATCTCAGAATTGTTTTGATTTGCATTTCTCTAATTATAAGAGATTTAGAACACTTCATGTGCTTATTTATAGTTTTGATTTCTTTATCTGAAAATTGACCATTCATGTTCCTTGCCCATTTATCAATTGGGGAATGGCTTGATTTTTTGTACAATTGACTTAGCTCCTTATATATTTAGGTAATTAGACCTTTATCAGAGGTTTTTGTTATAAAGACTTTTCCCCCGATTTGTTGCTTCCCTTTTAATTTTGGTTGCATTGGTTTTGTTTGTACAAAACCTTTTTAATTTAATATAATCAAAATTATTTTACATTTTGTAATTTTTTCTAACTCTTGCTTGGTCTTGAAATCTTTCCTTTCCCAAAGATCTAACAAGTATACTATTCTGTGTTCAATTAATTTACTTATAGTTTCCTTCTTTATATTCAAGTCATTCACCCAAATGGTGGATTTTTGTCCCCAAAGCTAGGATGTTTGGGTTTATCAAAAACTAATTTTCCGAGGTCATTTACCCCAAGTCTATTCCACTGATCCTCCCTTCTCTCTCTTAACCAGTACCATATTGTTTTGATGACCACTGCTTTATAGTACAGTTTAAGATCTGGTCCCCCTCCTTCATATCCTTTTTCATTATTTTCCTTGATATTCTTGATCTTTTATTCTGCCAAATGAACTTTGTTACAGTTTTTTTTTGTCAGTAAAAAAGTTTCTTGGTAGTTTGATAGGTATGGCACTGAATAAGTAAATTAATTTGGGTAGGATTGTCATTTTTATTATGTTAGCTTGTCCTACCCATGAGCAATTAATGTTTTTCCAATTTTTTAGATCTAATTTTAATTGTGTGGAAAGCGTTTTGTAATTGTGTTCATATAATTCCTGTGTTTGTCTTGGCAAATAGATTCCTAAGTATTTTATAATGTCTAGGGTGATTTTAAATGGAATTTCTCTTTCTAACTCTTGCTGCTGAGTTGTGTTGGAAATATATAGAAATGCTGATGATTTAAGTTTATTTTTGTGTCCAGCAACTCTGCTAAAGTTATTGATTATTTCCACTAGCTTTTTAGTTGATTCTCTAGGATTCTTTAAGTAGATCATCATATCATCTACAAAGAGAGATAGCTTGGTCTCCTCCTTGCCTATTTTATTTCTTCAATTTCTTTTTCCTTCTCTAATTGCTACTGCTAGTGTTTCTAGTACCATGTTAAATAATAGAGGTGATAATGGGCATTCTTGTTTCATCATTATCTTTTAATCCCTAAAGTTTATCACAGTACTTGACATAATAAATGCTTATTTGTTGATTGAGTACATATGTTGTCTTTCCTGCTAGATTATGAATGTCTAGAGACCAGGAACCCTATCTATTGTATCTTTGTGTATTCCACTGGACCTTGCACAAAGCACAAATTTAATAAATGACTGCTTGACACTGAGGGGATCTTTGTCCTAAAGATAGTCCTACTTAGCATGCTATATCTTGAGGACATCAAATTGTTCTTTGTCCCTCTTTGAGTTTCTCTGCTTCTCTCTTTTGCCAGCATTTTGAATGACTCTGGGGAGCTCTAGAGTTTTCTGTATGCTTGTGTAAATGTGCTTGAAGGTGGTTGGTTCTTTTGCAAATTTCTGACTTTGCAAAATCAGGTTAGCAGTTCCAAGTTTTTCCTGACTTTAACTGTTGTGCATAGCAATGCTTATATTTCCCCTGCCACCAGACTGAAGGAAATGCTTACACGTTGTTCCCTGGAGCATGAGGGGTGCCTAAAGATTTTAAGACCTGAAAAGTTCAGTGATTTGTCACAGTGATAAAGAATTTCTAAGCTTGTCTGGCAGCATTAGTGGCAGAGCCCTTTCATTGCTTTTTCACCAGCATATAAAAAACCTTACCTATCCTTCAAAACCCAAATCAAGCCCTACCCCTCTATTAACTTTCCTTGACTGAATTTCCTGCAGGGCTTTAGTGTATGTGAGGGTGGAGTGATTGATTTGCTCAGCCCCAGGCCTCTTAAAGTAGGTGAAAAAAATGCCTAATCAACCAATCTTCTAGACCTTAAATCATGTGGAAAAGTCCTTCTCACTTAAGTGACTGTTACACAAGGTCCAAGAATTCTGTTTGATGGGCTAAGGAAATTTGGCCACATATTAGGAGTCATCTGTAAATTACCAAACTAGGTAGAATTACATTCATTCAAGAAGGCAGAGAAAGTGGGGCATTACAGCACACCACACCCTTAGGGGCAAGAATAGGACTGAGCTGTGACCCAGAAGGGAGATATCCAAGAAGGTCATTGGACCTAAAGGAATTTTGGAGCAGATCTGGTCTAAGAGAAGTCTTGGGAAAAGATTGGATCTTTCTCCAACTTTCCTAATAAGTGCCTATCTATCCACAGACAGTGTGATATAATCTACTGTTTAGCTGCCCAAAGATTTCCAGTAAACTAAATTTTGTCTCAGCCACAAAGAAGGTGTTGTACCCAAATTTTAATACCTAACCCAGGTTCATGGCCGAAGGAAGAATCACACTGACAATGCAATATGCAAGAAGAGGCTCATTCTTTACTAGCAATAATAGCTAGGGTCGCTAGGCAGAGAGGCATGCCTGAACGACCCCTTGGAATTCTCAGCCAAGAGTTTATATAGAAATGTTTGGGGAAGGGGGTTGGTGCATACATAATTATCAAAGTAGTGCCAGGGACAGGTGGTCAGGAAGCATCTGGGGAGGGGGGGGTTTCAGGGTCAGGAGTCTGGAAGCATTTGGCAAATATTGTAAAGCAGGCAAACATAGACAAACATTCAAGAAGGTTAATATTCATCAGATAAGATAGCTTCAGTTTTAGGTTTATGGTAGGGGAAGATAAGGAAGACTGTGCTGGGAAACCTTGGGGGCTGGGGGTAGCTTGCCCAGGCCAGAAATAGTTCAGTAGACTGCCAGACTGATTTTTAAATCCAACAAAGGAATGTGTTAACTAGATGAGAGATAAGACAAAGACTCTAACTTCTTCCTAAAAGTTAAGAATTTTCCTAACTGGGAGCTCAGAGCAATTGTGATTGAACTGATAACTTTTTGATTTACCTGCAGTCTCCCTAAAGTTGAAGAGGAGAGAACCTTGGGGACTTTTGGAAACATATTACTCCTCAGCATAAACAAGCTAATCAGTACAATAGGGTGTTATATCTGCAACACTTTTACTGTTTTATCACATTTCTTCTCATGTTTATTTCAATGAAAATTAATTAAACATTTATTAGCGCAGTGAGCTCTGCTAGGGATATAAAAACAAATATGGTTCTTAAGGAACTTATTTTCTACTGGGGAAATACAAGGTGAATATAGAAAAGTAAATTCAAGATAGTTTGTGGAGATAGTGAGCTCCAATAAATAGTAAACATTCCAGAGAAAGTGGCATCTGAACTGGGTTGAAGCAAGATAAAGTGAGAAGGTGGTAAATTATAGGCAATATTTAAACATGACCATGAAAATAATGAAAAATCATATGCAAAATATGGATTTTAACACATGCCATTGCATGGATTTCTTTCACCCACATATTCTCCCTAAATTACTTCATAGTTGTGACTGGTGCCCCTTTAGAGTATACTCTGACTTTGGAGAAGTGACCAGTGAGTAAAGAACCCACATTTCCCCTTTTCATTTTGTGTGGGACAGAGGGAGTCACTCAAGATGAACTGGCATAGATAGTGTCACAGACCTTATTACATTATCTCTTCCTTTCCATCCCCCAACCCTCCAAAGCACTCCTCTTCCAAACTTCTCATTTCTCTGAAAAGCAACAAGATAGTTCTAATCATACAATTTTGAAATATCATTGTTATCTTAAAGTCCTCATTCTCTTTCACCCTGCATATCCAGTTACCAAATTTTGTAATTTTTATCTTCATGATATCTCTTGCTTCTATCTTCTCTCTATTCACATAGCCACCACCCTAATTCAAGTTCCCATTTCCTTTTACCTGGGCTATTAGCCTCCTCAAAGGACTCCCTGTTTCAAGCCTATTTACACTCTAATACATACTTCAAACAGCCTGTCAAAGTGATTTTCCTAAAGCTCAAATTTGACTATGTTATTCCTTATGGTAGGAGCAATGTCTACTAAGAACCCTACCATGCAAGAGTAGGCTAATTTTCCCCTGAAAGATGACACCATCCCAGGGACTTAACTGATCTAGACAACTAAGGCTCAAGTTGCTGAATTGTTGACAACATTGGTCAACTAAATATAAAAAGTTCAGGGCACATGAGTAAGTACTGGGAGTCTCTCAGTCTTTATTCATGGTGCTAACCAGAGGAACCCCACAGGATCAAATGTGGAGGCAAGGGAATATTGTCCAATTGGATTAATGCCACATTTTTGCTAAATATCCTTTCTATGCAATTGCTCAGGAAACCCTTTTGTTAAATATTAGATAATTTACAGGCATCTCATTTCATTCTAATCCTGCATTTAACTATTACATCAGCATTAGTGAACCTGGCCTAAAGCACTTTATTTAATGAATAAATGTCAGTCCCTCCCTACTGACGCTAGGACCAAATATTGTTCTATCTTTATCTCTTCCTTTTTTAATTTATAATTTTGTGTAAGTTGTATAATGTACATAATTGTCAGAACAGTAGTACATATATACAGTTTATATATTTCACATGGAAATAAATGAATGTATATTGGATTACATACTCAAAAAAATTTTAATAGTAGGATTACATGATCAAAAAAGTTTGAAGACTTTCAGAGCATAGAGTGAAATGAGAGGACACAGGAGTTGCATATTAGGGCAGCAGTTCCCAAAAAGTTCTCTGAGGACATTAGAGATATCAGAGCGGGTTTATGAGATCAAACTTATTTTGATGATAATACTATGATATTATTTGCTTTTAAATATTCCTCCCTTTCCCAAATATATGTATGGCCTGGTTTTCTTCATATACTTTGACTAAAATGACAGTTTGCAGTAGATTGAATGCAGAAGCAGATATGAGAATACAACTCTTCCATTGGGCTAGACATCAAAGGGATTTGCAAAAGTGTATAAAAAAATGTAGGGGGGCAGCTGAGTAGCTCAGTGGATTGAGAGTCAGGCCTAGAGACAGGAGGTCCTAGGTTCAAAGCCGGCCTCAGACACTTCCCAGCTGTGTGACCCTGGGCAAGTCACTTGACCCCCATTGCCCACCCTTACCACTCTTCCACTTAGGAGCCAATACACAGAAGTTAAGGGTTTAAAAAAATTTTTTTTAAATGTAGTTAGTTTTTCATAAAAATATTTTATGGGCATTCAAATATTATAAGTAGCATTGTCTTTAAATGAATTAAATATTTTCAAATGTCTATTTTAATTTCTAACACAGTCAATATCAATAGATATAACCCACATTAGCAAAAGCTTCTTGGAGGCCTCAATAATTTTTGAGAGTTCAAAGTGGTCTTTGAGGCCAAAATGTTTGAAAACCACTTCATACAGGAGGGAATGGAATTGCTGTTCTAAATAGGAATAGTATTGCAGTGTGAGGTCACAAGGGAAAGTAATTTTCACTCATTCAGTCAATTCTGAATCAGGATATTAGGTAGTTGGGGTCTGCTGGTCATGGGGCAGAGGAAGTATAGAATAGTCAGGACTTCGTAGAATAACCCAATCCTAAACAAAATGTTGGCATAAATGCTATCACAGATCTTCTAGGTGTCTCCTACGTGATTTTGCAGACCTGCAAAGGGGCAAAAGTGAATGGTTTAGGAGGGAAATGAAATAGGAGAGTGCCTTGCCTCCCAAGTAAATATTTCAAACAAAACATCAGCAGCTAACCATTCATAATTCCTTCAGCCATTCCTTATATGACATTTTCCAGGCCATTCACCATTTTACACCCTCCTCTAGTTGTCAATGTCTTCCTAAAGGGTAAATAGTAATGAGGACTGAACACAGTTCTTCAGATTTCTAGATGTGGCCTGAATAGAGTAGAACACAGATGGATTCTCTTCATCTGGATACCAAGCTTCTATTAATACAACCTACACTAAAATTGCATTTCCGCCCCCTTGATAACCACATCTGTTAACTCAGAGTGAGAATATATAGCACACTATTTAAAAAAAAATCTTTTTCATACAAACTCTTGTTAAGCCAGCTAGCTTTCCTCTACCTGAACCTGTTGGTTTTATTTTTTGCCTAAATTAAGAGCTCTGCATTTATCTATATTTATTTTGATCACAATAATAATTTAACCAGAGTCAGTGCAGTAGAGTGGATGGAGAGCTCTTCTCAAAATTGGCTTCAAATCTTGCCTCTCAGGAAAATGGACTGTGTAACCCTGGACAAATCATTTAGCATTCTCTCAGTGCTACAGGCAACTCTATATGCTGTGAAACAGTTGCTAATCTGCATTAGTAGGTAAAGTTTCCTCCCTGAGGAGCTCTCTATACAAGTAAAATCACAGATAAGATAAAAAAGAATTTTAATCATATGTTTTCAACCTGTTGAGATATTTTTGGATCTAGATTCCAGTGAATTGGTGTCATGGTGCAATGGAAAGAGTGCTAGATTTAGAGATAGAGGATCTGTGTACAATTCCCCATTTGATCACTCATAGCTACCTGACCTTGAGAAAGTCAATTAATATGTCTAAATATCACTTCCTTATATATACAATGAAAAGCTAGATTAGCTGATCTCTAGGATCCCTTCTAGTCTAATACATGCACTAATTTTTCTGTTATTTGAAAATTTGACAACTATCCTTTCTATGTTCCAGGTCAATGATAAAAATAGTAAATGGTACATGGACACAGACAGAGAACCCTGTGGCATGAAAGACATACTCATATAATAATTGTTAATATTTATATAGTGGTAAAAGTATACAAATCACTTTACATTGATATTATCTCATTTGATCCTCACAAACAAACCTGTGAGGTATGTGCTTTTATTATCCTCATTTTACAGATAGGGAAACTAAAGTTGATAGAACAAGAGGCCTGAGTATTTAAGTATTTGAGATAGTAACTGAAGCCATGTTTTCTCCACTTCTATTCTAGGATTTTATCTACTAAGCTGTGCTACTGCTCAATCAACATGTAACCATAAACCAATACTTTTTTTTTTGAAGCATTTTTTCAACCAATTATGAATTGGCCCAATTATACTAGCACCTAGACATATTCTGTAATCTTTTCCACAAGTATATCAGCCCACATTTTGTTTAATGTCTTCAAGATATACTTTGTCTGACATAGTCACCCAATAACCCTATCAAGAAAGTAAATTAGTGTGTCATTATTTGTACCATGATGACTCCTGTTGGTCACTGCTTCCTTTTCTAAGTACTTGTAAGTTATCTGTATCATAATTCATAGTAAAATTTTTCTAGGGAACAACGTCAAACTCATGAGAATGTAGTTTTTTAAATCAATCTTTTCCTCCTTTTGGAATGTTAGGACATTAACCAATTTAAAATCTGGTATGTCTCCTTCAGAATTCCTCAGAGATGGTAATAGTACTTCTGTAACCATTTCTGTAAAATTTTAGTCTTGGGACATAAAGCTAACCCTCTCAAAACTAATCTCAAAACTACCCTTTTTAAAACCATCAGGTTATTGCCTACTCTCCTGCTTAAGTCTCAGTTCCTTCTTAACTACATTTGTTCTAGCTTTTCTACTCTGAGGATGATTGCAAGAGCAAAAACTCTTTTTTTTTGTTGTTGATGTTGTTAGAGTCATTGAATGTCCAAGCCTGAATAAGCCTTGGAGATCTAGTTTTCTCCTTACAGAAGAAATGCAGAGAGGTCAATCAACTTACCCACACCTACAAAGGTATTTAGTGGCAATGCTGAGCCTAGAAGGATAATGGCTAATGATTCAGTCCAACACTCCTTCTACACTATCTCTCCAAGAGTTGAGAAGTTCAAATTTGTGTCATTTGTTGTAAGCAATATTTTATAAACTATTGATAAATTATGCTCCATGAATAGTAGGGGTCATATCTTATTCATATGCATTGTGCTTTGCAAATAGAAGGGGCACTGACATTTTATTGAACTTGTTAATATTTGGCCCTATCCCTTAAGCAGTTGGTCAAGCTCTTGTTTTGTGTTAAAATTTTTAAATTTTGTAGCCTTTAACATTTTCTTTGGAGGAGGGTGTTCATTTTTATTATGAACTTGAAAAACATCAACAGACATGAACATTCATAATATAAATAATAGGGGGAAAATTGTATATGAAGCCATGAATTATAACTTTTTAAAAGTATATGAAATGCATAACCCAGTGGAATTGCTTGTCAGCTCCAGGAGGGGGGAGAGAGAAGGGAAGAGAGAGAATCATGTAACCATGTAAAAATATTAAAAAATAAATAAATATATTTGAAATTAAATAAAATTAAAATTAAAAATATATGAAAGGATGGTGTTTGAGCCAATTGATCACTTATCATTCCATTGGTTTGTGTAACAGGTAAAATATGAAATTACTGAGGAAATAAGTCTTCTAAGTATATCAATTTATTATGCAATGCATGTCAGTTACCTAACAAATAGGGACCATCTCAGGTTGGCACTGGGCTCTGAATACAGGGGGAGACTGATTTTTACACATCATAAGTAAATAATTAACAAAATATAAACCAGAATACAAGATTAGGTAATTTGATTTCTAATCAGAGGGAAGATTAAGGGCTTTTGAGTTGGGAGAGAGCAAACAGGCACAATTCCTGAAAATCAGAAAAAGAGGTGTCTCATTGCCCTACAAGTTAGATTTAATCAAATGAACAAGGAAATAGTAATGGGTTGACCAGTACAGGCCACTTTTCAGATAAGACATATGGGCTGCTTAAGTCAGAAAAGAACAATTCTAGCCAAGCTCTAATGAGTCAGTCTCAGCCTTAGCTTCATTCTAGGCCTTCCTCTCTTCTCCCATTATTGACTGGAACAAGACATCATGAACTTCAGAAAACTAGAGGATTTTCACTTTTCCATCAGCATCTTTAATCCTCAGTGTCCTTTTAACAGGTGACACAAGATCTGCCCCCAAACAGACTAGATGTTATAAGAGAAGGCATCTTTGGCACTCCACAAGCAGCCCAACATGGAAGCTACATCATGTCTAAAGGGAACTCCTTGAGCTCCCCATGAAGAAGAGAAAAAGATCTCTAGGAGTTGTGACCTACCCCTTTGAAACCCATGTGCTCTCTAAGTTTGCCATTTTCCCTTGGACAGTGGGAAAGTGTGTCCTAGTTGGGGGAGATATTTTGTACCAACTATACTAGAGTAGTAAATACCTGTTTCTAAAAGTAAATTAAGCCTGGCTGATTACTTGGTATCATGATAATCATGATGGAAGAGAAAAGAAATAAATGGAGCTTCAAAGCCATTCCACAATAAGATAAGTAGGTTCAGTTCAAGACTAAAGATTAGGTACAACCAAATCAAATTCCTAAGGAAAGGGACTGTCAAGTCAGGTATTAAATACTTATTATGTACCAGGTTCTATGCTAAACTCTAAGAATACAAAAAAAGGCAAAATCAGATCCTGCTTTTTAAAAAATATATTTTGTTTTTCCAATTACATATAATAACAATTTTTAACACTTTCCCCCCCAAAATGTTGAGTTCAAAGTTCTCTCCCCCTTTTCTTCTCTCCTCTCCCTAAAACAACAAATAACTTGATCTAGGTTATACATGTGTAATCATGTAAAACACATCTCCACACTGGTCATGTTATGGGAAAAGAGTCATGTAAAATTAAAAAAAGAAAAAGAAAAAATCAAGTAAAAAATAATATGTTTTTATCTGCATTATCTCCATCAGTTCTTTCTATGGAGTGGATGGCATTTTTCATGATGAGTCCTTTGGAACTGTCTTTTATCAATGCATTGCTAAAAATAGCCAAGCCATTCATAGTTGATCATTGTACAACATTGCTATTGCTATCTATATACAATGTTCTTCTGGTTCTGCTCACTTTGCATCAATTAATGTAGATCTTTCAAGATTTTTCTGAAATAATCCTGTTCATAATTTTTTATAGTACAATAATATTCTATTGCAATCATATACCACAATTTATTTATCCATTCTCCAATTAAGGGACATTCCCTCAATTTCCAATACAAAGAGAGCTACTATAAATATCTTTCTAGAAATAGGCCCTTTTCCCTCAATCCCTGCTTTTAAGGAACTTTTAGTCTAGATGAGGAGACAAAATACAAACAACTATGCATGTATATATAAAATATATGCAAGATAAATTGGAGATAATTTCAGAAGGAAATCACTGGTACTAAAAGGCTGAAACTGGTATCTTAGGGAAGGTAAGATTTTAGATGAGACTTTAAGAAAGCTGGGGAAGCTAAGAAACAAAGTTGGGATATTGAGTACTTGGGATTAATTGTTTAGGATTTCTGGGCCAGCAGGCAAACTTTATCTTATAAGAATCCTAAAGTATAAATATCCTATAGTATTTATCCCGTGATATTTAAAAGGAAGACTAGGTCTGTTTAAAAGAAGAAAAATATGAACATTTATTAGCTACAAAACCAGCATTTCAGGGATGCAAAATCCATTCTTCTCGTATTAGCCTCTATATTTGTAAATGATTCAGTAATACAGTAGGTATCAGTACTTTAAAAATTTAGCTTTGTAAAATTTGTCTCAAGATCACCTGGTCTAACTTGTAAAGAAATACTGTAAAGAAAAATGACTGCTATACAAATGAAATTTAAAAGAAAAGAGAGAATGATGCATTCCAAAATTAGTGAATGTAATGAAAGAATCCAATGTAGAGAACCATTCCAATGATTTCCCACAAACACCAAAGGCCTAATATTTTATCCCAGATGAGGTCCCCTTCGTGAAGCATATGTAAATTCTGGGGGTGATTATCCCAAAACTAAATTCTTTGGACAGCTCTAAATTCATCTGGGTGCTCAACATAAGGCTACTTATCTGCCTTGAGAGTAGGGGTCCCATATGAAGTATAATAAATACTACCCGATAAATCATTGTTGTCACTCTTAGCTATCCTACTATCACTACTACTAGTCCTGCCACTTTCATCATTCCCACCACCTTCATTGGTATCACCACTACCAGGAAGCAGCTGGTGGTTCAGCTTAAAGATTAATGGAACTGGGATTGGGATGATCTGAGTTCAAATCCAGCCTTGGACACTTACTAGCTACGTGATCCTGGGCACGTTATTTAACTTATGTTTGTCTTGGTTCCCTTAACTATAAGATGGGGATAATAACAGTACCTGCCTCTAAGGGCTGTGATAAGGATAAAATAATATCATATTTGTAAAGCACATTACCTGGCACATAATAGGTGCTATATCAATGTTTGTTCTCTATTCCTTAGGACCACCATTACAACCATCCATATTGCTATCATAACCTACAATAACTCATTTGTTAAACTTCTCCAATCATAACAATATTTATCGTTTTCAATGTGTTCCTCCTAACAATTCTTACAGGTATCATTATTCCTGTTTTGCAGAGGAGGAAAATGAGTCTTAGAAATGTGGAGCAAATTGTTCACTTTCACAAAGCTACAATTGGCGGAATCAAGTCTTCAGGCTTTAAGCTCTTTCAAATCTATTTCATGGAACTATAGTGTGACCAGGAACATTTTCACATGATATTTTAATACAATTGCATAAGTTATTCATTATTAAGCTCCTACTATTTGACTTTTCCTATTCCTTACAACAGCCCTGTATGGCTAGCCCATAGAGACAATTGCCCCTAAAATTTAAATCAGTATTTTTTGCATGATCCTCTTCAGCTAGAACAGTGAAGGATAATAAGGACAAAGCAGGCAAAATTTGAGATTAAGTGGAGTTTTTGTTACCTTTTTTTTAAAGATGAATTTACATTTTCACAATTAACACATTGCTTTCCCCCAGGGTTCATTCCCTTCATTTAACAAGATCATTAGATAAATGCTTATTCTGGGCTAACTATGTTCAACACAACTCTGGCTTTCTAGGAGCTAACATTCTAGGAGGGAATAAGACAAGTACTCAGACAGTCAAAATTCTAATTAGAATGTTAAAAGTGTGTATGAGAGTTTTGGTAGAGAGGGATGAAAAATTAGAAGAGAGATGGAGGGGAGTGAAGGAAAGATTTCATCAGAATGGCTTCACATAAGGTAGGCTTTGGAACAAGAGAAGAATTTCATTAGATGAAAAAAGTGGGACAAGGGAATGTGTCAAAGATGGAATAAAATAAGGAACAGAGAGTAGTTTAATTTCATTTGAACATGTAAGTATATAAAGGAGGAGTGGGTTAACCTAAGGATAAAAAAGTAGGTTAGCAATAGATTGTTGTGGGTATTGATAACCAGTTGAAACGATTTATGTTCTATTCTATAAGCCAGTGCTTTTCAAATTTTTTAGTCTCTGGACATCTTTATACTCTGAAAAATTATTGAGGACCCAAAGAGCTTTTGTTTTTGTGGGTTATATGTTTATCTACTTAAAACTCTTACCTTCAGTCTTAGAATCAATACTTGGAATCAAACAAGACAGAAGAGCAGTAAGGGATAGGTCACTGGTGTTAAGTGACTTGCCCAAGGCCACATAGCTAGGAAATATCTATAATCATATTTTAATCCAGGCCTGGTTCTGTATCCACTGAGCCAGCTAGCTATCCCAGGTTATATATTTATTGATATGTCTCATATTAGAAATTAAAGCAGAACTATTTTAAAATGTTAAGATATTAATAATGAATCTATTACATGTTAATAAAAATGACATTTTTAGTGAAAATATATTTTCCAAAATAAAAAATTTTAGTGAACAGAGTGGTATTATATATTTTTTCACAAGTGCTTTTAGAATCTGACTTAATAGAAGCCAGCTGGGTTATATTATATGCTTCATGCTTTTGCATCAATCTAGTGGTACAATGCTGGACCTAGAGTCAAGAAGACCTGAATTCAAATATAGCTTCAGATTAGCTGTGTGACCTTTGACAAGTTACTTAGTCCTGTTTGCCTCAGTTTTCTCATCTGTAAAGTGAGCTAGAGAAGGAAATGTTGAGCTCCTCCAATATCTTTGCCAAGAAAACTCCAAATGGGGTCATGAAAAGTTAGATATGACTGAACTACAAATGTGAAAAAAATCCAGAGTCCACAGATATGCAGTTGGAAAAGAGAGAAGTATTTTAAGAGGCAAATAAAATCTTAGAATTATTATGAAAATAGTATTGGCCTTATAGACTCCCTTGAATGGTTATTGAGGGCCACCCAGAGGTTCTCAGACCACACTTTATAAACAATAGGGAACTGCTAAAGACTTTTAAGCAGAACAGTGTGATCAGACTTTTGCTTTAGGAAGGTTAACTGGTTAACTTGGTCACTACCTAAAGGATGAATTAAAAAGAGAAGAGGAGGCAAGAAACTGAGTTACAGAGCTAATATAGTAACAGAGGCGAGAGGGAATGAAGGCTTGAATCTGGGTAGAAGACAGCACAAATGGAGAAGAGAGATGTGAGATACTGCCAAGAAAGAAGTAACAGGATTTGATGGTTTATTAGATCATTACTAAATACATGGCAGGGGAGACAAAAGGAAAGGTCAGAGATTACTTCAAGTGTTCAAGCTTTGATAAATGGGAAGACTGTGGCACCATCATTAGAAACTGGGAAGTTGGGAAGAAAGACTGGTTTGGGAAGAAAGATGGGCAAGTTCAGTTTTTGATGTATCAGAGGTATCGGAGAGATATGGCAGTGGGCAGAGCACTAAGCCTGGAGTCAGGAATATTGAAGTTCTAATCTGATCTCAGACACTTAGTAACTGTGTGATGCTGGACAAGTCACTAAACTTCTGTCTGTCTCATTTTCCTCAAACTGTACCATGAAGATAATAATACACTTACCTTTCAGAGTAGTTGTGAGGATCAAATGAGATGAGATTTGTAAAAAGTACTTAGCACAGTGCCTGGCACAAAGTAGGCATTATATAAATGATTATTCCTTTCCCTTTTCTTCTTCCTGCCATGGCTTTAACCTTTGCCTCTAAGTTGGCACTCTAGGTCTTGTGTGAGATCTAGTATCTTAGACCCAGACTTACCATGCCACACCACTGACATCTTCATGCCATGCCACAATACACAACTTTTCTCCCATTTTCCATAGTCCCTACCCCATATCTCTACCCCATAAAATAGATAATCATATCAACTGGAAAACTTTCAGTTACCAGAAGGGGCCTATGGCAACACTGGGCTGCTAGAAGGTGAAGTACTGGGCTTCCAGTCAGGAAGACTCATCTTGCAGAGTTCAAATCTGGCCTCAGACATTTGGTTGTGTGACTGAGCAGGTCACTTAACCCTCTTTGCCTTAGTTTCCTCATCTATAAAAGGAACTGGAGAAGGAATTATCAAACCACTCTAATATCTTTACCAAGAAAACCTCAACTGAGGTCACAACGTTGGACATAGCTGAGACTGAAAATAAAATGGAATGATAATGATGATGGTAACACCCCTTCCTTTTCCCCCCTCTCCTATATGAGAAGTCTTCCCTTATTAGAAGGGCAGAGACTGCCCTGCTTTTCATATTTATGTACTCAGTACACTTAAAACATTGTTAAAATATTTTTTTCATTCATTCAGCAGTTGTAAATGCAAGGACTTATATTGGGCGTGCAGGCTATGCAGACCTCCTTGAAAGTAGGCAAATAAGCAGAGTTACTAATGCTAACTCATTTCCTTCCCACTATCCAAACAGCAAATTGGATCTTGGGATCATAGATATAAAGATGAAAGGGATCTTAGAGACTAACTTGTCCCATCCCTTCATTTTATAAATGAACAACTCAATCCCAGAGAGGTAAATGAACTTGCCCAAAGTCATGTCAATAGTAAATGTCAGAAATGACAGAAATATGATGTAAGGTTGGATCTTCACACTCCAGAGTTAAGACATTTTCCAGTGGGACACAGTGGAAAGTAGGATCTTTCTCAGGTCCTATTACAAAAGGAACATGTAAATCCAGAGGCCACAAAGAAAATACTGGGGAGTTCAGCCCAAATAAGATCTGAAATGTTCTGAACTGAAACTTTTGTGGAAGAACCTTCTTGAAAGTTGCAAAAGCCTAAGGAAGTTTGTCCCAAGGACTGAATAAGGGTGAATCATAGATGGGGGAAACAACGGACATTCTAGGCTTTTCAGACACTCTCCCAATGCTTCCCCCATAAACAACCCTTTTGGTTTCTCTGAGAAATCAACTTCCCATAGTGCAAGGGGAGCTCCAAGTTAGGAATTTCAATAATACATATGAGTTCCTCTCAAATGAGGAAGTATTATGCCTGGGCCTAAAGAGACCTTGACAGAGGGTGGCTTTGTATCTTTTACCATTCTTTCCAATGCCTGCCTTCACATTAAGGTCATCAAGCATTCAAGTGTAAGTTGGTGTCATTTGGAGGGCTTTATCAAATTCTTCTTGGAAGAATTCATTTTGGAGGGCTTTATCAAATTCTTCTTGGAAGAATTCATTTTGGAGGGCTTTATCAAATTCTTCATGGAAGAATCATCATGCATATTATGTAGGAATAAAGAATGATCAAAAGACAAAAGAAATAGAATTTAGAAATAAAGATGATCTAAAGACAAAAGCTATCAATAAAAATAAATTTAAAAAAAGAATTAATCTCTTAGTGGCCAAGACTTCTCATTCTCTATATCAGATATAACAGGCTTTGATAATTAGAACATCTGTTCTAATTATCTTCATGGTGGATAGTTTTTTACTTATGTATCCCCTGAGCATAAGCAAAAAAAAATAGACCAAGTGATGAATGAAATGATTTTTCTTATTTCTTTGGACACACAATGAAACTATTGTATATATAATGAAATTCCTATATTTGCTTTGCCACAAAGATATCATTTTTACAATCTTTGTATCTTCTCATGATCATCTGTGCTACAGATTTTCCTTCTCTGGTGATCATTTTCCCTGTCAGTCAAATGAAGAGGTTAGAGCAGGTGACCCTTAAAATCACTTCCTATTATATGCTTCTCAGAATTGATTACCCAAGGGAAAATGTGGACTCCCAAGTGGTTGAATGATTTGCCCAAAGGTCATAGAGCAAGTCAGGGTAGATGGGGCCCAAGCTGGAACAAATCTGCAGAACCTTCTTCACTCAGCACATTTTTTCACCAGACTTTGAGTCACTGTAGAACAGGCATGAAGAAGCCAAGAAGGGCAACAGGAACATAATTTGAGACCATGGAAAGGTCAAGTTTGGGGTCATATATACTTAACATAGTAGTTTACAAAGCAGTTTGTGAAAAAGGCCAGGTAGTGTGATATAAAGAACACTGGCCCTGCATTTTAGTCTTGCCTATGAGATAGGTGGTTTTGAGCCCCTCCCCTATCTGTACAGAACTAATTTCAGTTTCTTCATCTGTAAAATGTCCTATCTATATTTGAGGATTTTAGCCAGGATCAAATCAAGAGTTTTTTATACTCACTTTTATATGTCATCATCATCAATGATAACTAACATTTATATAGCACTTACTATCTGCCAGATTCTGTGCTAAGCGCATTATTAGCTCATTTGATCCTCACAACAATCCCAGGAGGTAGGGGTTTTAATTATCCCCATTTTACATTTGAGGAAACCAAGACAAACATAGGTTAAATGACCAGCCCAGGATCATTCAACTAGTAATTATCTGAAGCTAAATTTGAATGTAGGTCTTCCTGACTCCAGGTCTAGGACTCTATGCACCAAGCCCCATAGCTGAGGCACTGTGTTAAAGGTTGGAGATACAAATGCAAAACAACAACAAAACAAAAAACACAAAAACACACAAAAAAATCAAACTCCTTGCCCTAAAGGAGCTATATTCATTTATTTTTTAAAGTCTCAATATCTTTAGTTTTTGCATCATCTAGATATTCTCCCAGTTATCTCCTACCTCTTCCCTTTTCCCAGAGAGTCATCCCTTATGTAAAAGTTTTTTTAATAAAGAAAGAAAAGGAATAACAGGGAAAAAAATTCAGTAAAACCAATTGATACATCAAAAACAAAACAAAACAAAATTCCCCAAAATGGTGTTCCACATTTCCATGTAACACTTTCTGTAAAGGAATGAGGCAGAAACATGTATTCTCATAACTTTCCTTTGAAGCCAAGATTGTTTAAAATTTTTTAATATTCAGTTTTGATTGTTTTGTGGTTGTTCTCTCCATTCACATTGTTGTAGTCATTGTATATATAGTTTTTCTGTCTCTGCCTACTTCACTTTGCCTCAGTTCATATAAATCTTAACAAACTACTCATGAACTCATCATTTCTTTATAGCACAGTAATATTCCATTACATCTGTGTACCATAATTTGTTTAGCCATCTCCCAATCAGCAGGCATCTATTTGATTTCCAATTCTTTATTACCACAAAAAGTGAAGCTACCTATATTTTGTGGTATATGTGAAGTCTTTCTGTTTGTCAATGGCCAATATTCCTCCAGGAATATGCCTAGCAGTAGAATCCAATTGGACCAATTAATACAGGAATTTACATTCTAATCAAGTAAGACAAATAAGAGAGTAGGGAGAAGGGAGGGGTGTTTTAGAATAGGTAGAAACGATTGCTTTGAACCAGCAAAAACTTTCCATTATTTTATTCCTTTAGGATTTTTTATCTAGTCTCTCTTCCCTAGTAGGACATCCTCAGCCCTGACACAAGCTCTTTAGAACCAAAAGCAAGATCATCCCAGCTAACTAATGTCTTCAAGTTTAATCTTTTCTTTGAACATTTCCCCTTTACTGGTCCAGGGCCTTGAGCTCTGTAGTCAGAAATTTTACCTTACCTAATAGAAAGCATTTCATAGACCTCTTAACTTTAATATTTTAAAGCTCAATCAAGTACTAGTTATTTGCCCAATAACTACTAAAAGGGTCAGGAGTTTAGGATTCCCCAATTTCCTGACCCTAAACTTCTTTAATTCTCCCTTACAGTTGAATGTGAATGGGGAATGGGGGAGAAAAAGAGGAAAAAAAAAAAACTTAAACTGAGGGGCTAGGCTATCTTATTTTCTACCTGTTTAGCTGCATTCTTTATCTTTTCATATGCATATACCACCAGCCAAAGGCCTATTCTTACACAAATGTCAACTATTTTGGTGAATTATGGGAGGGACTAAAGGGGACCCCAAGAACTGGAACAGAAGCAAACACCCTTTCAGCTAGGGTCAGTAATTTCCCTGGAGACTATATGGTGTGTGTGTATAGGGGGTGGAGAGGAGGGGAAGGGTTGGGGAGATTAGGGAGGGGAGTTATTGATATCTGGATGTAAGGAATCTGCATGGTTTTGTAGGAAAATATAAGTAATGGGGTCACCAGGGATATTAAAATCAACTATGGGGTTTGTGGGAACACTCTCTGGGATGTAAGAGAGACTAAAACTGATCACTGAAGCCTTGTACAGCTACACCACTCCCAACTGGAAAAATAACAACCAACTGTCACTCTGGCCAGAGGCCTTGAATTAACTGACAAGGTAACAAGGTGAAATTGGGTTTTAATTAGAAACAACTAAAAGGAGGGATAGGAATGACTACTCTAAAATCTTAACACCTAATAACAAAACCCAAAGAGACAGGGAAGGACTTATTCACTACACTAATTTAAACTATCTAACTAACAGGGCCCAAGGAGCTATACTGGAGTCTCTGGGTTTCTGCCTCACACCTGGAACCTGCCAGGTTTGAGTACAGCTGGGGCTTTTGTGGCTTTGGGAATTCTCACTGCAATCCACTGATGATGTCTGGATGCCAGGAGCTACAGTTGTCTCAGGAACTAAGCAGTAAGGGTTTGCTTGAAGCACTGTCCTCTTCTCTTGTTCTTTCCTTAAATGCCACACCACACAGAATCCAGGGGAAAACAGGATGCAAGGTGTCCTTTGCTCTGAGTTCTCCCAGGCTGGCAACAGTTTTTGCCTACCACTAATGGAGTCCACACACAGAACAGATAGACTTCCTCCTCCTTCATTCCAACCTGGAATTCCCAGCTCCAGTTCCTTCCTGCTAGGTACTTCCTAATCAATATATAATCAATACCTAATAACTAGCTAATCTAATCTTACTCATAACAGTTTGCACTTTTTGAAGGAAAGAGGGAGGAATAACCTTCATAGGGATGTTGATCAAAAAGAGGAGCAGAGCTCAGAGAGGCAGGATCTGCCTTACTAGCTCTTCTGGTGTTGGGAATTTGGAGAGGTGAGTCTTGCTCTGGAATCCTCTCTGTCCTCAGGACACACACCCTGCCGGGAAGTCCTTTCGGGCAGCCTGGCAATGCTCCTGCTGCTGCTGCCTAAAAATAGACTCCTTTCTTATTAGGGATGCCCCATCTGTCAGCACCGGCACCTAAAATAAGATTCCTACAGAGAGACATCATGTGTATAAGGGAAAGAGCTCTGATTTGAAGTCAGAAAACCTGAGTTCAAATCCCAGTTCTGGTAATTATCTCCTGTGACATTGGGGAGGGGGGAAAGGGGGGAGGGAAATCACTTAATCTCTCTATTTCCTCATTTGGAAAACTAAGGGTTTGAACTCAATAACCTGTGATCTCCTACTCCTAGAGGTTGGACTGGGATTTAGGACTTTTCTCTCTAGCCACCAATAGGACCACTGAGAAGTGAGGGAGGCTGAAGAGAAGAAACTATGAGGGATGGGTTAGGGAAGTTGTAGGGATGAAGCAGATGACTTCGTAGTCTCAAGTAAACTCATCGGGGAACCCAGCTGAGCAGATGGAACAATTGAGGAATTTGCAACTGCTTTCTTTCTCTCCCCCCTTCTCCCCCTTCCCCTACAGGAATTGACTGTGAGGTCTCCTGGAGATAAAGCAACAGAAAGGAGGCGTTGCCATGGCAAAGCATACAGGCATTTTTTTTTTTCTTTTATGAGCTGGGCTCACAGTCCCAAATATACATAGCTATCCACAGGAGAGGGTGAATGTAAGATAATCTTGGTTGCTTCCCCCTCGACATCTGTTCCATAACTCTAGCTCCCTGGGCATACTTCCCTGAAATGAAGTTATCCTCTGAGGTCCAGGGAGGGGCTGAGGCAGCTGCAGGAAGGAGGTGGGGGTGGGGGGTTGGGAGGCTACCTTTTGTTAGCAACCAGCCCAGAGAATTCCCATGATGAATGATGGAGTTGGGGAACAGGCAGGTCACTAGCCAGGTCAGAATTTTTCAATCTCTGAACCAATCTCTTCCCAGGAACCAAATACTAAGACTTTTTCCCCCCCTGAGGAAAAGAAAACTTCTCCAGGATGTGGCTTGGAAGAGCTTTGCTCCCTGGAGTGGGGGAAGGGGACATGATTTGGGTCCCTCTGGTAACTCTTGAGAGATCTGCAACTTATTTCCGGCCAAAGAACACCCACGCCGGTGTTGAAATTCAGCTGCTCTGTTGTTTCCTCTTATAGTGGACTCTGGGTGGTCCTGGGATTATGGGTATGGAGGCCTATTTCTCCTGGCCCTGGAACCCCAATGTTTAGTTCTCTCACTCCACATATTGGAGCCATGCAGAGAATGGAACTACTGTGAACTTTGCCTCAGAGGACCCCCCTCCCCCCAAAGAGATCTGGGTTATTAGTTCAGTTGGTGGCTAAGGCAGGACCTGGGTGAGGTGTGTGGTTAAGGAATCCAGTTCTTCCAGAGGCAAAAGAATACCTAAAAGTAATTCTACCTCTCATTTCTAAACTTTCTCCTTCATTCCACCTCCCTCTTATCATTTCATTGACTCTTTGGAGCTTCTCACTCCAAGGAAAGGCTTGGAAAAGTCTCTAGATTTATCAAAAATCCTCATATATTGGGGGACCTTGATACTTTTGGGCACATGCACACATAGACCTTTGTGCTTTTGGGAACCAGCTGCATTCTACCCTGAAGCTAGGTTTTATGGAATAGGATGGTTCAACTTGTTGTCAGAACCTGCAGGAATCCTAGGCTTAGGGCCAAGAACATTAAAAGAGGACCCAGCCTAGTTGTGAGTCAGTTCTTCCCTTCTAAAATGTTAGTTGTGGCTTTCAGCTGCTCTTTGTGGCTTGGACTGCATGGTTGGCAGAACTGGCAGAAAAGAGTTGGTCCCCCCGAAAATGCTTGGGAAGGCCAAACTTTTCAAGGAAGGAGATGGTTAAATTAGCTTCCCTTTCCCTCCCGCATGGTCCCCCTCCCCTTCAAACACTCATACTCACTTCACTCTTTGATACTAGCCTAGGGAAATGGAAGGGGAAGGTATTGTTGATTCCACTTTCTGATCATCCCTGAACTTAGAGGCCTGGGAACAACAGAGGAGCCCCATATAAGGAACAGTCAGGCCTCACTTACTGTAACTTCCCAGCAGATTGTACCCATGATTGGTTGCTTCTGGGAAAGGCTGATTGTCCTGTGGTTGGGCAGGCCAGCCAGAGAGGAGCCCTGATGTGGGGAGAAACAGGCCTCTACAAGGCTGGGCACTAGGCATCTCCATCCCCAGAAGGAGTCAGAAATGCTGGCATACGGTTGGATCACATAGGTTGTCCATTCTGTTCCATACCCTCTATACCCCTGATCCTTTTTGTACTCCCCAAACTTCTGGATATGATGATTTCTCCAAAGTGGATTAACCATATTCCTTCCTATGATAAGGGAAAGAATGAGAATGACCAAGGGCTCAGACCACTGTCACTTGTGGGAGATTCCTTATGGGCCCAGTCCAGTTCTTTATGGCTTTCCTAATTCAAATCCAAATAAGTACATAACTTCAACTTAAGGGGGGAAATAATGTAGTATAATGAGGAAAGTATAAAGAGGATGTAGATTGGAATCCCAGCTCTACTCAAATTCACTGACCCTCAGTTTCTTTCTCTGTAAAAATGAAAAGATTGGACCAAATGAACTCTAAGATCCCATTTGGTTCCATATTTTTTGTTCCTCTGTTCCTGAAAATTAATGGTTTCCAAGTTGAGGTTTGGTGGCTGAATGGGAAGGTGGAGTGGAACTCTTACCTGGGGCCCCTTTGGTTGACTTCTAGAAGAGTTCCCCTCCACTGCTCTGAGGCTGCCACTATCATAACTGCTCAGTCATTCAGCCGATTTCCTGTCTCTGATTAAGCAGCTTCCAGTGACATCCAGGCATCCCCCATCCAATAACCCCATGCCCTTCAAGTATTCCCTTCTTCCCTTCCCATGCTCAGTTTCTGGGAAGAAGTTCTGAGGTTGAAGAAACCATCCAGGCTTGTTCAGAATCCAGTAGAGTTCACTGAATCTAGCTCTGGAAGGGACTTCAGAAGCCATCTTGTCCCAATTCCTCATTTTACAAAGGATATATTTACATTTTATATATTTGTATTTTATAAAGGATACTTCATATATAACCCCAAAGAGGTTAAGTGATTTGCTCAAGGCTACACACTTGGAAAGCACTGGATAGCGAATTTAACCCATTTGAGAGATAAAGGCTACAGAGCACTTGGGAACTCAATATAGTGATCTAATCATAGGGAGACTTTCTCTTCTCTTCTTTCTTCTCTACTTCTCTGTTATGGGCTCTCACTAAGCAGAAGGTATAATGCTATCTCCCTGTCATTAATCCTCTTCAATCAAAGCTTTCTAGGAAGCAAGACCCTCTATAAACTTGTTCTTAGAAATCTGAAGTCAGTTGCCCTTGACATGCCCTCCCAACAAATGTTGGTTATATATATGGGTTGTCCATTCTGTTCCATACTCTTTAAACCCCTGATCCTTTCTATACTCCCCAACCCTTAGACATGATGACTTCTCCAAAGTAGGCTGACCAGATTCCTTTCTAGGATGAAGGAGAGAGTGAAAGTGTCCAAGGGTCAGCAAGAAATAATATTTTATTAGAGCAAATAGTAAAATAGAAATTAATAAAGTTAGGCAGATTTGTTAGGATAATAGAATGTTGTTATGTACAAAAAAAAGTAAATGGATCTCAGTTCATCCAGAGAGAAACCAGTCTCAACCAAGAAATATACTCTTAGCAATTTGGGAGTTTTAGGTGCTAGGAGTCATGTTTAAGGGCCAGCTTTACCACATATCTGTAGCACCTAGGAAATCTCCTGTCTACCATTCAAAACTCTGGGCCTTTCTTCTTCTCTTTTCTCTATGGTTGCCCTGCCAATCTGTAGTTACTTCTCTGTATATTCAATGGGCAAAAATATACATCTGCCCTTTGGGAAACCACCCAACTCTCCTGGAGTGGGAGAAGGGTTATATATAGATGGATATATGAAGTGAAACAAACTCAACACCCCAGATTTTTTTAATATACTTGTTAAGTTTAGCATCAGGTGGACAAAACATCTGGCTAATTGCCTAGAATTTTTACTGTGTAGACAGTATTAGAGAGACGTATTTAATGAACCAATTTCTCCTTTCCAAATCTTATTTGGAGCAAATGATCTGGTTTTACATTCTCTTTTTTCTCTCTAGCCTATGGTTCTTGGTTGTTGTGGGTCACTAGATCATAAAGATCTATTTATTTATTTTAAAAGCTTCTTATTTTTTTCCTAGATTACATGTCAGTACAATTTTAGTAATCATTTTCTGACATTTTACAATCCACATTCTCTCCCTCCCTTTCATCTTCCCAAGTCAGCAGGTAATCTGATATAGGTTGTACATGTGTTATTATACAATACATATTTATATGTTCATCATGTTGTAAAAGAAAACATATTACTTACATTAGAGAAAAATTCATGGAGGAAATAAAGTGAAGGTTGGCATGCTTCAATTTCCACTCTGACTCTGTCAGTTCCTTCTATAGCAGTGGATAGCCTTTTTCATCATGAGTCCCTTGGAGTTGTTCTGGATACTTGCATTGCTGATAATAGTTATCATTCACAATTGGTGATCATACTTTATTACTGGTACTGTGTACAACGTTCTCCTGGTTCTACTCACTTAATTTTACATCACTTCATATAAGTTTTTTCAGGTTTTTTTTGGTGATCGTCTTGTTTGTCATTTCTTATGGTGCAATAGAATTCCATTATAATCATATTCCACATCTTGTTCAGCTATTCCCAAATGATGGACATCCCATTAGATCTTTATCACTATCCTAAGTATTTGAAGGTTATGTCATTCAGGATATATTCATTCTCTCTGGTACAATCATGAACCTAAATAATAGTCTTCAAACACTAATTTTCATCAGTAAAAAAAAAATCAAATTTGACCATACTCCCAAAATGTATCTGTATCATAGTTCCATTGGACTATAGGGACCAGTTGTCCATCCATGGTATTCCTTTTAAGCTTCTAAACCAGCAACCCCTGAGTCATAAGGACTTCCATTTCATCAATTAGAAGACTTTTTATCATCATACAAGATCTTTAATCATTCATGACCAGAAAAAGACCTATATCGTTTCCATTTGACAGCTAGTATAGAAACTAGGCAGGGAATGTCTATGTATCTTCAAAGACTGTCCCCACCCC
Source organism: Gracilinanus agilis (assembly GCF_016433145.1). Classification (NCBI taxonomy): domain Eukaryota; kingdom Metazoa; phylum Chordata; class Mammalia; order Didelphimorphia; family Didelphidae; genus Gracilinanus; species Gracilinanus agilis. The sequence continues at coordinate 234,240,571 of NC_058133.1, read as the reverse complement.
AATCCCAGGCCTATTCAATCTTGTATATTTATTTATAAATCACATGTAAATTTATTTGTACATCATACGTATTTACTATTACATTAATATATTGCATATGTTATGAAACAGAAAAAACATTTTAAAGGCTGCTGTGAAGATTAAATAAACAATACTTAAAATTTTTTCTTTATTAATGATATAAACTGCTATTCTGCTCTCATAATTAAGAGCAATAACTACTAATGAACATTAGTAAATGCTTTTTAAACACCAACCAACTGCTACTGGTAGGCAGGTAAACCCAAGAACCTTGGGTACAGCAGCACTTCCAGATCACTGGCCCTGCTTCTAGTCTGGCTTTTGCATCCATAGTCTAGGAAAGCAACCCTTGTGGAGATGCAACCTGACAACTTCTTTTTAGGTACTGCAGGCCTGGCTGCCTCAGTAACCACAGCTCCTAAAAACCCGGAAAAGAAAGTTCTCACCACCAAAATCCCTGGCACTGTCAAATGCCTCAACATCAGAAGCTGACATAATTTTATTGATGAAAATGACATTAGAGAAGATGAATTACTAACCACTTTGCCACTATGCCCTAAGAATCACAGGGCCTTTCCATATGACTTGCCACTAAACTATTATATTGCTACTGGAACCTCCTATATGTATTGTCTTCTCTTCTTAGAATGTGAGCTCTAGAAAGCAGGGGTAGTCTTGCTTTTCTATTTGCATTCCCAGCACTTATCACAGTGCACATCATAGGCACTTTGATAAATGTTCATTCATTCATTTGTTATTTTAAAAGATCTTGGCTTAACATTCTGCGCTATAATGAACCAAAGGTCTGGTTCTAAATTCAGTTTATTCTAATACTTGGTTTTTTTTTTGTTTTTTTTTTTAAACCCTTAACTTCTGTGTATTGGCTCCTTGGTGGAAGAGTGGTAAGGGTGGGCAATGGGGATCAAGTGACTTGCCCAGGGTCACACAGCTGGGAAGTGTCTGAGGCCGGATTTGAACCTAGGACCTTCCATCTCTAGGCCTGACTCTCAATCCCCTGAGCTACCCAGCTGCCCCCCAATACTTGGTTTTAATGGCCATCAAATTTGAAAAAGCTACCTCACAAAGAGATGGCAATCCAAATGGAAACAATGCATCACTGAATGCGTTTGCTAAATCATGGCACTCATTTTCCAATCCCATTCACTAGTCATACAAAGGTTTTTGTTGAAATTATGCTAATAAATTTCCCATCTGTCCTGATGTCAGGGAGTGGGGGATGAATGGTCTCTTGGGGTCAGATCTAGAGGGAAAAGGGGGCAGCAGCAAAGTTGATGGTAAAATACCCAGGTAGACCCTGGTTTTCTATGGTGGATGACCTCTATAGCCTTTAAAGCCATCTGATTAGTAGATGGAAGAGAAGAGATGTTTTAGAAGTAAGACTGAAGATCTAAGAGTTCTGTTCTTAGATACTTGAGCTCCTAGCAGTCACCTCTTGCCACAAAAGCCCTGGAATAGCCCAGGGAAAGAAGGTCTGCCTTCTCCCATTGTGGCTTCAGTTCATGGGCTAGAATGCCCACTCTCTTCTGTCCCAGGGGTAAAGAGAGGTACTAAGGAAGTACCAATTCTATATGTCCACCCCTGAAGGTAAGGCCCTGGATAAGAGTAAACAATTTAGAGATGAAATAAACTTTAGAGGTCATTGAATCCATTCCGTCAATTTATAGCTAAGTATCCTGAGACCCAGAAAAGTTAAGTGACCTATTTGAGATCACATAGCTAGTCAGTATCTAAGGCAAGATTTGAATTCAGGCTTTCTGACTTCAAATCCAGTGAGAGATCCAGAGGTAGAGATTCACCATGAAAGGGTGATTGTCCTGAGGAATTACAGTCTGCCTATTCTTATTGCAGGCTGGACCCTAGGGTCTGGATGACCAGGGGATAAAGGGAATGTGAATTGTGTCAGGAAAGAAGAGGGACAGTAGCACATGAGGTCAGGTGGGGCCAGTGACCATCTGTCTAGCTGCCTTTCTGTCTATCACTGCCTATCTAGAGAAGATTCTTTACTCCAGTCACAAATTCCATCAGCCTTTCATTTTTGTGTTTGCAATACCATTAATAAATGCTTCCTGATTGTTTGGTCTATTGATATCTTATTTTCCTACATGAAAGCAGACTTCAGCATTTTAGGAGAATGGTCTCCAAAAGTTGGAATGCATGCATCCATGCAGGTACAAAAATAATGAATTAGAGGGTGCAAAAAATTCTTCTCTAGTACAAGGTTGGGGGAGCAAAAAGTTTTGTGAGCATTTTCCAGATCTCAAGGTCACCACACCAGTGTGAAGGGATACCTATAAAGTATATGAGTGGAGTGGGGGAGGGTGAACAGAGAGAGGGGGAGAAAGACAGAGAGTGAGAAAGCGCTAGCCTCAAAGTCAGAAAGACCTAGGTTAAATTTCCCCCCTAAGATAGTAGCTAGTTAAAATGGCTCTGAGCAAATGTAATTATAATTTTTAATATATATTTCCCAAAATTGTAAGATCCAAATTGTCCTCTTCCCTTCCTTCCCTCCCACCTCCTGGTAATGATAAGCAACTTGTTCTGGGTTACACGTGTATGATCATGCAAAACATAGTTCTATATTGGTCATTGTTGGGAGAGAATATTCATATAAAACCAGAATCCCCAAATAAAAACTCAAATAAATTGAAGTGAAAAACATATGCTTTAGTCTGCATTCTGACTCCAACAGTTCTTTCTCTAGAGGAGGATAGTATTCTTTGTCACCTGTTCTTCAGATCTGGATCATTGTATTGCTGAGAATAGCAAAGTCTTTTACAGATGATCATTGCACACTGCTGTCACTTGTGTACAGTGTTCTCCTGGTTCTGCTTACTTAACTCTGCATTACTTCTTGTCTTTCCAGTTTTTTCTCAAATCATGCTGCTCATCATTTCTTATAGCACAATAGTATTCACCACTGTTATATGCCACGATTTGTTCAGCCATTCCCAATTGATAGATATTCCCTCAATTTCCAATTCATTGCTACCACAAAAAGAGCTGCTATAAATATTTTTGTACAAATTGGTCCTTCCACTCCTCCCTCATCTTTTTTAAAAATCTCTTTGGCATATAGTAATAGTGTTATTACTGGCTCAAAAAGTATACACAGGGGGGCAGCTGGGTAGCTCAGTGGAGTGAGAGTCAGGCCTAGAGACAGGAGGTCCTAGGTTCAAACCCGGCCTCAGCCACTTCCCAGCTGTGTGACCCTGGACAAGTCACTTGACCCCCATTGCCCACCCTTACCAATCTTCCACCTATGAGACAATACACCAAAGTACAAGGGTTAAAAAAAAAAAGTATACACAGTTTTATAGCTCTTTGGGTGTTCTAAACAATTCTAAGACGAAATTGGAATCAAAGGACTAACCTGCCCAGATTCACAATATGCCAGAGTTGGGACCTGAAATCCAGATCTTCGTATCTCTAAGACCCACTTTCCATCCAATGAGGGGAGAGAGAAAGGAACAGAATAAGATAGACAGAAAGGCAGAAATAGAAATAAAGAGATCAAGACTGACATTGATACTAAGCATCAGTTCTGAGACAGTAGAGTGGCACAGGCTAAGCAATAGGGATTAAGTGACTTGGCCAGGGTCACACAGCTAGGAAGGTTCTGAAGCTGCATTTGAACCCAGGACCTCCCGTCTCTAGGCCTGGCTTTCTATCCAATGAGCTACCTCACTGCCCCAATAAGTAGTAGTAGAGGTAGAAAATCCAGGTTCTTTTTAACTGCAGATCTATTAAACCACAATACCTCCTAGGATGGTTCATAGGATCACATACCAAGGGATACCAGAAGCCATGTAGTCCAACCCTTAATTTTGCAGTTTAGGAAACAGGCCCAGTAAGATTTAGCAATTTACTCAAGGTCACACAAATGATAGACCATGTAGATGCTAGGTGGGATTTGAACTCAGGTTCTCTGACCCCAGAGCCAGTGATCATATGTTTATTTTACAAATAAGAGCTATCTAGTAGAGAAAAGTTTTGTAAGGTAAAAAGCCTATCACCACAAGGTTTCAGGGCAGAGATCACATAGGGGTCAGATGGAATTATCCCCACCCTATTTTGTTCATTCTATCTCCCCATAGAAAATCATTGAACTATTAGGTCAGTCTTGGAATCATCCTGTGACTACTCATCTGTTTTGAGTAAGAATAGATGCTAGAAACATGAAATAGAATTCAATTAAATTCAACAAACATTTATTAAGGAACAAGAGGTATAAAGACAAAAAGTAAAACCTTCCCTGTCCTCATTCTATTGGGAATGGGGAGAGACAGGGGCAGGCAGCTAAAAGGCAGGACTATGACTAAAATGTGAAAATTACAGAGGAAGATTTTAGCTCAATATAAGAAAGAACTCTCCAACAATTAGAGCTACCCACAAATACACCTACCTGCATGTGAACCAGTTTATTTCCTGTAATTGGAAAGTTTTAAGCAAAAACCAGAATGTTGTTGAGGACTTTGTGAATAAGATTTGTTTTAAGATTCATTCAGAGGTTCCTCTCAACTCTGGAAATCTCTGGATTTTAAGCTAGCAGTCCCTCACTGAAGCCCAATAAATGGTGTGGTAGGGGAAATGATCACTAGGTCTTTCTTTGGCACAATTCCCAGTCCTTTCATCATCCTAAAATGCAGATCTGATCAGGTCACCCATCCTACTCAATAAACTCTGGAGGCCCATTATTGTCTCCAAGAACAAATACAAAATGCTCTCAGTCTGACATTCAAAGTCCTTCAGAATTAGGCTCCTCCTACCTTTTCAGTCTTGTTATGCCTTACTCCCAAACATACTCTTCCATCCAGAAAGACTTCATCTCCCCAAAACCGTTTTTTATTTTTTATGTTTAAATTAATTAATTTATTTAGAATATTTTCCCATGGTTACATGGTTCATGTTCTTTCTCTCCCTCTTGCCTCCTCCCTCCCTGAGCTGAGTAATTCCACTGGGTTTTACATGTATCATTGTTCAAAACCTATTTTCATATTATTGATATTTGCAATAGAGTGATCATTTAAAGTCAAAATCTCCAATCATATACCCATCAAACCATGTGAACAATCATATTTTTTCTTCTGCATTTCTACTCCCACATTTCTTTCTCTGCATGTGGATAGCATTTTCTCCTAAGTCCCTCAGAACTGTCCTGGATTATTGCATTGCTGCTAGTAGAGAAGTCCATTACATTTGATTGTGCCACAGTGTATCCATCTCTGTGTATAATGTTCCCCTGGTTCTCCTCCTTTTGCTCTGCATCAATTCCTGGAGGTCTTTCCAATTCACATGGAATTCCTTCAGTTCATCATTCCTTACACAGCACAATAGTAATCTTTCACCACCAGACACCAGGATTTGTTCAGCCATTCTTCAATCGATGGACAACCCCCCTTCATTTTCCAAATTTTTGCAGTTACAAAAAGTGCAGCTATGAATATTTTTATGCACATATTTTTCCTTATTATTTCTTTGGGGTACAAACCCAGCAGTGGTTTGGCTGGATCAAAGAGCAGGTAATCTATTTTTTTTTTAAACCCTTGTACTTCGGTGTATTGTCTTATAGATGGAAGATTGGTAAGGGTGGGCAATGGGGGTCAAGTGACTTGCCCAGGGTCACACAGCTTGGAAGTGGCTGAGGCCTGGTTTGAACCTAGGACCTCCTGTCTCTAGGCCTGACTCTCACTCCACTGAGCTACCCAGCTGCCCCTCGAGCAGGTAATCTTTTAAAGCCCTTTGGGCATAATTCCAAATTGCCCTCCAGAATGGTTGGATCAATTCACAGTTCTACCAGCAATGCATTAATGTCTCAACTTTGCCACAACCCCTCCAACATTTATTATTTTCCTTTGCTGTCATATTGGCCAGTCTGCTAGGTATGAGGTTGTGCCTCAGAGTTGTTTTAATTTGCATTTCTCTAACTACAAGAGATTTAGAACACTTTTTCATATGCTTATTGATAGTTTTGATTTCTTTATCTGAAAATTACCTATTCATGTCCCTTGACCATTTATCAGTTGGGGAATGGCCCCCATACTGTTTTTTTTTTTTAAAAGCAGATCCCTTTACAATAATTCTTTTCCTTGATCTCCCAAATCATTTTTTGGAGAAAGAGTTATCTAAGCACCTAAGAGAAAAGAAAACTGTGCTGTATGGGAGACTTGAACGACTTATACAGATTATGCAGGGGACACTGGTGGGGGGGCATGGAGAACCCTGAAACCAAGGCAACTAACTGTCTTGGCATCCAGAGGAGGACCAAGGAAGGTTTGGAAAATGTCAACTTGGAATATATTTAATTAAATCCTCCTGAAAACTGGATCCAAGAAAATGCTGGAGTATGGATAGAGTTCTCTCCTTCTATTTGAGGGTTTGCTAATTTATAGGAGATATAGCCTCTGGAAAAAAGGACACCCACATCTAATAATCAGGAGTTTGATGATCAAGTTGTTCTAAAAGTCCATTCAGTGCTTCATAATATTTCTGACTATGAAGGGTATAGAAGATGAAAAACTCAGAAAATATAATGGTGACAAGCTAGACCTTCATGATAATATGCTTATCAGAAGTGATAGTGTAAGGAGCCCCATAAAGAAGGATTTGTTCTGTAAGGATCTGGATAGTAATTGCTACAGTAGCAGATTTAGCTGGTATTGAAATCCCATATCCTAAAAAAAGTGTCAACTGTAATTTCAGTAAATCTCTTTCCCTAAGATGGAAGAAGGTCAATATAATTAATAGCTAATCAGAGGAAGATTAAGAACCATGTGGAACCATATTATTGATCCTTCAAAGCAAGGACAAGGGGTGGATCTGATTGGCACCAAGAACATTGTTCAGTAGAAGTGAATGCATCATTTAAATAATTTTTATTATTTTTTATTTTAAAGACAAGTTTCCATATAAGTTTTCTGAAATTATATGATCCAAATTGTCTCCCTCTCTTCTTTCCTCCCTGGTCCTGGAGCTGGTAAGCAATTCAATCTGGGTTATACATGTGTTATCAGGAATGCATTATTTTTGGTTAAGGGATATGGTCCCCCCACTGCAACATAGTGCCATGGTCCCCCATTCATGGATGATGATGGGTCCATTTCCCATTAGCTACTATTCCTTTGAGAGCATCAATATGATTATTTAGTTTAACTGAAGATGGGCAGTAAAAGTCCCCATAAAAACTGTATGCAGTGGGAAGCTTCAGCAACATCCTTCCATTTTTCCTGACCCCAAAGTAGCTTTTAATTATAAAGTATTGTTTTCTTCAGGGTGCAGACCATTCAGCCAAAATCTATAATCACCACTAACCAATTGTGTAACTAGAAATCTTACCTATTTCATCCCTCAGGGATCTCTCATAGACCAGCCATTCAGCTTATAGATTGGTCCACTGAATTTTCAGTTACTAGTGTAAAATATATGAATGGAAATGCATATATAAATATGTAATAATAAATAACAAACACAATTATAAAGGCAATTCAGAACATATGTAGCATGATAGATTTCTTTTTTTAATTTCTTTTTATTTAAACATTTTTTCCATGGTTACATGATTCTTGTTATCTCCCTCCCTTTTTTCCTTCCCCCTCCCAGAGTTGACAAGCAGTTTCACTGGGTTATACATATATTATCATTCAAATCCCACTTCCATATTATTCATTTTTGTGATACAGTAATCTTTTAAAACCAAAACCCCAAATCATATGTCCATATAAACAAGTGATAAATCATGTTTTCTTCTGGATTTCTACTCCCACAGTTCTTTTTCCAGATGTGGATAGCATTCTTTCTCATAAGTGCCTCAGGGTTGTCCTGGATCATTGCAATGCTTTTAGTAGCAAAGTCAATCACATTTGATCATCCCATATTTTAGTTATTATATAATGTATAATGCTTTCCTGCTGTGCTTATTTCGCTCTACATCAGTTCATAGAGGTCTTTCCAGTTCTTATAGAAATCAAGCAGTTCACATGATTGATTTCTTTTTTTTTTTAACCCTTACCTTCCATCTTGGAGTCAATACTGAGTATTGGTCCAAGGCAGAAGAGTGGTAAGGGTAGGCAATGGGGGTCAAGTGACTTGCCCAGGGTCACACAGCTGGGAAGTGTCTGAGGACAGATCTGAACCTAGGACCTCCCATCTCTAGACCTGGCTCTCAATCCACTGAGCTACCCAGCTTCCCCCATATGATTGATTTCTGATCAGAATGTGTTTTACCCTTTTGCCAAGGTGACCACAATTTCTGCCTTTGTAAGAAGAAAGAAGAGAGCTTTGGATACCTACTCACCTCTTCCTTCACCTATTTTCAAAAGGTGTATTGGACTAGCTAAGCAGAGAAAGAACAATCTCATCTAGGGAAATTTACTTTTAGTTGTCTCTAGAGTTTCAAGTACTGGAAATCAAGGGATTTGTTGGAAGATGGCTCCCCACATGTCTGTTTCCCTAGCACCCATTCAAAAGTTTATGTTTAGCTCTTTCAATCTGCTCTCTCAAAGTCCTCCAGACTTCTAAAGTAAGTCCACAGGAGCAGCTGGGTGGCTCAGTGGATGAGAGTCAAGCCTAGAGACAGGAGGTCCTAGGTTCAAATCTGACCTCAAACACCTCCTAGATGTGTGACCCTGGGCAAGTCATTTGACCCCCATTGCCTAGCCTTTATCACTTCTACCTTGGAATCAATTGATTCCAAGGCTTCGAAGGTAAGGGTTTAAAAAATAAAATAAAATAAAATAAAATAAAGTAAGTACCATTCTCTTACCCAGGCAACCTATAATCTACCCATCATCCTCTAAGGTCTCTCAGCCATTCAGGAGTCATTATCCTACTAAATATGTAATATCAGAAGGCTATCCTTTAGAAGATAATCAAGACCAACCTTCTCCTGGGCCAAAATTTTTGCAATCCCTTGCAAAATTACATTTGTGTCTATATTATCTACTTATATGTTTAAAACTCTTGTCTACTTATATGTTTAAAGCTCTGGTATATTTTTATACCAGAGTAAGCTTTAAGTATATAAGTAGACAATATAGACACAAATGTAATTGCTCTATAACAGTAAGAATAATTTTCCTTGATGTCCCAAACTAGAGTATCATTGAAAACAAATGTTCATTAGCAGTAAATTACCTCAGGGACAGCATACCTCAAGAGTTCATGCCTTTTTTTTTTTTTAACACTTGCCTTCTGTCTTGGAATTGATATTAAGTATCAGTTCCAAGGCAGAAGAGTGGTAAGGGCTAGGCAAATTGGGTTTAAGTGACTTGTCTAGGGTCACAGAGCTAGAAAGTGTCTGAGATCATATTTGAACCAGGTCCTCCTACTCCAAGCCTGCCTCTCTATCTACTGAGCTACCTAACTGTTCTGCATGCCTTTTTATAGTACACAGAAAAAAAAATCTTAATTGACAAAGCAAAGTTAGCTAGTTGAAACAGTAATAAGATCACTGGGCCCATACAAAAAGAAACAGAGTTTTACTAGAAGCATTAATATATATAAACAAAACAATGAACAGGCAATAGAATACAATTAAATGAATATAATAGCAAAATAGCATGTATTTGTGCTAAAAAATGTACTAATTTCCATGTGCAGCAATAGACATAAGAAATTACATTCAAGGTACACTTCACATGGGCAAGCACTAGTATTATCATCACTTTAGATGTCTATGTAATTGTAGCATCCTATAACATCCTAAGTAAGATTATTATTTGACCTGGAATTCCATTCTGATCTCTGCTCTTATACCAGAACTAGGAGATTGTATGGGATGACCATGAGGATCATTCTAGATTGCATATCTATACCTGGGCTGACAGCAGGGACAGATAGACTATCAAAATGTTTGCTCTATTTGTATCTGTGGAAAGTTAATATTAATTTGTACCTCTTTTTGCTTTCCCCTTCTCCAAACAAACTTGATTTTAAAGCTCAGTTTGATTTTAGACTGAAATTATAAACTGGCTTCTCCCACCAGTCTGAGGCAGAGTGGAGACAAGTTCTTTGTTTTATCTGTAGACAAGGATTTTCTTGGATAATGAAATTATTCAGCTAGCCACCATAGTAGGAGGCACATGTCCCATATGGTCATTCTAAACATTGCAGGGTTACTTCTGGCATCCAGATGACCCAAAGGGGACAGCAGGTCAGTTCATCTTTCCTGGAGCCACAGACTTAGGAGGCACTTGGTCTGGTTTGGGCTAGTTCATCTGTTAGAAGTGTTGGCTGGCTGAGTGACCCCAAGCCAAGCATTTCATGCTTCTCTCTTTCTTTCTCTTTGATGAATAATTATAAAATTAAAATATGATCTCTAGAGAATCTTAATTGTAATATTCCCAGATGCAACATAGAAATCTCTACAGTAATTCTAGGCAAAAAACTGTTGCCTCTGGATTCAGTTCTCTTGCCTTGTAATAGCGCACAGTTTCCTTAACTAGAAACATCACTCGCCCATATCATGGTCAGATGGTCATTGTACAAACTTGGTGGGTGATCTTTTTTCTTCATCATTGACCACTGGGGCTCCCTTCATTTCTGTCCACTTACTCATGAGAAAATCCAACTAACTACTATTTGGTTTCACTGAATAGTCTTTTTCCCCCCATTAACCTCTTACTTTCTGTCTTAGAATCTATACTAAGTATCAGTTCAAAGGCAGAACAGTGATAAGGGTAGGCGTTTGGGATTAAGTGACTTGCCCAAGGTCAAACAACTAGGAAATGTCCAAGGCCATATTTGAACCTAGGACCTCCTGTCTCTAGTTCTGGTTCTCTATCCATTGACCAGCCTAGCTTTCCCTACTGAATAGTCTTAATAAGGCCCCCTTCAAGATCTGGTACTATTTTGTAAAGAGATTATTTGTCCAGTCTCCCAACAACTTTATATAGCTTAATTTTCTATCAGGCAATTTGTGAATTCCTTCAATCAAAATTTCTCAACAAAAATCTTTCTCTTCTACAAACAAATGTAAGAAAGCAGAAATAATAAATGCAATTTTTTCAAACATAATGCAATAAAAATAATAATTGACAAGGGCTTGTGGAAAGGCAGATTTAAAAGTAATTGGAAACTAAATAATTTAATTCTTCAAAACTGGTGAGTCAAAGAACAAATCAAAGAAACATTTACTGATTTCATTGAAGAGAATGACATTGAGGAAACAACTTATCAAAATCTATGGGATGCAGCAAAAGCAGTACTCAGGAGAAAACTTATATCCCCGAATACATATATTAATAAACCAGAGATGGAAGAGGTCAGTGAACTGGGCATGCAAATTAAAAAACTAGAAAGAAAACAAATTTTAAATCCCCAGATAAAGACTAAATTAGAAATAAAAAAAATCAAAGGAGAAATTAATAAAATTGAAAGTAAAAGAACTATTGAACTAATAAATAAGACTAGGAGTTAGTGCTTTGAAAAGACAAATAAAATAGATAAAGTACTGGTTAATCTAATAAAAAAGAAAGGAAGAAATCAAATTAACAGTATCAAAGATGAAAAGGGTGTCCTCACCTCTAACAAAGAGGAAATTAAGGCAATTATCAAGAATGATTTTGCCCAATTATATGGCAATAAATATGACAATACAGGTGAAATGGGTATAGGAATAGAAGGGCCCTTCCTCAAAATAATAGACAGTACATATTTTGAGCCACCAGCAAGTATCATCTGCAATGGGGAAAAGTTAGAAGCCTTCCCAATAAGACCAAGAGTGAAGCAAGGATGTCCATTATCACCTCTTTTATTCCATATTGTACTAAAAATGCTAGCAGTAGCAATTAGAGAAGAAAAAAGAAATTGAAGTGATTAAAGTAGGCTGTAAGAAGACTAAACTATCACTCTTTCCAGATAGTATACTTAAAGAATCCCAGAAAATCAACTAAAAGGCTAGTGGAAATATTTAACAACTTTACTAAAGTTGCAGGGTACAAAATAAACCCACATAAGCCATCAGCATTTCCATTTATTTCCAAAAAACTCAGCAGCAGGAATTAGAAAGAGAAACTATTTAAAATCACCCTAGACAATATAAAATATTTAGGCATTTATCTGCCAAAACAAACACAGGAATTATATGAACACAACTACAAAACCCTTTTCACACAATTAAAACTAGATCTAAACAAGTGGCAAAACGTTAATTGCTCCTGGGTAGGATGAGCTAATATAATAAAAATGACAATCCTAACCAAAGTAATCTACTTATTCAGTGCCATACCTATCAAAATACCAAAAAAACTTTTTTTATAGAATTGTAAAGGTTAAAATTAATGGTTGGACGATGATTATATGAAATTATGTGATCACCTGTATTTATTATATCTTGAGTCAGAAATCTATTTACAAATATTTATAAATAGAGAGGAAACAATAAAGAAGAGAAATGTGAGGGGGGATAAAGAAATTATCTATCCTATCAACCTAAATGTTTTGCTCCCAGTCTGCTTAATCCAGGCAGAGATTAATTTGCTTTCAACCAGGAAGGTTGGTAGTGAGTAAACCACATGGCCGCCTCCAAGATGGAAGCTAGTCTCTCCAGGAGCTAGGAAAGGGGTCAGCCTTTTACTCACCCAACAAAGTAATGCAAGAGTCAGAGTCCAAATAGAGTCCAAGTAGAAGCCAAGCTCTGAGTCCAGGATCTAAGCTATAGTCTCCAGTGATGCTCCCTCAAAGACTATCTAAGACTATCTACAGAAGAAAATCTCTTCAGACTATCTTCTCAAAGACAATTTGCCCTGAAGGAGTTCAAGGCTTCCTTTTTATGGTGACTTTTTGTCCCTTCCCCTTTTCATAGGGACCAACCAGTTTCCAAATTGTCTAGTCCTGCCCAGGGGACAGTGTCTGTAGGATCAACTTCTCACCTTCTGAAGGTTAAGTTCTCATCAAAAAGGTTCAGTTTCCTGATTTTATTGAATTTCTAAGGGTGTGATTTCTCTAAGTACCTTGCTAGCTTCTCACCTAGTCCTAAGTAGGGTGTTTAATCTTTTGTTGAGTCAATTCAAAAGTAGAAAAGGAGGAGTTAATCCTGTCTTCAGTCTAGTGAGGTACTAAGTAGGGGTACTTAAATTAGTGTTAACTCAGGATAGACAAGAGAGGAAAGAATTCTCTTTCAGAGAAATAGAGAAAATTATAACAAAGTTCATCTGGAAGAACAAAAGATCAAGAAAATCAAGGGAAATAATGAAAAAAATGTACTAGATCTTAAACTGTACTATAAAACAGTGGTCATCAAAACAATATGGTACTGGCTAAGAGACAGAAAGGTGGATCAATGAAATAGACTAGGGGTAAATGACCACAGTAAGCTAGAGTTTGATAAACCCAAAGACCCCAGCTTTGGGGACAAGAACTCACTATTTGACAAAAACTGCTAAGAAAATTGGAAAACAGTATGGAGAAAATTAGGTTTAGATCAACATCTTACACCCTATACCAAGATAAATTCAAAGCGAGTAAATAACTTAAATACAAAGAGTGAAATCATAAATAAATTAGGTGAATATAGAATGGTATATTCTATATATAGGTCAGATCTGTGGGAAAGTAAGGAATTTAAGACCAAGCAAGAGATAGAGAACATTGCAAAATATAAAATGAATGACTTTGATTATATCAAATTTAAAAGGTTTTGTACAAACAAAATCAATGCAACCAAAATTAGAAGGAAAGCAACAAACTAAGAGAACATTTTTATAACAAAACTCTCTTACAAAGGTCTAATTTCTCAAATATATAAGGAACTAAATTGTACAAAAAATCAAGCCATTCCTCAATTGAGAAATGGGCAAGGGACATGAATAGGCAGTTTTCAAATAAAGAAATCAAAACTATCAATAAACACATGGAAAAGTGTGTTCTAAATCTCTTATAATTAGAGAAATGCAAATCAAAACAACTCTGAGAGTGGAAACACAGAAGAAAAGCAGCTGCTTGAACACATGGGTTGAGGTGGACATGATTGGGGATGTAGACTCGAAATGACCACACCAATGCAACTATCAACAATTTGGAAAGAGGTCTTGATCAATGACACATGTTAAAACCAGTGGAAATGTGCATCAGCCATGGGGAGGGGGAGTGCGGGGGGGGGGGGTGAAGGGGAAAGTGGAAGCATGAATCATGTAACCATGTTAACTTTTCTAAAAACTGAATATTAATAAATGTTAAAAAAACAACAAAAAAAAAACAACTCTGAGGTACCACCTCACACCTAGCAGACTGGCTAATATGACAGCAAATGAAAGTAATAAATGTTGAAGGGGATGTGGCAAAATTGGGACATTAATGTATAACTGGTGGAGTTGTGAATTGATCTAACCATTCTGGAAGGCAATTTGGAACTATGCCCAAAGGGCTTTAAAAGACTGCCTGCCCTTTGATCCAGCCATACCACTGCTGGGTTTGTACCCCCAAAGAGATAATAAGGAAAAAGACTTGCACAAAAATATTTATAGCCGCGCTCTTTGTGGTAGCAAAATATTGGAAAATGAGGGGATGCCCTCGATTGAGGAATGGCTGAACAAATTGTGATATCTGCTGGTGATGGAATACTATTGTGCTCAAAGGAATACTGAACTGGAGGAATTCCATGTGAACTGGAAAGACCTCCAGGAATTTATGCTGAGTGAAAGGAGCAGAACCAGGAGAACCTTATACACAGAGATGGATACATTGTAGCACAATCAAACAATGGACTTCTTTAACTAGCAGCAATGCAATGATCCAGGACAATTCTGAGGGACTTAGGAGAAAGAACACTATCCACATCCAGAGAAAGAACTGTGGGAGTAGAAATGTAAAAGAAAAACAGCTGATTGATCACATGGTTCAATGGGGATATGATTGGGGATTTTGACTTTAAATGATTACACTATTGCAAATAGTAATAATATGGAAATAGGTTTTGAACAATGATGCATGTAAAACCCAGTGGAATTGCTTGTTGGCTTGGGGCGGGGAGGTTGTAAACATGGGAAAATATTCTTAATTAATTATTCCTAATGAATTATATTTTAAAAAGAAAATAATAGAAGCTCATTACATATTTGCTTAATTGAAGAAAAAAATAAATCTTTCTCTTCCTTGAAGGTCTTGACAACATACTCCAGCATCATTAATGTCTTTCATTTCTGTCACAGCTCTTTTAGCCTTTTTCTCAACTGAGAGATTTACCATGTGAGTAGTTGCATCATCTCCTTCATCTGAGTTCCCAAAGCGTGTCAACAGGTAAGTGTGGTTCTCATCCAAACATGAATAAGTATGATATGCAGCCTGTAGCAAGATTCCTGGTAAAATTATATGCATATAATAGAAATGACACATGGTTACTTCGCACAGAGAATTTATTTTGGTTCATTCAACCAAGTGGGGTTGAAATGTTACAACTATGGGTGTCTGTGAATAGGGTGGATGTTTTGATTTCTGTCAAAGCCAAAATTCCTTGAATAGCTTGCTCTCAAAGACTCTACCTTGGCCAGAGTGGATCCTGTCAGGGAATCCACATACTGAAAAATATTTTCCCCACAACATTTTGGAGGCAATGGATGCCTTCTGGTTTTGGTTGGGTTTACTTATGCATACCTAGTAAAATGGTCAATCATCACAAACATTTCATTCCAGAGATAGAAAATCTACAGCACATCTTTCCAGGCTCATAGTCTAGGTTGAAATCACAATTAGTCAGTACTACCACTTGTCTCTGGTAAGCAGTTTCCGACTAAACACCAGTCAAAATGAAAGTCAAAGGATTGTTGTAAGCCCATTCTCCATAAATGTCACCCTTGAACTTATCAGTAATGGTCCATTTCAAAGCCAAGAATTCAGGCTTATAGACAGAATAATGAGATTCACCATGAGTCAAACTTCTGCTGGTAAAATCCAGCTAGATTAAAGAAGTGTCCTTGCCTTACTCAGCCATAGGAATATGATATCTACTATTCTAGTCCAAGACTGAGAATCACTGACCAGCGGACAATTGAGGGCATATTGAACATATAGTATAATGGACTGGATCACTTCATTTCTTTTGTTCCAAGTCCAGTAGTTTAAATATATTAATATCTTTCTATTAATCTTTGGTACCATCATTATCCGCATTCAGCATTATGTAAGGCCTGCTAGATTATCAGAGATAGAGTAATTTTCACAGATCTTTCCTTAAAAGGTCAAGAAGAGGAAAAACAAAAAATCAAAAATATCAAGGGAATCAATGGAAAAATGTAAAGGAAGGTGACTTAGCAGTACCATATCTCGATTTAGGGGTCCTGGAGTAGTTAGGTGGCTCAGTGAATTGAGAGCCAGGCCTGAAGTTGGGAGGTCCTGGATTAAAATCTGGCCTCAGACACTTCCTAGCTCTGGGACCTTGGGCAAGTAACTTAACCCCCATTACCTGGCCCTTCTTGCTCCTCTGCCTTGGAACCAACACACAGTATTAATTCTAAATACAGAAGGTAAAGTTTAAAAATAAAACAATCTGGTACTGGCTAAGAAATAGAGTGGTCAGTGGTGTAGATTAATTAGGCACACCATACACAGTAGTAAATAACCAAATAACCAAAGTAGTCTATTGTCTGAAGATTCAAGATTTTGAGACAAGAAACCACTAGTTGACAAAAGTTGCTAGGAAAACTATGAAGCAATTTGGCAGAAACTAGATACAGACCAATATCTCACACTGAAATGAGGTCAAAATTGGTCCATGATTTCACTAGAAAGGGTAATATTATAAGCAAATTAGGGGAACATGGACTATTTTACCTGTCAGATCTTTTCTGATTGTAAATCATTGAGTTGGATATTGTGGATTGCTCCTTTAGTATATTCCACACATAATGAGAAAATAATTATCGATCTGAGTTTCAACTAGTCCTTTCATACTTCTAGTATTAGAAGGTCCCCAAAATCAAATACCAGGATCCGCAGAAATGTGATTGAATAGTCAGTGCCCCTTTAGTGTTCATTTGTGACTCTTGACTCTTGTAAACATCTTCATGGTCTGCATGAAAAATAAAAAATGTATAGGTGTTGAATCCCAGGACAATGTCTTGCTATAATATTGAAAAGTCTGGAATTGGTTTCAGTCAGATTTGACATTACTATGTTAGAAGTTCTGGATATAGTAGAGTCTTAGCATCCACTATCTTATTGATACCAATAACTTCTTTTTCTTTTTTTTTTTAAAGACCTTTACTTTCTAGCTTAAAAACAATACTAAGTATCAGTTCCAAGGCAGAAGAACCATTAGGGGTAGGCAATTGTAGTTAAGTGACTTGCCCAGGGTCACACAGCTAGGAATTTGAACCCAAGACCTGGCACTACTGAGCCACTTAACTGCCCTGATACAAACAACTTCTTTAGGGAATCTCAAGCTCATCTTTTCTTTTTAAATGTATTTGTTTGTAATATTAAAGTTTCCAGGTATTTCCCTTCTTCCCTCTTCTCCCTACACTAGAGAAGGCATCATTTGACTATATATGTGTATGTGTGTGTGTATATATATATATATATATACACACATATATATATGTGTGTGTGTATGTATATATATGTATATATAACTATGTCATGAATGTTTCTGCTTATCAGTTTTTTTCTCTGGAGGTTGACATTCACAGTAATTTTTCAAACAACATTTCTATTGCTGTATATGTTCTCTTAATTTTACTCTTCATAATTTCGTATAGGTCTTTCCATGTTTTTTTTAATTGACTTGCTCATCATTTTTTACAATACACCAAGTTCATCTTGACATATTAAATAAAATAAATTAAATAATAAAAGTATTATTACTCAGTCCACCAACTTCAATAGGTCACATGTTCAAAAGAATTTACAGGTACTTAAAAAATGTCTGTAATATAAGGGGTGTCCATTGATTGAAGATTGGTTGAACAAATTGTGGTATCTGTTTGTGATGGAATACTATTGTGCTAAAAAGAATAATGAACTGGAAGAATTCCATGTGAACTGGAACAACCTCCAGGAATTGATGCAGAGCAAAAGGAGGAGATCATTGTTCACAGAGACTGATACGCTGTGGCACAATCTAATGTAATAGACTTCTACTAGCAGCAGTGCAATGACCCAGAACAATCCAGAGGGACTTAAGAGAAAGAATGCTAGCCACATCCAGAGAAAGAACTGTGGGAGTAGAAATGCAGAAGAAAAACAACTGCTTGATCGCATGGTTCAATGGGGATATGATTGGGTATAGGGGACCAGCCTCTACATGCAAAATGAGGGTTCTGAGTGGCGTTTACAGCGTCGGATTGATAAGACAGGAAAAAGAAAATGAGAACAACCAGACTAGTGGTTAGCCATGCTGTTCCGAATTCTGCGGGCATGGAAGTTTATTATATATCTTTCTCAAGTAAAGAGAAGTCACAGTTGGTAAGGGGCAATAAATCACGTATAATCCATTGAAGTCTAAAGAATACAGATGCAAAGACAAATGGTCAAATTCCAAACCCCAATTCAGCAGGGTATAATTCCGGGAGAGGAAATATCCTATGTGGATGCTCATCAATTGAAATCTGCATTCAGACTAAAGATTCAGGTTTTAATCTGAGTATGGAATCAGCATTTGTTTAAGATTTAGGCTTCTTCAATTATCAAGGGAGGAAATTATCAATTCAATAGAAGCTGGTCTGCCACTTCAAAGCTCTCCAATAAGAATTGTAAAAAAGGTGGGGATCAAAGACTGAGTCAAAAGAGGAGCCTCGGATTTTTATCTTAGATGGCCCATTCAGTCTGCATCCTGACATGCAGTGCAGAAAAATCATACACACAGTTTTACTTGCCGATGATTTTGTAATGGGATCCAGATAAAATATCTGTTACAGACTCTGTTTCTCTAAATGACTCCTAATAGCCTTCTTGGAGGGATCAAGTTGATTTTGGATTAACCTACCTGCTGGTACCAGAGCCTTTTTGGGGGCTCAGGTGACCAGGACCAAACACAAAGACTGCCTCAGCCTGGATTGGTCACGTAGGGAATCCAGATAACAGGCCCTAAATTTGATCCTATTTCTCCAAAGCTTTTAATACATAGAACGGCTTCCCACAATTGGGGATTTTGACTTTAGTGATCACTCTATTGCAAATATTAATAACATGGAAATAGGATTTGAACAATGATACATGGATAACCCAATGGAATTTCTTGTCAGCTCTGGGAGTGGGTAGGAAAGAGGAGAGGGAAAGAACATGAATCATGTAACCATGGGAAAATATTCTTAATCAATCATTAATTAATTAATTCAAAAAATTTTAAGTCTGTAATAAAAAGTTTTTAAAATAATGGTAATTTGAAATCCACTAAGATAATATCATCAAGCCAAGTCAACAAACATTTATTAGGCATTTACTATGTGTCTGGGACCCTGCTAAAAACAGACAATACAAATAGAAGGAAAAGGAAAGCCAATCGCTATCCTCAAAGAACTTACATTATAATGGAAGAAGATAACACATAAAAGGAAGCTGAAAAGAAGAGAGAGGCTGAGGTATAAACAGTGGGACTGACTGGGAGAAGAATAAAGAAATGAAAATGGCTGGTATGGGCACTTACACAAAATGAGGATTATAGGAAGATTTCAATAAGGGAGAAAGTAGCAGGGGCAGAGAGATCTTCCAGGGTGAGAATGTTGCTGGGGCATGGTAGAGCCACCCAGAGAATCTGGAATAGAGCCAGAAGTAAAGTCCAAGAAAGCATCATAGTCCACATTATCAATTTTTATCACCATCTCTATATAAAGTTCTATAAGTTCAGCAAGGATGCACCTTTAAAAATTTGATGATAATAAGATTAGTATGATTATCCTCTGGAGCCCTGGTTTTACCATGGTTTCCTATAGCTTAAAAAGTAGATATCCACATTTGAATAAATTATTCATAATTTCTTGCTATAGCACATTCAACATCTTTTCAATGGTTCCTAGATCCACAATTATTACAAATGATGATTTTGTTACTCTAATCGTTTGCCTGATGGAGGTGTTCTTATGTCAGACTTATTTTTCTCAATTCCCTTTGTCTTTTACCTTTCCCAAGGAGAATAGTGCACCCAAAAAAATTCCATTTTTTTTAAATAAAGAAAAGGAACATTATTTGCATGAGTGGCAATTAGGAATTATTAGTAAGATATGATATATGGTGGCAATCTAAATATATAAAGACAACTCAGCTCCCTTCTGGCATGAATAGGTATCTAATTTGGGATGTGGCCTAGTCTTCTGCAAAGGAGACTATAAATTCTGCCTTTGTGGGGAGCAAAAGGATGGCTATGGCTATGAACTTGCACCTTCCCTTGCCTATTTCTAATCCGTACTGGATTAGAATTCTACATATCCATAAACCTTCAAATATTGGCAGTAGAGGTATAACACTTTAGCAAAAACTAGGACCCTTTTGGCAAGATCTTTTACTCTTTTCAATTAAATATACAAAATAAAAATACATAATATAATAATAATAAAAGAAACTAATTACATTGAAAAATAACTATAAAAATATTTCTAAAAACAAGTTTCCTTACAGAATGAAATAAGTAGAACCAGGAGAACATTATACATAGTAACTGAAGTATTGTGGAATGAATAAATGTGATAGACTTGGCTACCAACAGCAATACAATGATCCAGGTCAGTTCTGAGGGACTTATGATAAAAGAATGCTATCCACCTCTAGAGAAAGAAAAACAAATGCAGATGAAAACATGTGATTTATCACTTTTTTATTTGGTATATGATTTGGGGGTTTTGGTTTAATAAGATTATTCACTTACAAAAATGAATAATATGGAAATACGTTTTCCTTGATAATACATGTATAACTCAGATTGAATTGCTTGCCAGCTCCGGTTGAAGGAAGAAGGGAAAGAGACAGCATGAATCATATAACTTTAGAAAATGTATATGGCAATTTTTTATTAAAAAGAACATGTTTCCCCAAATTAAGGATCTCTGTCTTTAACTTAATCAAGTTAACCTGACTCTTGTCTTTCTTTTGAACCACACCTACCCAGGTTCACATGCTATCAAAATATCAACAACCAATCCTGAGGGAATATTCAGAGATTCAAGCACACATGTTGGTTCTGAGAGCAGTTTTGAGTGATGAGGAATCAGCATATTAAAAAGAGACATGATTCTTTCCACTGAGTAGAGAGAGAATATTTTCATGAGCATTGGTAAGAAGCATGCAAATCAGATTGGTGGTTTATTCCCAGAGGGGTTGATATTTGTATGGTTAAAGAGTCAATGAAGTTTGATTGCATACATTAACAATGGTAAATCACATGAGTATGCTATCATTCCTACTATATAATAGTAGTCACAATAAATCAGTTTGGTGTGTATCCCACACATTAGAGGAAACAGCTTAGTGTAGTGGATAAAGGTCTTGCAATCAGGAAGGTTTTGGGCAAATCTTGCCTTAGACACTTATTAGTTATGTGACCCTGGTAAGTCACTTAACTTCACTGATACTTAATTGTAATAGCACCAAACTCACAAGATTGTTGTGAAGAATTAAATGAAAATATATGAAATATGCTTGGTAAAGTGTAAATATTAACTATTTTCCCCCCAAATCACACAGGTAGTAAAGTGGGATTTGGATCTAGATCTTCTAATTTTGTAGGTAGTACTTTTTTCCAATGGCTGGCCCCACCCACCCTGGCACCAACCAGGTCAAATATTTCTCTAATAATATCCTTTCTACTGTTGTTTCTGTGTTTTCTAATTTATGTCTTACAGCCTACGTGTATCAGTCATGACTTTCTCCACTGACAATTGGGTGGTTTTCAACTTCAATTTTTCAGAGATAGTGGTATTCCATAACTGACTTAATGCAGCTTAAGGTCTTTTTAACTTTTTTTGGCTGCCATATCACACTTATATTGGGCTTAAAAAACACTTTTAAAAAATATCATTTTCACGTGAACAATGTTCATAGGATCATATATCAACTAGAGTTAGAAAACATTTTAGATGCTTCTTTTACAGATGAGGAAACCATAACCAGAAAAGTTAAATGATTACTCTAAGGTCATTCAGACAATAAGCAGAAAAAATGGAATTTGAACTTATGTTGTCTGGTACAAAACCCAGTTATTCTCTTTTTCATTATACCATGCTTTTCTCATGATTATTATGTAGTCTTTAGATACCAAACAGTTCAACTCCCTTACAAGAAACTAAGACTCAGAGAAGTCACGTAACTTCGGTTTTCTTCTTCTTCTTTTAAACCTTTACCCTCTCTCTTAGTATATCAATTCTAAGGCAGAAGAAAAGCAAAGGCTAAGTATTTGGAGTTAAGTGATTTGTCTATGATTACATAATTAGAAAATATTTGAGACCAGATTTTAACCCAGGTCCTCCCAATTCTAGGTCTGGAGCTCTATCCATTGTGCTCCAAGTCAAGAAACTTCCTAAAGGTGTCACACATAGTAACTCTCAGTGCCAGAGTTCAAAGCCAGGTCCTCTCACTTCAAATTCAGCAATATTTCCACTATACAAATTGTTCCTTCATATGAGAGAATATGTATAAATAGTTTGGCAAACTTTATAGCACCATATGAATGTATATTCATATGTATATATTCAGAATATTTGAAAAAAGTAATTCTATCCATATCTAAATTTAGATATAGCCAGGAAGCTATATAGATGTCTAACTGATGGAGAGTCTGCCATTCACTTTAATATAGAAAGGGTAGTGTGTATACATACACACATACACACACACACACATATATGTGTATGTATAGCATTTTGAATACTTTGTGTATATAGGGTTTATATATATAGACACAGCCTGCAAGTGTCATGAAGAGTTATAATCCAAGATACAACCTGGCCCACTTTGTCTCTAAGGGATGCCTTTTCCCCTTTGTGGGGAGTAAGAAAGGGACCTTATTGGCTCTGCCAGCAGGCTAAGTGGGGGAAGTCAAACAATGTCCAGGATTGTCAGATGCTGGGTGATCTCTCTTATTTAAAAGAGGAGGTTTTTTGGGTTTTTTGTTTGTTTGTTTTTTAGAATTATATCCATCTACCACCCTTCAAATGTCCATAGTCTAAAGATATGAGTCCAGATTCAAAAGGAAAGCTACTTCTCTGGTCTTTCTAAAAAGGAGCTTAAACTTTCCAGGTTGGAACCTAACCTAGTTACACAAAAGACTATCCCAAAAATCAAAGCACAAATAAACCCTTTATCCAAACAAAGCAGAAAGAAGAAATTGGCGAAGTGTACAGATTAGACTATAGCAAAGAATGCACAAATAAAATCTCAGCTCAAGCCTGAAGAGACAACAATGTAACTAACTCAAGGGAAGTTCTCTTTTAGTAATCTCTAGAGTTGAAAAACCTGGAAGTTAAGAAATATGAAGGCCACCATTCAAAAGTATCTTTTACTTAAACTACCTCTATGAAATGCCCTTTCCATGTGTCTCAGAGTTTTCCTCTGAAGAATATGCAATAAACTGAAATCCTTTAATCTGGTATGTCGTATCATGCCCTGCATTCTCTCAGCCAATCAGATATCATGTCTTCTTCCATGTATGCCCCACATAGTACAGGGCTATCTTTCCACAAAACCTGTGCTGGACTTAGTTATTCCTTCTTTCATAGTTTTCCCTCAGCCCCTTGACTACTCTCTGCTCCTACTAACCCTGGTTGGGATCAATAAAGGAAGGGATCTGCTAAAGCTAAAGCTAAATTAAACAACCTTGAGGGAGCCAATGTTTACATTTTCAATGTGAGCTCAAAAATTGGCAAATGCTCTCAAGATCCTGGCTCTAGATCCCTACTTCCATCTCTTGGGATGGGTGTTCTGTGGCCCTAGGACAGTGATGGTGAACCTTTAGAGATGTAGTGCTGGGCCCCATTCCCACCCCACCTCCCAGACTGAGTGCCATGCCCAACCCTCAACTCACCCCATCCCTACCCCAGATGGGGTGGGGGGGAGGAAGCACTCCCATTGGGTCACTAGACAGAGGAGCCCAACTGATAGGTGCATATAGAGAAGGGGAGGAGATTAGCCCTAGTGTTCTGCTCCCCTCCAGCTATGTGTCACTCTGTGAGCTATTCTCCCCTCAAACCTAGCTTCTTTCCAACCCTACCATAGGAATCACTTTTCAACACAGTCTCAACAGGCTGCTGTTTGCACCACACCCTCATACAGTATGTGAGCCCCCACCCCAAGCACCTTACACCAGACAGGGGAAGGAAGAAGTATTCCCATTGGACTGTTGGGCAAAGGAGCAGGGGGAAGCGAGGAATGTCCTCAGGCACCTGGAGAGGGGGAGGGGAACAGCTCCACCCCAAGTCCCTTTGGCTTTATAGTAAGGAACTCTGGGAAGGGCCTACTGCAGGTGTGCCTACAGAGAGGGCTCTGTATGCCATAAGTTTACCATCACTGCCCTAGGACTATCTACCAGGGTGAATTAACCTCTGGTTGATACAAAATTGTAATAAAGGAGGACCTGGCCACAAGCTAGACTCCTGAAGTGTCCCTCTGTCCTACTAAGATTACAGGAAGTTGAAGCAGCTAGAGTATAAGTGTGGGGCAGCTAGGCAGCACAGAAAATGAGGTCTGGAGATGGAGGACCTGGGTTCAAATTTGCCCAAATACATCCTGGCAGTGTGTCCCTAGGTACATCACTCAAACCTGATTGCCTAGCCCTTGCTGCTCTTCTGTCTTAGAATTGATACTAAGACAGAAGATGAGTCTGAAAGAAAAAAAGAAATATAAGATGTTTCAGACCCCTCAGTACAGTTTTAAACTTCAGAAGTCTAAATGCTACAAACATAAGAAATAGCATTTGAAAAGCAAATTATTTAAAAATTTAGAAATATTGATATTTCTTATTGTGTTATTGGAAATTTTGGGCCTTTGAACTACATTTCCCAAGAGCCCACTGGCTTCCTGTTGTTACATGCTGATGTAGACAGGGAGATAAAATTGAGAGGTCTGGCATGGCTAGTTCTCTTCCTATGGAGGCTTGCAGCTGGGAACAGCAGGCTATGTGAACAGGTAGACTAGCCATAGTACATGGTTCCATTTTGTTATTTATTTCTTTACTTCTAGTGATTACTAATAAATTTTACAAAAACATAATATTTTTAAAGTTATTATTTTATATTCATTTTAATTGTTACATTATTAAAATTCAACATAACCACTATTTCATTCTACACATCATCATTTTAGTAGATTTGTAAAACCTTTCATCAGCTGCTGCTCAATGATTGAAAATACTTCGTTTTATTGTAAGAGGTAAAAATTATGGTTGGAATGATTACTTAAGAGTTTTGGTCACCAGGAATCGATTATCTAATTCCAAAACTGAAGACCCAAGTCAGGATGATTTTTATAGTAGCTTATTTACAAATAGGAAGAGTGAAGATAGGGAAGAGAGAGAGAGAGAGAGAGAGAGAGAGAGAGAGAGAGAGAGAGAGAGAGAAATGCAAAGAGAGAGAGAGAGAGAGAGAGAGAGAGAGAGAGAGAGATTAATTAAACAAGGCTTCTAGCCACAAGGCCTCCAGAAATGCCAGGGAAAGGGAGTCAGCCTTAACTTACCCACATGACGATTCAAAAGGAAGCAGTCTGAGGTCTCAGCCCAAGTTCCTCCAAGGCCAGGTTCAAAGGGCAAAATCCCTCTCACAGAAGTTACCATCATATTTAAAAGATAATTCCTTGCATCACTTCCTGCATCCACCTTTCAGTTCTATGTAGACAAGTGGCAGCCTCAACCTTGTTTCGGTCTGCCAAGAGAGCAGTCACTCATTTTTGATTTGTCACTCACTAGCACACATGGGCCATAGACCTTCCCCCTCGCCACTTTATTCTAAGTTGGGTGGGGTGTACATATTCCTGGTGGCTAAAGTCTAAAGAATGAATAGGGGTGAGCTAATTCCATCTTCACAATCCCCCCTGATGATCATTGGGAGACTAGTTTCCCCATTTGATCACTTTAGATAATCATCTTGTACCCCCAAAGGTCTTCTAACTACAATAGTTACAGATAAGAATGAAATGGAAGAAAAAGAAAGCAAAACCAATGTTTTGCTAAGCACATTGACAAAAAACCAATTAGGGGGCAGTCCCCTTTTGGCACAAAAATGTACATTCAAAATAACTGTTCAACCCCCTTCAGTTCAATCAATTGTATCCCAAAGTTCATTCTGGATCTTCTTGATGCAGTGTAGATTCTTCAGGCATCTTTCTGCAAACAGTTCATTCTCTGGATTTAAGGAGTTAGAAGCTTCCTTCCCTGAAGTTTTCACAAACAAACTTTTAAATCAAATCTTGAATTTTTACAAAAATATATTATAATACTACCCTTAAAACCATCAAAAGGATGAGGCTCTGATGCAAGGACAAGATGAAATAGTTCCTCACAAGAAGTCTAATGGAGATAGACCAAGTGACTGAGGAGGTCAAGCTAGAGTACTTCTACTTCTACTGATCTATAGTTTGAGAAAGGGTCAAAACCTATCTGCACAAGAAATACATAATAAAAGTATGCCCTGTATTAATAAAATTAAATTTTATTATTGAAAATTCACAAAATCAAATACAAAATAAATTTAAATAGCTAAACTTTCAAAATATGTTTGTAGCATGTAAAGCTTAAAACTTCAATAAGACTTTTGGGACCTCTTTTACTACAAATTCACTGTGTGACTGTGCAGGAATAGCTCATTTTTCTGTAGTACTTTATGGTTTACAAGATATCTTCCTCATAACCATTACCCTGAGGTGAAATGTAACCATTATTTTTCCCTTTACTAATGAAAAAACTGAGAGTCAGAGAGAATAAATGACTTGCTAATAGTTACATAGTAAGTGATGGTGTTATAAACAAAAAGGGGGGTCCTAAAGAGATACAGATACACAGTGATGTGAATGTATCTATCTGTATTCTCCCTAGCTGCAGATGATGGAGGAACACCAACCCAGATCACCCTTGATAAATGTTATAATTTCCCCTTTTCCCTAACAATTGCCCAGGGAGGACCTCTGAGAGCTTAAATGGATGTGTAACCTTTCCAGATCCAACCTGAGGTTGGATAAATTAATATAGGGCTTTGATTTGCCTTAGATCACGTTTGTTATCTGACTGCGTTGACTCCCTCCCCAAGGGTCATGATATAAAGATCACTCAGGAAGGTACTTGTTAAACTCTATCTAAAATCAGGGAAAGGATAAACAGGACAAGGATTGGGGATTGGAGACCCTATCAACCTATTTTTTATAACTAGTTGACAATCAGGACTGGAGGCTATTGATCCAGTAGAAACTGGAGCTTTATTCTCCACTACACCTCTGGCCCAGCCTGGCCACAGCCAAGCCAGAGAATAGGGAATGCTGTTGATGCAGTTGTGTTGGTGATCTTATTCTCTCAGCTTTCTCACTACCAGTGTTTGGTGATGCACTAGCTCTCACAGTCTTCAGGAAATATTCAGATTCTTCCTACCCTCTTCTTCATAGACCTCCCTGCCTCCCTTCACCACCCACTCAGAGATTTCCCAGTCCAGAAACCTAGAGAGACCTAGAGACCTAGAAAGACCTAAAGGTCTAAAAAGACCTAAAAGACCCCCTCTGGCTGTCAGAGGTATTTATACTGTCAGGCCAACCAACGTTTGCCCCTGGCTCACGGCACCTGGGAACATTCCGTGTTTTCCAACTGCCTTCCCTGTCATCCAAGGTGGCATCCATCATTTCCCAGGATATGAATATAACATGGGTTTAAGGAATTACCACATCTTAAGTAAGTTCTAGGCTGGAGTTTCTTCATCCATAAAGTAAACAAGGCAAGACTAGAAAGATAGTTCTATATTCTACAACTCTAGTCCTGCTACAATTACAGATGTGTTCTTGAGAAAGGACCACTGGGTTCCCTGCCAGGACTGCATTCTCATCTTGGTGCTGCCACTATCAATTAATCAATTTATCAACGGGCATTGCTGAAAATACAAAGACAAAAGTGAAAGTCCTTACCCTTGGAAAGCTTTCATTCTAGAGAACTGGTATGCATGTGGTCAAGGATAACATCTTGGAGGAGGTGGCTTTGAAGAAAGAGGGAAGAAATGACAACGTAGGGAGTTAAAAGAATTTCAGCTTGGGGTACAGAATGGAGATATATATATATATATGGAAATGGCAATGAGGATGACATATGTAGAAGAGTATGAAGAGAGCAGTATGACAAGTAAAGGTTTCATGGTAGAAAGTATAGGGAACTAAGATTGAATAAATAAAGGGAAAAGGAAGAGAATTTTGAATGGAGATTTGAATGGAGAAATTGAATGAATGGAGAGTTTTGAAAGCCAGGAAATATTTAAAACTTGGTGCATTAGGAAGTAAGAAACCACTGTGGTTTTGTATGCAGGGGAGTGGGATTTTAAGAAAATTCATTTGGCAGAAATGTGGGGTTTGAAATGGGTAGAGACAATAGACAGGGAGATTAGACTAGTAATTCAAAAGACAAAAATTTAAGAATGAGATGATGAGGACCTGAACTTCAGATAGTGTCAGTGAGAACAGAGAGGAAGAAGTAGATCCAAAAGACAATTTAAAGGAAAAATAGACAAAAATTAGAGATGCTGAATGAAGCAGAGTAAGGGCTGAGAGTTTTCCTGAAAAACAACATTTTTAAAAAACATATGATGTAGATTAGTCATAGAGTCAAAGTATTAAAGCTGGAAGGAAGGGACCTTAGAGATCATCTCATCCAATTCTCACCTGATAATCTGCCTCTGTTTTAAAAACTAGAGGACATGCAATCAATTAATTGACAAGCATTTATTAAGTGTGCTGAAATGAAATAATCCATACTGGCAAGGAATTTTAAATCTAATGGAAACATAAACATATATGTAGAAAAATATGAAGAGGATAAATGCAAGGTACTTTAGGAAAGAGGGCACTTGCTGTTGAGAGGATCAGAAAAGCCTTTAAGTAGAAGGTGGTGCTTGAGCTGTGTCTTGAAGAAAGAGATTCAGTAAGGCAGAGCTAAGGATAGAGTTCCAAATACAAAGACAAAGAGATAGAAGATGGAGCATAGTGTGTGAAGAACAAACAAAAGGTAAATTTGGCTAGATTACAGGGGAGGGTTGGCAATAATATCCATAGAAGGTGGAAAGATAGGTTGGGGTGAGGTTGTGAAGGGCTTTTAAAAACTTAACAGAATAGTTTATAGTTTATCCTCTAGAGCAGTGATGGGCAAACTACAGCCCACAGGCCAGATGGGGCCCCCTAAAATGTTCTATCTGGCAGGGCGACATTATTCCTAATCTGATGAATACAATGAGTAGGATACAATACAATGAAACTTCCAAAGAGTTGCCTTAGAAACAGACTGACAGATGAACATTTCCTTTCCTTTGGCCCCTCTTTAAAAAGTATGCCTATCACTGCTGTAGAGGGTAAAAGGGAACCACTGGAGTCAATTGAGCTTGGGAGTGACAGGGTCACAATCATATCTGCACTTAAGGAAAATCACTTTGGCAATAGTGTGTAGGATGGACTGGAGTGGGGAAAGACTTGAAGCAGAGAAGCCAATTAGGAGATCGTGGCAATAATCTAGGTGAGAGGCAAGGAGAGCCCTGTGTAAGTAGAGAAAAAGAGTCAGACTCTTAAGATGTTGCAGAGGTAGAAAAAGAAAAATTAAGCAAATGATTGAATTTGTGAGGAGAGTTTGGAGTTGAAATTAATACAAAGAAATTATTATTAATTAGTAATAATAATAAATTAGTACAGAAGTAACTTGGGAAACTAACAGGATGACACTGACCATCTAAAATAGGAAAGTTTGGATGCAAGGGATACATTGAATGAGTTTTCCTGAAACTGGGAACACTTGAAAAAATCCAACAATACTGATAACAGATACTACTATTTCTTATATCCAGATCTATGGCTCTTGCCTCCTTTCAGAAGAGACTTCAGACAGCAAGGCAAAGTGGTAGTACAGTGGCAAGAATTCTGGCTTGGTAGTCAGGAACCTTGGGCTCTATTCCTTGCTCTGTCAGTAACAATCTCTATAATGTTAGATAAATAAGCTTCTCTTTCTAGGTCTTGGTTTCCTCTGCAAAATGAGGAATTTAGATTAGAAAAGATTCTAAATCTATGGTCCAAGAAGTTAAAAAAAATATTTTTGAAAGCTGTATTTCAACATAATTGGTTTATTTTATATTTTCTTATGTATTTAAAACATTTTAAGAAGCGGTTCACCAGGCTTCCAAAGGATTTCGTGACACAAGAAAGATTAGAAACTCTGAACTAGAAGGGCATTAAGGTCCCTTCTAAATTTCACATTCTGATTCTATGCTTCCTCTCTTTCTACAGCTTAGTATTGCCAGTACTTTTATTGCTTAAGGCTGTATTGTTCTGTAATCAGCCAACCATCTGGAGGAGAGTGGGAAGTCCAGAGTTCTCCCCTAATTTCTGGAAATATACCTCATGATGCTCCAGCTTTCTTGTCAGTCATTGTGATGGTGGGCCAATTCTATCTCAAAATTTCACAAATTCCTAGTTTTATCCAGCACAGGCAACAGGGCCAAGAGGGCTGGACCATTGTCTCTATACCCCTCTCTATTTTTCCCAATCTTAAGGGATGACTGAGGCTGGAGTCCCTAGGGAGAGGGATGGGCTACACTTGCCTGGACCTGCTGCAGAAAATGTGGTAAGCTCATAGCATTCTCATCCTGTTCACTTCCCAGCTCTGGTTCAGTCACTTCATGGAGGAAATTCTTTGTCCCAGGGAGACAAGAAAATAAAGGGTTGTCTTCCCCTAAGGGAACCATAGCCATATCAGAGGCAGAGAGGAGTGTGGGGATGGGGTGGTGGTAGAGAATACTAAAAATAGTCTAGTGGAAGGAGCACTGGATTAAAAATCAGGAATACTGGATGTTACCAATTTACTAATATGATCTTGGGCAAAAACTGAGGCTCTTTCTGGGTCTCAGTTGCCTTGACTCTAAAAATGAACAAAATCATATTTGCTTTAATGAGA
The DNA here is from genome assembly GCF_016433145.1 of Gracilinanus agilis. Taxonomy (NCBI): domain Eukaryota; kingdom Metazoa; phylum Chordata; class Mammalia; order Didelphimorphia; family Didelphidae; genus Gracilinanus; species Gracilinanus agilis. The sequence continues at coordinate 234,209,505 of NC_058133.1, read as the reverse complement.
TGATTAAATAAGGTCATGAGTTGAATGAGTATGTTACAATGAAAGTAAGCTGTGGAGGCTGCTGGGGGTTCTCTGGACTGAGCTGAGAAAGGGCAGGGAGGGAGGGAGTAAGGGGTTCTTTGATAAGATCTCAGCTTCATGGTGCAGGAGAAGCCATGCTACTTCAGATTAGGAGAGGGAGAGAATACTAGACCTCACTCTGAGTGTGTCCGCCTAGTTCCCCCCCAATTATGTTGTATCAGCAGGATGAAGAATGACCTATTTCCTCTCTCCACCCTTAGGGCCCTTGGCAAACTCCCCTTCAGCAGCCTGGCCTGTTTCTTCCCCAAAGATCCTTTCTCCTGCCCCCTAATTCCCTAAAACTTCTCCCATACCTCCTCTCTTCCCTTCCCCAGAGACCCCCTCTTTTACGAAGACCTCCCCACTGGCCCACCTCCCTCACCTTTGACTAGTTCCTTTCCCTTGGGCCCAGAGCCCACAGGCTTGTATTCCTCTCTTTCCTCCCCCTTCCCCCTCCCCCAGGGAGGTGCGCCTGGCAGCCTCCCTGCCTAATTTCCTGGCACTGGGCTGAGAATAAACAGTGCTATTCCGCCTGTAATCCTATTGCCATGGAGACATAACTCTGAGGAGGGGGGAGGGAAGAGGAAGGGGGTGAAGGGGGAGGAGGAGAGGGGGTGTGACCAGGGCTGTATCAGATGAGCAGGGACACTCCCCGCTTTCAGTGCTGGCTGGGAAGGTGCCACCCTCTGTACTCTGTGTGGACATTCTTCACATAGCTCCGTCAGGGCTTCTGGGGTGTCTGGGAAGTCACTCTTCCTGGCAAGAGGGAAAGTATTTAACTATGCACCCAGCACAGTGTTACCAAAATAAAGGGGGGCAAAGGGGAATGGTAGCTGTTGTAAAGATCAGGGTTAGGGAAAAGGGTTGCTGCTTGCAAATTTTTGCAAGCTCCTCATTCAAGAAGGATTTTTCCTCTCAAGATTTTGACTAATCCTTCCCCATTCTCCCCAGCCCCCTCTTCCTGCCACCCTCTCCCGCTCTTGCAGCCTCAGCTCCATATTTCTCTTTTTCTCCTCTAACTCTTTCGAGCTGTTTCTCTTTCTGTGCCAGATTTTGACTTGGTCTCTTCCAGTTTCTCTGCCACTGGCATCCCTTTCCTTCTTTTGTCCTTGGTCCTCGAGAGGAGCACATATAGAAATGAACTGCATTCCAAATATTCCCCTGATCCCCACACTCTCAAAGGAAGAGTTAGGAACTTCTGTCCTGATACCCCCAGGCCCCTTTGGCTGTGCTCTGCTTCAAAATGTAAACTGTGTGTATGAACCTGGGAGAAGGGTGCCTCCCTATGTAGGATGACAGAATATCCATTTAACTGAAAGAAAGCTTCTAAATCAACTCACTCATTTTACAAATGAGAAATCTCAGAGAGTGGGAAATGATTTACCCCAAAGTCACACAGGCTATAATTGGCAGAGCCGAGATTCCAACTCCAAATGTCTGACTCTGATCATTAGCTTATTCCAAGATACCACATCTCCCAGCAGAGTCTTGGGCATCATAGCTCTAACTCTTAACAGAGCAAAACAAAACCCAAACTTGGCCAAGATGGTTTTGGTGAGAAGAGGGAGGAGGTCTGCTGATGGAAAAAAGAGTTCAATTATCAGAGACCCCTCAAACTATATGGAAAATGGAAACCTCTAGCAAAATTAATTCTAATGAATATTCACTTGAGTCCTATTTCAGTTGGATTCCTGCCTATGTAATTGCTCCTTATGAGCCATTCTCACTATACTAGAGTATTCTTGTCTTCAGAACCTGGAAGGTAAGCTTTACTCCTCTTCCTCCTTCTTCTCTTTCTCCTTCTCTTGTAGAGGGAGGTGACAGGAAAGAGAAAACATCTAGATTTCTTTCCTCATTTTCTGAATATCACTAAGGCCCTGAGGCAAAGGCTCAATTTAAGCAAAGAGACCCAACTCTCTCAACCCAATTCCTAATGGAGGATATGAGAAGGGAAGAAGTGATTAGAGAAGTATGTTATATTAAAAAGAGCAATGAACTTGATTCAGAAAACCAAAATTGAAATCTGGCTCTGCTATTTGTGTGCTACCTGTGTAATCTAGTCTGTAAAATGAAGAGGTTTGAAATAAATGATAGGACAGCTAGATGGTGCAGTGGATAGAGGCCTGGAGTCAGGAAGAACTGAGTTCAAATCTGGCCTCAGATACTAACTAACAATGTGATCCTGAGCAAATCATCTAACCTGCATCAACTTCCTCATTTGTTAAAGAAGAACTGGCAAACCACTCCAATATCTTTGCCAAGAAAATCTCAAATGGGGTCACAAAGAGTCAGACCCAACTAAAATGGCTGACCAACAATGACAAGGTCCTTTCAGGATGGAAATCTTATGATCTTAAGGTATCAGAGAAATTCATTTAATAACACTGGGTAGAAAGAAGTTGGAAGTGAATTTAGTGATGAAAGAGTTAGGATTAAAGTTGGAATAACTTGAGAGGAAGGATGAGGTTAGGAAGAAAGAAGAGATTTGGGAAAAGTTTGGAGCAATAGGTGAGATAAAATTGTCAGAATATCTTCCTCTTTCCCCTTACCTACATAGGATCCACCATGGCCAACCCACAGATGTCAAAGGCAGAACAGAGTAGTTTCCTCTAAGATCTGTGAAAGTAAATCTTAGCTTGCTAGCCTCCCATAAAAACTTTCCACTGTCCTTGAATGGCTCCCCAAATCAAAGCAAACACCACCCCTCCTGAGAATCCTTGAGTATGTGAGTTCTTCAGGTATCTTCAGCTCCATCCTGGTGAGTTTCTGGTTTGTTTGTTTGTATATGTTTTTAATAAAGAAGCAAACTTGGCCAGAACTATTCCCTTGAGGCTAGGGATTCAAATGTTCCAGGTTTATTCCTGGGTCGGCATATTCTTGGGAGGCAATTGAGAACCTGAACCCATTAACTCTTCCCTGCCTGTATAATTTTTCCTTGCCTGATATTAGATTTGAGGAATGTGACTTCCCCTGCCCCTAGATATCTGGAATTGGCTGCTCTTCAAAATTATGCAACTCTTCATGCTCTGCCTATTCAGCAATATCAAAGCATTGCTTGTCATCTTGTCACTTTGGGTCATTTTCTCCAAGAGTTTAGGAAATAAGAAGGAAAAAACATACTGTTGCCTTGCTCTTAGACATGAGTCCTGGAGCTATTTATCAGGTGCCTGGAAATCCTCGGGTTTTGCTCTGGTATTTTAAGCCCCTGGGAGGATGCTAAATCCAGGAGAGGCCCTCTGTCTTAAGAGTGAAACTTCTTCCCATTCTGCTCTTAAGAGAAATAGAAAATATCTCTAGTTCTATCTATCTACATGGGCATCTAAGATAGTAATCAAGCTCTGAGGGTAATAAACTATGCATACTAACACTGCCTTGACAAAGCCAGAGGCAACTGTGGATTTTTGTCCAGTGTTTTGGGAGTGGGGCAATCTGAACATTGTGTTTTGGAATCTTAAGGACCATTGAATTTAGAGCTAGCAGAGACCTTAGAGATGGGAATTTAACACTTATTTTAATAAGAGTCTAAGGCCCTGAGGTCGTCACACAGGTAGCAAGTTGCAGAGGAAAGATTTGAACCCTGCCGATAATTTCAATGCTTTTTCAATGGACATTGTGCTGTCTACTTGCAGTAAGGTCTTTATCTCCTCTTGGGTATTTGGTAATTTCTAGGGACTTGGTGCCATCCCTTTAGGACCTCTAATGTGAGACTTTCTCTACTTGACACCAGTTGTTCCTGCTTTCTCAGAATATTATCCAGCTAGACCTAGCTTCCTAAGGAAACTTCATTCTGTTCGAAGCTCTCCTTTAGCTCCTACTTTGCATATGCTGGTCCTATGTGACTCAACCTATCAGGAATTACTCCCTCTCTTTACAAAGAAGTCAAAGTTTCTTTGTCTTTGAAGAGCAGGCCATGGACACTCAAAGTCTAAGTGTTATTGGAGGCTCCTAGGACAGTGGCTTTATACACCTATGCCACTCATTCATCTCCCTTTCTGTTATCACAGATTGTAGGTGTACTTGATAGAGGAAAAAAATACAAAAGCCTCAGGTGAAGTTTTCATTAAAAAATAGTGCTCTTTATTATAAATTACTGAAATGTATTTTTCTGACTATAAATATAAATATGTGCAAAGTTTGACTTGAATTTGTATTCTGTTGGGTTCTTCAAGCATCTTCTTATCAGCCTCAAAGGCAGGGGTGGGGGGCAGGGCACAGGGTGGAATCTTTATAAAAGACAGAGTTGATTGAGGCAGATTTGTAAACATTTTTAACCAGAAAAAAAAATAACACCCAACACAACTGCCTCATCCAGCCAAACACCTGACAGAAAACGTGTGTTTTGTTTTTCATTAAAAAACAAACAAACAGTTCCAGGTAATTGCTTTGTTGCTACATTCCATGTAGGGTGACAATGATCAGTGCTTTCTCAGAGCAGTGCACTTAGTGAGTGCTTCAGCTCCCACCCCTCCTTTGACCTCCCTGTTATGCCTGCAGAGAGGCTAGAGAATTGATTAGAGAAGCCTGGGATGTAGGGAATGGGGAGAGACACCCAGGAACCCAAGAGGCTATAGGAGTAGGGTCTGCTGCTAGACACCCAAAGTGGGGCAATCTGAGCATCCCCCAAATGGACTAGACAACACTTCAGAATAACAGAACTTATTCTAGGTCTTTTAGAAAACATGAATCTCCCACACCCCTTCCCCTACTATTCCCCATAGGAGGGATCCATAGATGCTACTTAAACACTGAGTTACTCCCAGGCTCTGTGTTCTTGGGCAAGTCACTTAACTTCTTTAGGCTGGGACTGGTGGACCCATTATCAGCAAAGTGTTAAGTTACTCTAATGTGCCAGCCCCTATCCATGGGACAGGGAGAGTTTTAAGGCAATCCCCTTCTAGATAAAGGAGGGAAAATATGAAGTTTCTCTTTCTGGGCTTTGGGGCAAGAGGCAGTTCACCTCCTATATTGAGGTGATAAAAGGTACAATATGAGAAAAGGAGAATAAGAAAAACCACCTCTTTCAGGACAGTGGACCAACCCTACCACCAGACTAGAGCTTCATTTTCTTTCTCCCCCTTTTCCTTCCAAATGCCAGTATCTTCCCTCCCCCCCTTAAAACAGGAGAGGTTATGTTGGTTTTCCCTAGTAAGTTGGAATCTAGGCTTGGGTGTTTCCCAGTAATGGGGGTTGAGGGAAAGGGGAGAGAAAGGAGGGAGAATGGAGGAAGGAGGGAAAGGCGTCAGAAGTGAGGAGATAACTAAAGAATGAGAGTTTACTTCTTCAGTACGATCCTAGGCTCCTTTCCTCACCTCCCCAGGAGGGTAGGAACAGTACACCCACCTCACCAGAGGCTGGGAATGGGGGATGGAAAGCTATTTGCATTGAGAATCAGATCATTTCCTTGGCTAGCCCTCAGGCCCATTCCAGGGGGCCCAGTTTTCCTCCTCTTCCAGCCCCTGACACCAGCTCAGGTTTCAAGCCATTTTAAATCAAACCAAACAGCAAACGAGTCCCTAGAAAAGTAGGGACATTCACCTGTAGCTATCATCAGTTTAAAGCTCTTTTCAGTCCCACTGCTTCTCCAGGGAGGGAGAATAAAGGAAAGGAAGAGAAATCAAAATCCTCTTTTTCTGAATTGTCCTAAAAGGTCTGATGGCTCCTCCAGAAGTTGGAGAGTGGAAAGGAAGATGACTGATGATTTCCCCTCCAATATTTTCCAAGATCAGCCTGCACCCATACTGGAGAGGGAAGGGGAGGGGGGAGTCAGAGGGCAAAGCCTCTGGACCCCCTGGCTCTGCTGTGGATAGGAGAAAAAGGGACTCTCCAATCTGGTTGTATCCCTTGTGCTTATGCTGTGTGCCACAGGGGACGGAGGTGCCAACCCCCTTCCCTGCATATTTTGGTGGGGTGAAGGCAGAATGTCCATTATCCATCCCCTTTTAAAGAGGGGCATCGTACTGGTCCAGGAATTCCCTGATGGGCCCAGGGAGTTGAGTAACTTTCTCATAGGAGTCCAGGTGTCCATTGACTGTCTTCCGACAGAGGTGCTGCAGGCTGGCCACGTTGGAGGAAAGGGGTCGACTGAGCACCAAGGGGATCTTCTCTCCCCCAGAGTAAATATAATAGGCTCGTTTAGGAGGAGCCCCAGGGAGGGGTTGAGGGAGCAACTGATCCTGCATTGACGAAGGGGAGGCCGCAGAGGAAGTTGAGGAGGAGGAAGAAGAGGGGGGCATGTAGTGATGTACCAGTTTGAGAACACAGTCAAAGCGAGGCACCGGCTGGGTGCTCCGGGGATCGCTTTGCAGGGAAAAACTCCCGCCCTCGCACTGGATTCGCAAGTTCTTTGTCCCGGACTGGGTTTTGACGCTGAGAGTGAAGAAGTGGCGCTGATCCGAGCTATCTCGGATGAGAAAGGTACCCGCGGGCTCAGCACTTAGCAGCAGGTTGGCCTCCCCACCGGTCACCGCACTCCAATAGAAGCCGCTCTCTTGCAATTTGCGTACAGCGTTCACCACCAGCTGGTATTCGCTCTTGGAGCTGAAGGTCTTGAGGCGCAGACTGGTGTCCAGGGGGCGGTTCATCCCGGTGGCGGGGAACTTGCTGTGGGTTACCATGGCGCAAGGAGCCAGCTTGGATCTGTTTGGTGGTGGCCGCGGCGGCAGCAGTAGAGACTGCTGCTGCTGCTCCTCCGGATCCTTTGGCTGCTGCCCCAAGGTGCACCGGCTGCTACCACATCCCCGAAGGCTGAGAAGGGAAAGGAGCAGTGAGATATAGAATGTCGTATCATTTCCCGTCCCAAAACACTACCAAGGCTGCCTAGGTTCCAGAACTAGGAGATTGGGGTCCCCAAACCCTTATTTCGTCATATCCTCCCATCCCCCAGCAGTCATTTGGGGGACTGCCTACCTTCAACCTACCGGGCTTTGGGGTCAGCCTTAGGTAGGGAAAGGCGAATGGAAGAAGACTCCCACAGCTCCACCCATCCCCCGCCCCCAGCACTGCCGGTCTAGCCCGGTGCCAGCGCTTGGTGGGTGCACTGCCAGCCCTTTCCTGAACTCTCAGCTGGAGGGGGTGGGGGCAGAGAAGGAGGAGAAAGGGACGAGGAAGGGAGTAATTTGCAAACTCTTGTGCACAAGTTGGATTTCAACAAACAGGTCCAAAAGGGAGTACAGAAGGGGGCTGGGGCAAGTAGTCCGGGGAAATACTGCCTTCCCGTCCCCCACCCCCACCCCTTCCACATCCCCCTAACCCTCCGGGTGCCTGGATGTCCGGTATCCCGGAGGCGGGGGAGGTGTTACGAGAAAACTGGGGCATTTTCCAGAGCTGGGACACTTCGGGACAGAGGTGAAAATTAGAGCCCCCCACCACCGACTTTTGCATTCATTGAGCTGGGGGTGGAGGTAGCGAGGGAGGGAAGAGACTCCCCTAAACTAGGGTCGAAGCCTCTTCGCTTCCTCCATCTCAGTCCCTCACTTTGCCCCATCTTCCATTAGGAACGGGCTTCTTTACTCCGATTAGGGAAAAGGAACGTAGAGAAGAGCCCCCTAGACGCCCTGAACCTACACCCCACATTCTTACCTAGTCCAATTCGAACGAAGTCTCCGTATTTTAGGCCGTGTGTATCTCCAGTACAGTCTCCAACCGTACGAGGTCCTTAACAAGCCCGCCAGATGTGGCCGGCGTTGTGGCCAAATGTAGGGAACGGTAAAGTCCACACAGGGGTTGCACGCGTGTATTTTTGGCTTCAGTTCTGGGTCCCCCCTCCCTTTCTCCCTCAAGCTTCGCCTCCCGGGTCCGGGAATAAGTGGGGGAGACACAGTTGGCTGGGTGGGTTGGGTTGGAAGCGTCAGTCTCCCCAAGGCTGGCCAGCCTGTCTGGCTGGCTGTGTGTGTCTGTGAGTCAGGGCGGCACAGGCACGCAGGGTAGCAAGCTCTAATGAGGAAGGCGGAGAGGTCCAGAATAAATGCCACTTCGGGGAGGCAGTGACTGGGCTATTATACCCGTTGGGCCGAAAGCCCCGCCTCCCTATTCCAGGAATTGAACCGAACGTCTTCTTGTAACGTTTAGTCAGAGACTGCGAGAGAAAAGGGAGGGAGGAAGCGAGGGAGGGAGGGGAAAGACAGAGACAGAGACACGCAATAGGACAGAGACCGAGACAACAGAGAAAACCCAGGGCACCGAGCCAGACCATCCAGCCCGTTCCTGGTATAGAGGGCCCCTCCCCCAGCCGCGTCTTCTCCCGTAACTTCTCATTCACACTTTTTTTTTTCTCCCTTCTAAGAAGGTGAGTTTCTGGCAAAGGCGTGAGGCGCTGTTGATTCAGTCTAGGCCGCTGTGGAAGAGCGCAGAGGTGATTTCCTTAGCTCTCTCTTTTTCCTCTTAGATCCGTGTGGATGTCCCCGTACTCGATTTATGCTGGTTCGGGCAAATGAGACAGGTTTTCTGGGGGACAAAACTAAAGGAGGCGATTAGCTTTTTCGAACCCCTTGATCCCCACCCCCACCCAGCCACCCGGGGGCTGCCCGGAAAGGGAAGAAACCCTTCAAACCACAGATTCTCTGGAGGGAAGAGAAATGCTTCAGGTCCAAGTTTAGTAATCAATTCATTTACGCATGCTTCCCAAAGGTGAAACTGGGAACGTATGTCTCCGGGGCTTCGTAGATTAGACTGAGGCAGGAGCCCTAGCTGCCCCATCTTCTTCTTCTACTCATTTGTGTCTTCTGCACCTCTCTCTTCTCGTGCACATATACTGCCCTTTCCCACCACCAAAGATTGTGCAGAATAGACTGGGGCAGAAATCATAGCTCAACCCAGCTTTTCGATCACTTCTTGCCCTCTGCACTCCTGTACGTACACCCTATGCTGCCCTCTTCCCCCACACCCCCACACCCCCCACCCCGGACGGTGTAGACTAGACCGGGGCAGGAGCCTAGATTATCCCTATCTTTCTTCAGTGCTCCTTCGGTCACTTATTCCTATTCTCGGCAGCCCTTTCTTCCCATGCAATTCTATATTGTTCTCTTTCCCCACCTTCACCAACTGTGAAGACTAGCCTGAAGTCTATCTAGTCCTAGATAGCTACGGCTTTCATCCTTTCATCCCGTAGTTTAGCAGTAGCGTAGGAAGCTCCCCCTCTCCTTGCGCTCACCCAGGGTTGTCTTCTGGGACTATGCTGCCTCCAACGTTCGCCTCTCTCTGAGCTCCGTGGACTGTGTGTGCGGTTGGGCTACCAGTCTCGGACGAAAATCCCTCCACCACTCCTCCTTCCACTCCACACTATCCACTAGAGGGCGTACTGGAGTCTCTGTAAAAAGAGTTCTTGCTTGGGCAGCCCCTGAAGCCGGGATTGCTCAGAAAAGAAATCCTCCAAACTTGGAGATGGAGAGACCTAGGGGTTATTTGGCAGGCAGTTCAGGTAAAACACCTGTAACTGGAATCTGACCTAAGGTTAGGTGGGACTACTTGCTCTAAAAGCAATTTTGAAGAGTTTCTCAATCACCCTCTTCCCCACCTCTGCTTTAAAAAGTTTAGTTTACTCCTTAGACCACCAAATGCCCCATTACTTGTAAAAGGTCAGTTTAATCCAGATTTATTACTGTTTTTTGTTAAACCTTCTGTCTTAGAATCAATACTGTGTATTGTTATATTGAATCTCTGGGAGCTTGAAGTTCACCTTTGATTGACAAATAAGTCAGTTGGATGGAATGTTCCCAGGGAAGTCCTGCGAAAGGCAGAAGATGGGGCAGTTGAGAATCCTGAAGGGATTCTGGGTCTTTGACCTGTGCTGAGGCTGGAGATCGGTGGATCCTGGTCTTGGAGTGAGAGGGTGCAAACATCTCTTTGCAAACTCTTCCTGTACTTGAGATACCGTTCCAACCTGTACCTGACCACCACCTTGGTGTCTACTGCCCTTAGATATTAGGAGTTTCATCATCTAGATATCTAGGTTTCCCAGGGCCCGGGAGGGATCCGGGAAGTGGGCAGGAGACGAAGAAGAGGGTGGAAAGGGTGGTCTACTGTAAGGCTGAAGATCTATTGAAGAAGTCAAAGATAACCCAGCAGTTTACCTACTCTGGTTTAGTCCTGGCCAGGCTGAACCAGAGGGAAGCTACATTGATTCTTCATCTGCTAGCAGTTGAGATTTCATTAGTAATCATTAGAATAGGGTCTCCTATACCACAGTCCTTTAAGACCCATATCCTACTTGTTTAATATAAAGTTTAAAGTACCTTCCTAGAGCAGTTTCCAAGCTTGTTTTGGGAAGGGAGAAATCGCAGTCAGAATACAAGGCGTTATCCTAGCTAAGGAGCCCAAATCAACATATCAATTAACCCCAGGTGGGTCCTGAAGGGATATACCTCTTAGACCTGAAGGATCCTGCCTGGGCAACTGTTAAAAGTGAGAAGGGTCATCTTCTCTCTGTACAACAATTTACCATCTTAAATAGATCAAGAGACCTCCCATAATTATAACAGTTTTGGTTCCAAGGCAGAAGAGCAATAAGGGCTAGGCAATGGGGGTTAAGTGACTTGCCCAGGGTCACACAAGTAGAAAGTGTCTGAGCCTCAATTTTACCCAAGACCTTCATTCTCTAGGCCTGGCTCTGAATCCACTCCACCCAGCTGCCCCACCCCACCCCACCATAACTGAAATATGTTACTGAAAATAATCTCTATGATCTGAACCAAAATACTTTCCCACAAATAATTAGTTATTAAAAATTAATAGGATTTGGTTTGTCTTGCAAAGGAAGCTGAGGCTTATAGAGACAAAGTAGATAACTAGGTGGTGCAGTAGATAGAGAGCTGGGCTTGGAACAAAAGGATTGAGTTCCAAATATATGATGATAAATCAATTGTACAAAAAATCAAGCCATTCCCCAATTGATAAATGGGCAAGGGACATGAATAGGTAATTCTCAGATAAAGAAATCAAAATTATCAATAAGCACATGAAAAAGTGTTCTAAATCTCTTATAATTAGAGAAATGCAAATCAAAATAACTCTGAGGTACCACCTCACACCTACCAGCTTGGCTAACATGACAGCAAAGAAAGAAATAAATGTTGGAGGGGATGTGGCAAAATGGGGACATTAACGCATTGCTGGTGGAATTGTGAATTGATCCAACAATTCTGGAGGGCAATTTAGAACTATGCCCAAAGGGCTTTAAAAGACTGCCTACCCTTGGATCCAACCAAACCACTGCTGAGTTTGTACCCCAAAGAGATAATAGGGAAAAAGACATACAAAAATATTTGTAGCCACACTCTTTATGGTGGTAAAAAAATTGGTAAACAAAGAGATGCCCTTTGATTGGGGAATGGCTAAACAAATTATGTTATCTGTTGGTGATGGAATACTATTGTGCTAAAAGGAATAATGAACTGGAGGAATTCCATGTGAACTGGAATGACCTCCAGGAATTGATGCAGAGTGAAAGGAGCAGAACCAGAAGAACCTTATACACAGAGACAGATGTGGCACAATGGAATGTAATGGACTTCTCTACCTGCAGCAATGCAATGATCCAAGACATTTTTGAGGGACTTAATGAGAAAGAACGTAATCCACATCCAGGGAAAGAACTGTGGGAGCAGAAACACAGAAGAAAAACGACTGCTTGACCACATGGGTCAATGGGGATATGATTAGGGACACAGACTTTAAACAATCACCCTAGTGAAAATACTAAAAATATGGAAATAGGTTTTGATCAATGACACATGTAAAACCCAGTGGAATTGTGAGTTGGCTATGGGAGGGTTAAGGGAGGAGGAGAAGGAAAGAATATGAATCATGTAACCGTGGAAAAATGTTCATAATTAATCAATAAATTTTTTAAAAATTAAAGTAAGAAAAAAGGACTGAGTTCAAATTCAGCTTCAGACATATTGTGTGACTTTGGACAAGTCACTTAACTTTGCCTCACCAATAAAATGGGCATAATAATAGCACTTTCCTCCCAGAATTGTTGTGAGATTAATATTTGTAAAGCAGCTGGCATATAATATGCTAGTTATTATTTTACAATTATTAAGGAAACTGCCCCAAATCCACAATTGCTAAGAAGCAGAGATAGGCCTGAAAACAGATCCTTGGACTACAACTCCAGTGCTCTTTACAATTCATTTTACTTTAAAAGTAAATGGGGCGGGGCAGCTAGGTGGATCAATGTATTGAGAGCCAGGCCTGAAGTTGCAAAGTCCTGGGTTAAATGTGGCCTCAAACACTTCCTACCTGTGTGACCCTGGGCAAGTCACTTGACCCCATTGCCTAGCTCTTACAACTCTTCTGCCTTAGAACCAGTACACAGTATTGATGGAAGGTATGAGTTTTTTTAAAAAAGTAAAGTAAATGGGGGACAGTTAGGTAGATCAATAGATTAAGAGCTAGGCCTAGAAAAGGGATGTCCTGGATTAAAATCTACTCTTAGTCACTAATTAGCTGTGTAACTCAGGGTAAGTCACTTCATTCCCATTGCCTAGCCCTTTTCCCTCTTCTGCCTTGGACCAATATACAGTATTGTTTCTAAGATGCAAGATAAGGGTTTTAAAAAATAAGTGAAAGAAAGGGGGCAGCTAGGTGGGTCAGTGGCTTTAGAGCCAGGGCTAGAGATGAGAGGTCCTGGGTTCAAATATGCCCTCAGACACTTCCTAGCTGTGTGACCCTGGCCCAGCAAGTCTTAACCCCAATTACTTAGCCCTTAGCTCAAAGCCCTGAATAAAAGTGACTAAAATAAGCAAGCTATTTAGAATTTAATATATAGGAAGGTACAATAAGGGACACTGTCAATATTATTTTTATAAAATTATTTATTTTTCATACAGAAACTTCTGCTACTGATATAACTTTTTAAACTTGAAATTTGCTCATTTTAACTCTATGTTCTTTTAATTAAGTTGTTTCCCATGAAAATCTCTCTTTTTCCCATCTCCTTCTTAGAGAGGAAAAAAAAATCTTATAATAAACATGTATAATTAAGTAAAACTAATTTCTACATTGGCCATATCCCCAAAAAAAAGTCTTAATCTGCACTGAATCCATCACCTCTCTATCAGGAGGTGGGAAGCATGGTTTACCATGAGTCCTTTGGTATCTCAATAATTTTGTTTATCAGAATTCTGTCAAAATTGCTTATCTTTGTAATATTATTACATAAATTGTTCTCCTGGAGATATTCTTAGACAAAATAAGGGATAGAGGCAATTATAAAAGACAAAAGAGAACACTTGGATTACTTGAAATTGAAAAATTTCTGCACAAACAAAACTAATACAATTAGGATAAGAAAGAAGGAATCAAAGGGGAAAATATATTGATTTTAACTGTTAAGGTATCCAAGATATACAATTAACACACATATATAATATTATAGGGAGTTGGTAAGTCACTACTTTATCTCCTAAAAGAATAGTTTCTTCTAAAAAATGTTTTATTATTATTTTTTCAAATACTTACTAACTTCCCATAACTTTTTCCCCTTGTAACTTTCAAAGCTGTTCCTGCTATCTTTGTTTCCTTCTGCCTTTCTGTTCTCTTCTGTACATTAAAAAAAACAAAAACCTCAAAGACATTCTTTCCTTTTTTTCCTTTTTCTCTCTCTTCTTCCTCCCTCCCTCTTCAGGCCTTGTGACCAAAGCTGAAAGAAAGCTCAGTTTTGAATATATCTGGGGAATGAAAGGAAAGTCTGAAGGTGCAGAGATTAGTATTGTAAAGGAACCTAGCAAGGTAAGTTAGAGGTGGTCAAACTGGAGACTGAAACATCAATATCACTTGTGCCAGTCAATTTAAATGCATGGAAATGGTTGGATTTAATTGAGGTGATCATTACATATACTACTATGGTCAAGAATCCCTTAGAAGAAATGGAGTACAGATATTCCCTAGTTATGTGACCCAATTGCCTAATCCTCCTGCTCTTTTGCCTTAGAATTGTCAGAAGATAAGCATTTGTTTTTTGTTTTTAAAGATGAAATGGAGTAGCCCTCAGTCAATAAAAGGGTGAGAAAATCAGTCCTGGGGTATAATCTAAAAATGACAAAATGAATTCATTTGAATCCAAAGCAAACCATTCAACAGCACAGTTCTATAAATCTAAGCTCCAACTACTGATGCTAAAGAGGTCAAAGTTGATCAGCTCTACAACATCTAGAAAGAATACCATAAAAGATGTCATATTCATCATAGGAGATTAGAATGCTAAAAGTAGGAAACCAAAAGATAATTGGAATACAGGCAAGATTGGCCTTCAAGTACAAAAAGAAACAAGGAAGAGACTAATAGAGTTTTGTTAAAATAATTTGTTCAAAGCAAACACTTTTTTCAACATCCCAAAAGGTTGCAAGGGCAACACCAGATACTGAAATCAGATTTTGTGGCAAAAAGAAAGAAAGAAAGGAAGGAAGGAAGGAAGGAAGGAAGGAAGGAAGGAAGGAAGGAAG
>NC_058133.1:234142687-234170028 GCF_016433145.1 Gracilinanus agilis | reverse complement strand
ATATATATATATGGAGAGAGAGAGAAAGAGAGAAAGAGAGAGGGAGGGAGGGAGGGAGAGAGAGAAAGAAAGGAAGGAAGGAAGGAAGAAAGAAAGGAAGGAAGAAAGAGAAAGAAAGAAGGAAGGAAAGAAAGGAAGAGGGAGGGAGGAAGAAAACAAAGAAAAGGTGCAGAAATAAAACATTTTTAAAAAACTCTAAGATAGAAGGGCAAGGGCTAGGCAAATAGGGTTAAGTGACTTGCCCAGGGCTATATATAGCTAGGAACTGTCTGAGGTCAGATCTGAACCCAGGTTCACCTGACTCTAGGCCTGGCACTCTATCCCCCCAAATAAAATGTTTTAAAAAGGCACAGAAAATAAAAAGTTCGGAAGGAGATATAAACAGGGCAACTTTGTTAATATCATAGTATATTTAATGCATACTTTAAAAATACAAACTATTCATGGTTTGGGAGACAACCCTCTTTGATCACTGTATATTGAATCATCCATGTTTATTGAAAGTAGTTAAATTCATAATGATACTTTTATAAAGTTACTTGTAGCCTGATTTAAGTTGTTTCAGCCCTCAGGCACGGATTTGGGCGAGGGAATAGAGAGAGGAAACATTTATGTAAGGCAGGGAGATGAACTGGATTGATAATGATTCTTGCTGGGGAGCATGGCTGGGATGGTTGGATCTACTGCTCCTACCATGGCAAGACCTCCAGGGAAGACAGAAAAGAGGAAAAGGAAACAATATTACTAGGGGGAAAAGAAGCAGGGTAGGTGAGAGCTACTGCCCAAGAAGTCTTTATAAGACTCACTACAGAACTTCCTTCAGGTACTAATCTGGAGTTATAATCATCAAAAGAAGGGCTACCCACTCAGCTAATTTGAACACAGACTTCTGATATCTGGGGGGCTTATGGGGAGAGCAATATGGTACAACAACAACAAAATCTGGTTCCTCTGACCCATAGTGCCTCTCCACCCAGTTATTTCTATAACCTTTGGAATTTAGGGGATATGTCTCTTTCTAATCTCTCCCTTGGCAAATTTTCTGTAAAGCTAGGATCCAGTTTCCAGGAAAAAGTTTCCAGGTCATAAAGATAAAAAGTCATTCAAGATAAAGGGAATAACACACAGAGCAGATTTTGTGTCTCAGTTACTCATAATGTAGTTTATTACAATTGCTGGGAACCACTCCTTCCCCTCAACCTCCGGAGAGCAGCACTTCCTATTTTGTTGATGGGAAAACTATTTATCTAGCCTAAACACTGAGTGGTATATTGGAAAGAGTGCTAGATTTGGAATAAGATGACCTACACTCAAAACTCAGCTCAGCTACTTACTACCTATGTAAGCTTGGGAGAGTCTCCCAGCCTAAGTCAGTTTCCTCATTTTCAAAATGAGGATTTTGGACAACTGTTGTGAGGAAGATTATTTAGTATTAGTTACATATAGTGTTGGACCTAACAGGAAGGGCTGGGGGATTCAAGATGGAATGAAGGAGCGGGAAGTGGGGCTTGAGTTCTGAGAGAGACTCCATTACATACCTTCTAAAGTCCTTTCCATTTCTAAATCTATGATCCTATGAGTAAAGGTTGTTGTAGACAATTACCTGAGAGCCATTTGTACCTTGTTATGGTGAACACAAACCTTCAAGGTTGGGAAGTTCAGTGACCAAAATTGTCTGAAAAGAAAATAAAGTCCTTGTAGAAAAGAGAACCAGAAGAGTCTCTAGGGACTGGATTTTATTAATCCATTACTGAAAATTGGTCAAGGTTCTCCCAGGAATACAGTGGTCATTTGGCCTCTGACATCAACTTTACTATTGTAATTTTGGCAAGGGAGGAAACAAATGCAAATCCTGAAGATTCTACTCAGTAGCTTTTCTTTATAGGGATTTGTCCAACTGATTTTAAGGGCACTGATTTTAAGGGGATTATATGACCAGGTCTCTCAGTGTTTTGCACTTTGGAAGAACCAGTCTAATTAGTGAAGGGGTCCTTCTTACTTCTGACCTTTATTGGCCTGACTCCACTCAAAGAATCTGAAACTACCTGTAGCTCTGGGCAAATGTCACTGAGTCTTTCTTTTAGGCTCATTTTTTGTGTGTATAGTGCCTTCCTTAGAGGAGAAGCTTAGGAGGTTTTTATTGAGTTTACAGTTAAGTTTGTTGAGTTTAATAATACTTGTAATAATACTATCTGATAAGATTGTTGTGGGTAGTCTATCCAGGACTGTTTCTTATAACTGAGAATATATTCAAGACCCAACTTTAACACACTCTCAGCTCAGTTTCCATCTAATAAAGACTCATATTTTCAGCTTGTCATTAAAATAACTTAAGATTTGTTGTTATTGTTTTTATTGTTCGGTTATTTCAGTCTGACTCTTCATGACCTCATTTTGGCATTTTCATGGCAAAGATACTGGAGTGGCTTACCATTTCCTTCTCTAGATCATTTTACAGATGAGGAAACTGAGGCAAACAGGGTTAAGTGACTTGCCCACGGTGACACAGATAGAACTCAGGTTTTCCTGATTTCACATCTAGAGCTTTATCTACTGTACCACCTAGCTGTCTTAATTTGAGTCATGTCTTCACAAAGCAAAAATAGTTTAGTTTAATCTGAGGGGAAAATATTGAGAAGCATTTAACAGTAATATATAGTTTTCACTTTCTCTTCAATCTCCGAACAGTCATCTCTAACCTCCAAGCTAAAATCCAGTGTCCTCCCATTTCTTGTACTACTTTTGCGCTATAAGAAAGGAAAATGGAACTGTTGGAGTAGGAATGTAGACTCATTTATTTGGGTTTGGGGGTTTTGGTTTTATAAGATTATTCACTTACAAAAATGAATAATATGGAAATATGTTTTGAGTGATAATGTATAACCCAGAGTGAACTGCTTGACAGCTCTGAGTGGAGGAAGAAGACAATTTGGATCATATAACTTTGGAAAGCTTATGTAGAAATTTATTACATGTAATTGGTAAAAAAATAATTAAAAGGAAAAACAGGCAGTTTCACTTTGCCCTTATAAACTCCATTGTTTCCCAACACTTTGTGTGTGTGGAAGTAAGGAACAGCTCAGTCACTCATGAAAGTGACTTGGGAAGCTCTTTTGGTGCCCTCTAGGCTTCTCTGGTTGTGAGGCCCCTATTTACTCCACAACAACTCCTAAGACTGCTGATTAGAAGAAAGGGAAAGAAGCTGTCAGGTACTTATAGGTCTAGCTATCCAGTATAATAATACTGCAGTCCTTGCACTTCCTTCTCCCACATTGCCAATCATTTGTCAAATCTTGCCATCTATAGTTCACATCTCTCATCTCTGACATCATCACACAGCTACCACCTTAGTTCCGGCCCTCATCACCTCTCACCTAGATTATTGCAACAACCTCCCAATTAATTGGTCTCTTGAGCCTCTTTCTACTCCAGTTCATCCTAAGCACTGCTGCCAAAAAATTTTTAAGTGCAAATCCAACCATGTGATTCCCCTATTCAACCTAATTCCAATGACTTCCCTATTGTCTCTAGGTTAAATATAAATTCCTGTTTAGCTTTCAAAGCCTTTTATAACCTGCCATCAAACTATATTTTCAATTTCATTCAACAATACTTGCCTTCCCACATTCTGTGATCCAGCCAAGATGGCGTTTCTCTGTTCCTCCTTCACAAAACTCCATATCCTATCTATGCCTTTGCACTGAGGGTCCTCCATGGCTAGAAATGCTTTCCTTCCTTATTTCTGCCTCTTAGAATCCCTCATTTTTACTCAGCTAAAGTAATACCTTTTACATGAAGCCTTTTCCTTATCCCCTTAACTGCCAGTATCATCCCTCCCAAACTACCTTCTCTGTGTGTATGTTTGTGTATTTGTGTACATACTTGTATATGCATGTGTATTTACGTTTGTATATATGTATATAATATTTATACTGTATAGATTTGTATATGCACTTGTTATCTCCTCCATTAGAATGCCCACTGAGGGAAGGGATGGTTTTGACATGGGCATTGTGCAGAGATGGCAGAGACACTGTACCCCTTAGCTCAGGCTGTGAGCAGGGAAATTCCCTTCCCCCATTCTGGCCTGGTGACTATCTAGGCAATGATCATTGTCCTTGGAATTCCTTTAAGTTGAGATAGATAAAGAAATACACCTCTATAACATCAAGTTGTATATCTCAGAGGTCCGTTCCCTGCCCCCCACACCTGAGTGTTTACCACTCCAGAATCACATGCTCATCATGACACAGCATCACTTCCCCACAATTGTAAAAAGTATATAATCCCCAGGATTGAGGGATTCCAGGAAAGCCTCCCATGGCTGCTCCACTCATGCTGTCTTGCTAGCCATTAATCCTATCTTGCTAATAAATCTTTCTTTTTTACTTTTAAGCTAAGTTTGGAGTCCTCTCATTCTTGAGAATGGTTTCCTTCCCAAACCCAGGGGTTCACCAATTTGTACCCCTATAGCATTTTGGCGCCCAATGTTTTTGGCTCTCCTGGAAGCTGCTCCTGTTCCCGGATTGCTCATGAGGACATAACTTCTCAGGTAGGAAGGAGCCTTTCTTGGACTCCTGAAACCCCCATTTTTTTGGTGATATCTTTGTGGGTCCTCTCTTCGCTCGTGCTCCCATAGAGTACGGAACGTAAGGCCATTACCCAGGTTCTCCTCAGTGTTTAAGCACTGGGTTGCAGGTTTTGGGTTTTTTCCTCAGTGGACACTCTGTGTGACACTGGGTTGCAGGTTTCTCCTCAGTATACACTGGGTGTAACACTGAGTGGCAGGTCGGGCACCTTCTGTGGACGTACAACTGGTTGCAGGTTTCTCCTCAGTACCCACTACCGGGGACTGGGTTGCAGGTTTCTGGGTCACAGTTTTTTTTGTCTTTTTGTGGGTTTGGCCCTTTTTCTACACCACTATGGGACAGAGACAGAGCGTACCCTGGGATTCCCCTTTGGGGTTTATAATTTTAAATTGGGACAAATTGGCTTTACAAAACTTGAGCAAAAAGAAACTGGCTTTTCTTTGTAATATAAAATGGCCGAGTTATAGCTTAGACAAGCAAGAGGCATGGCCTATCCATGGCACCCTAAATCCTGATACCATCATGCAATTGGATTTGTTTTGTATAAGGATGGGGAAATGGACAGAATTTCCCTATATAAGAATTTTTGTAGAATTGAATCAAAACCCTGAACTTAGGAGGCTCTGCCTCGCAACACCTTTGCTTGGTGTATTTCTTTATCTATCTCAACTTAAAGGAATTCTATGGACAATGGTCTTTGCCTAGGGAGTCACCAGGCCAGAAAGGGGGAAGGGAATTTCCCTGTTCACAGCCTGAGTTAAGGGGTACAGGGTCTCTGCCATCTCTGCACAATGCCCATGTCATCTCCCCCCTCTCCAAATATCTAAGGGAAAAGGGACGAAGGTCTCAATCTTCTGTAGCTTCTTCAAATCTGGGTATGGTTGTATAGCTGGCCCTGCCTACATTGGAGGGAGAGAGGTGTCGACTTTAGGCAAGGTCCAGAGATCTAGGCCGGGAGCGCATCTTCCCTGATGAGTGAGAGCTTTCATCCTAAAAGCAACTAGAGAAGTGACAATGTTAAAAAAAAAACCCACAGGTAGTCTTGCCCATTGTATCAGAGATCCCTTTCCCGGAAGAAACCCTTGGGCAGGGACCATCCTTTAGCATCCATTGTGTAAGCAGCCCCTTCCCTTACACCCTAGCCTCTGGCTATGATTCCTTCCCCTGGCTGGATTGTATCCTGTCAGCATGTCAATCATCTCTCCCAGCCCCTGGATCTTCCCAAAAGGTATACAAGTTCCCCAATTTCCTTTGTTCCTTGGAGTCTTGATCTAGAGCGGTGTTCCTCCCAGGGTGATCAGAGAGCAGAGTGAATCAATCCTTGACTCTGCATAAGGCATGCAACTCTGAGTAGAGGCCTAATCAGCCCTATTCCCCCTTTTCCTTAATTAAAGAGTTGCTTTTATGACCAATAGTTCTGTGTTTTTTTCAAAGTTAACAAGAGGATATTAGAGATTATCTAGGCCAATCTCATCATTTGGTCAAGTGATGTACCTAGGTACCTGGAATACCAATGGCATGAAGGTAAATTCATAGGAAGTTGGTTTAGGTGTTCATAGTCAGAAGTTCACATTCTTGATAGAGGACAATACATTCTAAGGCCTTAAAAATCACTTTTTACTATGAGATTATTTTTTATTCTCCTTTTGTCATCAGTATTTAATGCTTTAATTATTTTTCTTTTGTTGCCTTTTTTGGGGGGGGTGAGGCTAAGACTTTTTATTTTTTAACTTTATTTTCTGTCCTACTAGCAACTCCAAAAGAAGAACAAGGACTAGGCAGATGGGATAAAGTGACTTGCCCAAGATCACTTAGCTAGGAAGTATCTGAGGCCAAATTTGAACTCAGGCCCTCTCCTGATTCAAGGCTGGACACTCTACTGTGCCATGTAGCTGCCCCAAGACTTTTTAATATTTTAAGTGAAATGGGACTAGATCTTGGCATGCATCCTGATTCTATGGAGGACTTTTGCCTTGGCTCAGTGTTGAAAGATTTTAATTCAGGGATGATGCTGTCATAGGGGTGCAAATTGGTGAACCCCTGGGTTCGGGAAGGAAACCATTCTCAAGAATGAGAGGACTCCAAACTTAGCTTAAAAGTAAAAAGAAAGATTTATTAGTGAGATAGGGTTAATGGCCAGCAAGACAGCATGAGTGGAACAGCCATGGGAGGCTTCCCCCCCCCCCAGTACCCCATTCTCCCCTTTTTGTATCCTTTCCCCGTAGTGTGGACTTAGCTGGGTCTGTCTGAGACCCTCAGGGCTTAGGCTATCCAGGTGTGTACTGGATGTGGATCTCTTTTGTCTATCTCAACTTAAAGGAAGTCCAAGGATAATGGTCTTTGGGGAATCACCAGGGGCAGGAAAGGGGGAAGGGGCAGGAAGGGGGAAGGGAATTTCCTTGTTCACAGCCTGTCTGAGTTAAGGGGTACAGGGTCCCTGCCATCTCTGTACAATGCCCATGTCAATGCAACAATCCTATATATTGGGTCTAGAGTTTTGGAGAGCCTAGACTCTGTCTTCACATATTGTATATAGAAGATTTGGTATTCTGTTAATGAAGAAAAGGAAATATGGGGAATAGCTTGGAGTTCTTTCTGTTGGAGTCTTTTTTCCCCTTTTTAAAAATAAGGCTTTAAAAAAAAAAGGCTTTAATAAGGCTTTTTATGGATTCTAGTTGTGGGAATGTGGGAAAGGAAACTGGTCTTGTTCCTGAGAGGAGTCATAGTTCTTTGGGAGAGGGGGCATTCAGAAATAGGGATAACAAGGAGTTAAGAGCAATAAATATTGAGAGGCAAACTTGTACCTTTTCAGATCATTTTCCATCTGGCTGTAAGACTTTATATGACATGTACCCACCAAATAATAGAGTGGGACCATTTCATTTTCTTTTATGTATTGTCTTCATTAGATTGTGAGCTCCTTAGAGGTAGGGATTGTCTTGTTCCTTTCTTTCTATTCCAGAGCTTGCACAGTGCCTGATATGAAGTGGGGCTTAATAAATGTTTATTGACTCCAATTTTAGGAAGAAGCTACATCAAGGCCTAGCCTTTATGAAAAAGGGATTTAGGAAATAGCTCTCATCACATTCCACCCTTGGGTGACAAGGTTATACAAGTCTTTTAGGATACCTTCCATTACTTATAAGGCTTATGTAATATTATTATATAAACCTTCTTCTGAGATTTGAGAAACCTGGCACAGGGAGCCAGAAAAATATAACCACATAAGAAAAGCAATGTCAATAGCCTCCTGAAGGAGACATAGAATACAGAGGAGAATGAAAGCCTGAAATTCCAGGCTTTACCTCTTCCCTTCAAATCTTGGATCTTAATGATCTGGTCTGTGTTCTAAAAGATGCTACTTCAGTTCAGTACACAATGGATATCCAGATGTAAAGAGGTGATAATGACCTGGGATAGCAACAGGAACATCAGCTTACAATGACTGTGATAACACTTCCTGCATAGTCTATGAGACTCATCCAGGTCATTGGAGAAAAGTAGGCCAGAGGTCATTATCTTCTTGAATATAACCTTGTATGCATAAAACACATTTGCATCTGTCTATAGTGGCTAAGTGTCCAAAGACACTAAGTGTCCACTGGAGCAAAGGGTTAAATCTCATGGTAAATAGCTACAGAAAGAAGAACTACAAGCAGGCAATAAACATTTACTAAGCAAGTCCTATGTGCCAGGCACTATACTAAAAGGCAGAAGATAATCAAACAGCTCACAATCTAATGAGAGAGACAAGCAAACAAACGTACAAACTATAACATGATAAACAGGAAATAACTAACAGGGAAAGCACTAGAATTGAGGGGTTAAGAAAGTCTTCCTGTGGAAGATGGGATTTTAGTTGGGACTTAAAGGAAGTCAGGAAAGCCAGTAGGTGGAAATGAAGAAGGAGAGCAATCCAGACATGGCGAATAGCCAGGGAAAATGCCTGGAATCAGGTGGAGTGTCATTTATGGAACAGTAAAGAGGTCATGATAGTTGAATGGAGGTTGGACTGGAGTGGGAAGAGACTTAAGAGAGGCAAAGTCATCAGTAGGCTATTTGGATAATTCAGGCACAGGGTAATGAGGGCTTAAACCAGTGGTAGCAAGTGTCAGAGGAGATAAAAGGACCTATTCAAAAGATAGCATATTACAAAGGTAAAATCAACAGGCTGTAGCAACAAATTGCATTTGGTGGTGTGAGAAATAGTGAGGAATGGAGGATGACATCAGCCTGAAGGACTGGGAAGATAGTCTTGCCCATTAGGAAAGTTGGCGGGGGTGGGGTGGGTGGGCAGGGTTTAGGCAGAAAGATAACCAGGTCAGTTTTGAACATGTTAAATTTAAGATTTCTGCTAGACATCCAGTTTGAGATGTCTAAAAAGCAGTAAGGCTCAGCAGAGAGGTTAGGGCAGGATAGAAATGATCATTAAATCCGTGAGAACCCAATTAGATTACCAAATGAAAGAGTATAAAGGGAGAAAAGAAGAGGGCCAAGGATGGTAACCTATGGGGAATATTGGATTAGAAGCATGATCTGCATAATGATCCAGAAAAGGAGAGTGAGGAGTAGACTGATAAGAGAAACTAGAGTAGTAGCAGAGAGATATTAAACTCTGGAGAGAGCAAATATCAAACAAGAGGTTGATCAACTGTATGAAAAGATGTAGAAAGGTCAAAAAGAATGAGGATCAAGAAAAGGCTATTGGATCTGGCAATTAAATAACATTAGTAACTTTAGAGAGAGCAATTTGGTCAGAAAATGATAAAGTCAGAAACTAGATTATAAAAGGAGTGAAGAAGTGAGAGAAGAGAAAGTGAAGGCACGCACCTATTGTAGATGGTCTTTTCAAAGAGCATAGCCATAAAGGGCAGAAGAGATATAGAAAGAAAGTAGGGATGGAAGGATCAAGTAGGGTTTGTAGGCCTTGTTTGTAGGCCATAGGGAAGGAGCCAGTAGACAAGGAGCCAAAATAAGTAATAGAATAGGATGAGAGAGTGGAGAAGATTATTGGAAGAAATAGGATAAAATGGAATAGTTCATTTAAGTAGAGGAGTTAGCTTTGGTAAAAGGAAGAAGACCATCTTTTTTTTGTTGTTTAAAAACATTTTACTTTAATTACAAAATTCTACATAAGTTTTCTGAAGTTATATGATCATCTTCCTTCCTTCTTCCCTCTGGGAAATGACAAGCAATCCAATCTGGGTTACACATGTATTATCATGCATGGAAAACATATTTACAACCCAAAACATATACTCAAATAAACAAGTGATAAATCATATGTTTTCATCTTCATTTCTATTTCTTTCTCTGGGGTTTGGATAGCATTCTTTTTCATAAGTCCCTCAGAATTATCCTGGATCATTGCTGTTAATAGCAAAATCTATCACCATCTGCTTGTTTTATAATACTGCAATTATTGTGTAGAATGTTCTCCTGGTTCTGCTTATTTCACTCTGCATCAGTTCACATGGGTCTTTCCAGTTCTTTCTGAAATCATCTTTATCCGGATCCAGCCGGATACAACCGCAAGACTCGTGAGTCAGCCACCTGGAAGAACCATAGGGGGAGAGAGGGGAGACCGAGGTGCAATAAAGACAAATCAGTCTTAATTGTGACAAGGCTCGTTTATTGTGTGCAGGGAGTGGGTTTATATACTTCTAGGGCTGGGGTAAGGAATTTTCCTGATGGTCTCAGGCCATTGGTCTCGCCACGCCTATCCCGGGTAAAGCTGGATAAGTTTCTATTTTCGTTTCTTGGGAAACCCTTCACTAAGTTTTGTTTCTATGGTCTCTATAAGTTTTGTTTCTATGGTCTCTATGGATTTGTTTCTATGGTCTCTATGGTTTTTAGGTTTCGTTCCTTGGTCTCTGACACATCTTGTGTCATTCCTCATAGTACAATAGTATTTGATCACCATCAAAATTTGTTCAGTCATCCCCCAATTGAGGGATATCCCTTTAAGTTTCGAATTCTTTGCCACCATAAAGAGAGCAGCTATAAATATTTTTGTGCAAAGAGGTCCTTTCCCATTTTTTGTTTTTGTTTAATTTCTTTGGGATACAGACCTGGAAGTAGTATTGGGCATAATTCCAAATTGCCTTCCAGAATGGTTGGATCAGTTCACAACTCCACCAGCAATGCATTTGTATCCTAATTTTGCCACATTCCCTCCAATGTTTTTCATTTTCCTTTACTGTCATATTGGCCAATCTGATAGGTGTGAGGTGGTACCTCACAGTAGTTTTAATTTGTATTTCTCTAATCGAGGGATTCAGAACATTTTTTCACATGATTAATGATAACTTTGATTTCTTCATCTGAAAACTGTTTATTCATATCAGAAAGCCATCTTTTCATGTGAGACAAGGGTGAAGGAAGAGATACAACAGAAGGTAGATGAGAGATATGAAGAGAGAAAAGGGAGCTCATGTCAAATGGCCTTGATTTTTTTTGGTAAAATATGAAGCAGGATTTTCAGCTAAGAGGGTGAGAAGGGGAGCCATGGGAAATCTGAGGAAAGATGAAAAAGTTTGAAGGTGCTCCTGGAGTTCTAGTCAGGAGGTCCTGGGTTCAAATATGATCCTGGACACTTAGCTATGTGAGCTAAGTCACCTGGTTTTTCCAGTCCTTGCTCTTTTGTTTTGTTACCAGGGCAGAAAATAAGAGTTAAAAAAAAAGAAAAGATTTGGAAGCATTGCTGAGGACAATAGCATAGTGAATTAGTAAGGGAGGTATAATAAGGTTGCCTAGAAGCAGTGAGTGCTCAATTAAGATTGTATAACATAAATTTGTAGTGGACCCAGTAAGAATAGATGTGTGATTTTTTTTTTCTACCTTCTTCACTAGCAGCAGATAGTGGGAATGATCTAAGGCTGAAACTTGGCAGGGCACAATTAAGAATATGATAAAATGCCTAGGGACTCAAGAGGCCAGTGTAGAGCTGAACTGATTCAGAGTCAAAATGGGGAAAATCAGAGAGAGTGGCTAATATAGGAGTGAGGGCTGGGATGGAACTGAGGGGTGGAAGAATTGAAGATCAGAATAAAGAGCAGGGTTGGCTAAAGTAAGGCAGAGGGAGAGGTGGAAAGCCTATAGCTTATAAGATAAGTGGATTTTGGAATTCTTGAACAGGGAAGAATGTCCCTCTCCTGGACTGCTGACCTGTGCCAGGGTTGGAGGATAAGAGGGGTGGGTGGAGACTTTCCCTCTCTCTACTTCCCTGAACACAGCATGAGAGCACGGCCTGTAGACCACGTGGGAGGATGAACACCTGGTCAGACTTAGGTGAGAAAATAGACTTTAAAGTTCTATCTATTTGCTTCTTTATTTCAAGTGATTATTAATAAACTCCATTTAACAGTTTTTGGCAACCACTACAGAAAAAGAATTCTTAATTTTCTTTTAAGAAAGCCTCTTAGTATAGAATAAGGGATAGGTCAAATTTGCTGCTGCAAAGCCATTTTTTTGCAGTTTTCCCTCCACTGATGCTGCCCCTCCAGAAAACAATCACTGCTGCTGCCCCTGCCAAAACAGCCGTTGCTTGACCCTTCTGCGCCAGCTACTCTGGTAAGAAAACCTCCCACCTTTGAAATCCCAGCTGATATACCTGAGTCTCTCAGGGCCACATCTTCTGATGGATGTCTATTCAAATCAGCTGTTCCTGTTCATATTGAGACAAAATGTGGTCCACCTTCTTCCATTCCTCAGTATCCCCTATCAAAAGAGGCATTTGAGGGAATTTCCCCAGTAAAAGATTCATTAATTAAATAAGAAATAATAATTCCATTTAAATCTGAATATAATACACATATCCTTCCTGTAAAAAAGCTAAAGCTAGAGCCAGACAGAAAACATGTTTACAGATTTGTATAGGATTTAAGGGGTGTAAATAATCATGTCATAAAAAGGTACCCTGTAGTTCCCAACCCAATCACAATTATCTCCTCTATTCCCAGAACAGTCACATATTTTACTGTGGTGGATCTATGCTCAGCATTCTTCTCAATCCCTATCCATGAAGTTTTCAGGAATATATTTGCCTTCACCTTGAAAGGCTACTAGTAGTCATGGTCCTGATTCCTGCAGGGGCTCATCGATAGTCTGATCCTGTTCTCACAAATTTTAAAACAGGATTTAGCTAATATTATTTTTCAGAAGAGCTGTTTGATACATTTTGTAGATGATCTGTTCTTGGCCAGGCCAAATACCACAGTATGTCAGGAAGGCAACGAGCATCTTCTCTTAGAGCTATATAGAAGAAGCCACAAGGTCTCAAAGTTCAGTGGTATCTCCCCAAAGTTGAATATTTAGGGTTTGTTCTAACTGTTGGTGTCTGCTCCCTTTCCTCTAAGCACATTGAAACTATTCAGAAATTGACTGCCCCCTCTACTAAGAAACAGTTGAGGGCAATTTTGGGAGCAACAGTTTTGTAGGCAGTGGATCCCTTGCTATGGGAAAATCACAAAACCCCTTATAGCTCTGACAAAAAATTCAGTCCCTGAACTGCTTAAATTAGATGCCAAACATCTGTCAGCTCTTTCAGAATTAAAACAAGCTATCCTGTCTGCCCCTGCTCTAGGCATTCCAGATGACAAAAAGCCATTTACCTTGTATGCACATGAACAGAGGGGGGTAGCTTCAGATGTTTTAACTCAAACTTTAGGACTTGTTCAGTGTCCTGTTGCTTATCATTCAGCCCAACTGGACCGAGTAGATTCAAGAGCACCACCCTGTCTTGGAGGTGTAGCTGCCACAGCTTTGTTAATAACTAAATCTGCTGATTTAGTATTGGGATGCCCATTAACCATAATGTGCCCTCATGAAGTTGAGGCACTGTTGTTAAGGCATGGAACACAGGCATTTTCAGATCAAAGACTCATTAGATATGAGGTAACCTTGTTAGGTAATGAGAATATCACCTTGAAAAGCTATATAGTCCTTAATCCTGCCACCTTGTTTCCAGATTTACCATTTTCAGGAGAACCATTGCACAAATGTGAATCTTTAGTGTCCTTGGCTGAAAAGCCTCGAGATAATTTCCTGGACATTCCTTTAGACAACCCAGACTTAGTTTTATTCACTGATGGTTCTTCTTTCATGAGGGATGGCACATGCTACACTAGAGCTGCTGTAGCCACAGAATTCACCACTCTGTGGTCAGCTTCACTGTCCTCAAATATAAATGCTCAAGGTGAAGAACTGATAGCTCTAAAACATGCCTGTATAATTGACAAAGGTAAGAAAGCAACAATTTACACAGACTCTAGATATGCCTTTGGAATATGCAGTAGGCTCCAAAGGTGGTTTTTAATCTCTGATGGAAAGTGTATCGCATATGTAGAGATCATTAATGAAGTGCTTTCTGCTCTCCAGCTACCTGAAGCTCTAGCTATATATAGTTCATTGCTGTGCCCACACAGATGGTACTGACCCTGTTTCTTGAGGGAACCACCAGGCAGATACTACAGTAAAGCTTACTGCCTTAGAGGGACCTGAATTAATTTTGACTTTCACAACTAGTAACAATTCAAATGTATCTCTTTCTTATAATGAACAGGAAGTGGAAAAATGGAAATAAAAGTTTAAGGCAAAACAGATCAAAGGCGTATGGGTGTCATCTGAAGGAAAACCCTATTGCCTAGAAGTTTTTATCACCAAATATGCTTATCCTTTCATAAGAATGGTCATTTTGGCACTCAGGGTATTGTAGACTGTTAAGAAGGTATGGATAGGGGGCAGCTGGGTAGCTCAGTGGATTGAGAGTCAGGCCTAGAGATGGGAGGTCCTAGGTTCAAATCTGGCCTCAGATACTTACTAGCTGTGTGACCCTAGGCAAGTCACTTAACCCCCATTGTCTAGCCCTTACCACTTTTCTGCCTTGGAGCCAATACACAGTATTGACTCCAAGATGGAAGGTAAGGGTTTAAGAAAAAAAAAGGTATGGATAGCCCCTAAAGTATGTGCAGCCTGTTTCATTTGCCAGGTATACAATCAACATGATTTTTGAGGCAAGGCTTTTGGTGGGTGCCCTCTGGCTTACACAACTTTTGGGTATTTACAAATTGACTTTATTATCATACCTAAGGCTGGAGATTGTAAAGTTTTCCTGGTCACAGTGGATCAGCTGACCAGATGACTGAAAACCTTTCCTAGAGCCCAAGCCACAGCAGCTTTTGTTGCTAAGGTGCTCTTAAGGGAGATTGTCCCTTGCTTGGTCCGTTAGCACGAATTGGTTCAGACAGGGGAACCCATTTTACTGATTCTGTTTTGTCTCAGATTTATTCTTGTTTGGGGATCACTCCCCAATTCCATGTACCATATCAACCCTAAGGCTCAGACCAAGTTGAGAAAATGAATAGAGATCTTAAAAATATGATTGGAAAATTGTGCACTGGGATTCACTTGAAATGGCCTGAGATTCTCCCCTTAGCTTTGTTTTATCTTTGTAGCAGACCTAGAAGAGATCTACACATCTCACCATTTGACCACTTTTTGGACATCCCCACATATAGGCTAAGCCTTTTTTTTCCTGCATACTCATCATTACTAGTGTGGGGATAGTTCTATTGCTTCTTATATACAGGACTTACAGGTCAAATTGTGAGAACTTCACAAATCTGGAGCGGCGGTACAAGCAGGACCTCTAGACTTCTCACTCCATGACCTACACCCAGGAGATAAGGTGTACATAAAGAACTTCCAGTGCACTGGAGGAACTCAGCCTGCCTGGAAAGGTCTATTTCAATTATTGTTAACCACTCCAACAACTATCAAAATTGGAGAAAAGGACTCTTGGATTCATTGCTTGCATGTAAAATAGGTGTCTCCTATTGACACTGAATGACTGTATCCTGTCACATTTATTGTATTTGCTGATTGTTTGTTTTAAATATATTCATCTAACCTAAAATATTCCATTACACTATGTCACTTTCAGTTACTGTGCTTTGACTATTAGATATATGTTCTGTTACATTGTCTTTATTTGTATCCCCCTCCTATGCCTGGACTGGGGATAATACCATTATAAAAGTTCATAGACAAGTTAGATAAACCCTTTTCTGTGGCAAAGCCATAGATCCTTATGGATGCTGGGTGTGTCATGAGATCCATCAGAGTTCTGTCTTGTCATGGGCAAAAATTCCAGTTAACAGTAATGAGACATTACCACAGTTTGCAACATAAGGAGGTTGCAAGTTGCCTAATCGACCTTTTGCCTCTTTTGCCTTTGTTGTCACATTAATGATGATAGATGGACTCCATCAAAATGATTACAATCTGTATCAGTGACCTTTGAAGAATTTAATGAGCTAAAAATCTCAATTGATTTTAATGGGCCTTTGGAAGTAATTTGCAGGTATCTAGGAGTAACACTAACTCTGATTGATCATTCCCCTACCTTTGACTTGTGTGTAACCAGAGGTAAGGGTCCATTGAGTAGTAGTAAGTACATGGGAGACAAAGTGAAGTACAACAGCACTATTTCATTCCCCACTGCCACATTTATCTGTGCTAGAGTACAGCTTTAAAATGCAATGGAGGGGACATATCAATACATGCCTTTTACGGCTATTACAATCTCATCCTGGAGGAAGGAGGATTTCCTATGGGGTTTGGTGACCCCTGGAGAGTTCTATATTCAGCTTACTCTACCCTACCACCAGGATGGCATGGTACTTGTGGTTTAGCCTATGTTATTCCATCTGTATTGTGATAATTAGATTAAGTCTACACCACCCATCTTTAGATTTAATCACCAAAGGTGAGAGCACCTCCAAATTCTGGGGGGTCCTAACTCACGTATGCTAGAGTGACAAATCAGAATCAACTGACCACCCCCTAGGCATTCTATGAGAAGCATCTGTGATTGGACATGCAGGCTAGGGGAAGGCACAGGAAGTGACGTATAGGTGACCCCTTTAAAAAGAGGGAGTTGAGTGAATGAGAGGTTTTTGGTTGAAGAGGGCATCTGGTAATGGACCTCTTCTGGTTCATGGAGGAGTGTTGGAATGCTGAGACCCTGGTGAGACTGCTTTAAATATCTTCTTTGAATTCCACATGGTGAGTTTAAAGACTAACTGAATCTTCCTGAACTTCTCTTAAGAAACTTCTTTAAAAAGACTCTGTGAATGAAGTTTGCTTCATTCACCTCCTGGCCTCTGGCCCTCTGACTCTCTGGCTGAGGGTTAATTAGATCTACCTGTATTAATTAGAGGATCATAGTAAATTACCTACTGGGTTAGATTCTTATTTCCTTATTTCCTCTCTTCTTAATTGTAAATAAACTTCCATAAAAGTCAATTTTGACTTGAGATTATTCTTAATTGAGGATTGATAATAGTTCAATCCTCTGGCAACCATCTTTTAATATATTGAACCCCCAAAACCACTTTCCCCCCCTTATAGTATCCATGTATGATCACTACATTGGCTGGATAGACAAATCCACAGCCAGAAACCTAGGCTCTTGGTGGTATTCTAGACGCAAGCGGTTGAGACCAAATTCAGTAGCCTCTTCATTAGAAGTAAAGAGGTTTTTCTGGGCTCTCCTGCCAAATTTTGGAATAATGGCAGTAATAGACTCTATTAGAAATATCTCAGCTGAGGTTGAAAGATTGGCTCAAGATACAGCTCAAGACATCTCCCAAACCACTAAGGCCATCTCTTATCTATAGGAAGAGATCTATTCCTTAGCAAAAACAGTTTTGCAAAATCGTCAAGACATGCTCACAGCTGCATCAGGAGGTGCATGTGCCTTTATTAATCAGTCTTGTTGTTCATATGTAAATAGATCTGGAGAACTTGTGACAAATATCCATGAGCTTCAAAGGCTTTTAAATGACACACAGCAAGTGGCTATAGAAACTCATGTGAATCCTAATAATAGCTGGTAGAACCTCTCATGGCTGCAAGGAATGGGTTTGTTTGCATTTTTCATATGATTTATGTCATATGTCTTATGATTTGGGGGATTTTGACACTTCTTAGAATCTGCATTAGTAGTTGTCCTACTATTTTTAAAAAAGCTGTTACCTGGTGAAAAAATCATGTACATTCATACTGTGGATCATGGCCAAGTTAAAAAAGAAACAGAACTCATTTTTGAGTGAGAAACCTTTGTGTTGTGTCTCTGCTTGGATAACACATTGTCACATGGAATGTGAACTATGAATTTAATGATTTCTATTGTTTTTATTTATATTTGAAATAGGATATTTGATTTTTTCTTTTTTCTTATTTTATTTTATACTTGAAGTACATGGAATTAGTATTAATGTTTTTTATTTTGAAGGTTAAGTTTACAATATCTATTAGCCCTAATATCAATGCATACCCAAAAGCTTAAGACTATGTAAACCTGCCATTGATTGTTAAGTATTATAGGACTTTTACTTGTGTCTGATTTCAGAAGAAGGGATCACAAAAAAAGAGTCGCTGCACAGTGCCAGGAAGCAGAAGATCAAGGAGACCAATAATCCCTGTGGGATTAATGAGAGAATCTGCGCCAAGACAGACTTGTTTTGAGGTTTGAGGAAATGGCTCTTTGACATATCCAGATGCTGGACTTCCTTGTGCCGGATTTCCTATAAGTATCTTAGTTTGGCTTTCATTTTGGCACCACTATCCCTGAGAGTAAAGGTAAAATCAGACCAGGGAATCATATTTCCCTTTTACCTCAGAACCTAGTCCCTTCTCCTTTATAGTTCCACAATTTTCTGTAGTCCTAGCTGTGTAAGAATGAAATTTGGGAGATGCCATCTTTAAGTATATATATGTATTTTCTATGGACACGTGGAAATTATCAAACTACATTTCCCGTGGTCCAACGGGTTTCCGTTTCTGGTTCTTTGGGCGTGGGGACACCTACGTATCCACACAGAACAGTTTAAATCTCCTGGGTTAGGGGGGAGTGGCTCTTGGCTAGCAGGCTCGGGGAGAGATGAGAGGTAACAAAATGGAGGCGGCAGTTTTGAATTCTTATAAGCACATGGTCTAATGACTTTATCTATCAGCATGGCTTTAATTAAAATACTAATTTATATTATTATATCAGCGCTTATTATTTTTTATCGTTATAGCTGCCAAGTGGTAAAGTGCTATATCACTGCAATTGTCCTACAGGTGTGTAGGACATAAATCACTTTAATTGGGCCTTGCTGGTGATTCAAGGACCTGTTACAGGTTTATTAATTTTTTTTTTACTCAGAGTTTTATACACATCAGATTTTTATTTTTATTTTATCCAGAATGTACTTTTTGCTCTTTTATTTGGGATTTTTTTGGGGGCGTTATTGGTTTTCTTTTGATAATTGATTCATATACCTCATAACTCAGCCATGTATCCCAAGGTGATTCTGGTGTTGGTCAACACCCTCCTTAGGGGGGATTACATAATTATCCTAAAATCTTTAATTTAATTTAAAATCTTTTGGAGAAATTTTAGGAAAAGAAACTCGCCAACACCCCAAATCAAGAAAATAGATCTTTTTGGAGAAGGTGCCATAAGGAAGCCTGTGGAAACCACACACTGCATCAAAAGATCCAGAATGAACTTTGGGATATAATGGTCTGAATGTAAACTCTTATGCCAAAGGAGAATGCTCCCAATTGACATTTTTTCAATATGTCTTTCAATCATTTTTTGTTTTCTTTCTCTTTTTTCCTCCCTCTTATCCTCACATTGTTATAATTTTTCCTTTGTAAAGTGCAATATGTCGTCAACGTGGAATCTAAAGCCCCCAAACTTGTGGCCTAGTGAGATCTGATGAACCTCAAGTTTTAGGAATAGCTTGTAGGTGGAGACCCCCAAAGCTTATGATCTGTTCCCTGTTTCCCTGAGAATCTACCCTGAAGGGAACCTCAGGCTAGCAGTGGCAGAGTGAATTATGGACCCTAGGGTAAATGCTAAATATCCTTTTGTCTTAGGTAATCTTCCCCATTGAATCAAAGACCTTTTCCTAGGAAGATACCCCTGGGCAGGAACCAGCCTTTAGTATCTATTGCAAGCAGCCCCTTCCCTTACACCCTAACCTCTGGCTAGGATTCCTTTCCCAGGCTTGATTGTATCCTGTCAGTATAATAATGTCAATCAATTTTCCCAGCCCCTTAGATGGCTCAGCCCATAGAGTGGAGGACTGTAGATCCTCATCTAGCCTGGTGGCATTCCCAGGAGGTCAGGGAACAGAGCAAGCAGAGTTCACTCTGAGTAGAGGCCTAATCAGCCCTGTTCCCCCTTTCCCTTAATTAAAGAGTGGCTTTTACGACTATTTAATAGTCTGTGTTTTTTCTAAGTTAACAATGTTATGCACCTCCAGTCAAAAGAATCTTTAGAGGTTATGTGAAATGATCATTGGGGAGACTAGGTATATAAATCTGGGAGATTTCAACATGCTCATCTCCTAATAGAATCATTGGGGGGATTGTGTAGAGTGAGTTTCATCCCCTCCCCCTCCTGAATTGCAGACTCAGGTCATCCCATTTTGCATGCTAGCACTATGTCCTGCCTAGGGAGGTATGGGAGGGTCAGAGGATAAGAGGGGTAGATGGAGACTAGCCCCTCTCTCTACTTCCCTGAAGGGGGCATGAGAGCGGGGATGGAGGACTGTGTGGGAGGATGAACACGTGGTCAGACTTAGTTTAGAAAATAGGCTTTAAACTTCTATTTGCTTTCTTTATTTCAAGTGATAAACTCTTTTTAACAGGAAGTATATTTGTGGGTGATGGCAAAATTAAAAGTATGAACCTCTTTATATGTCACTGAGGTGGGTTATGTTGTGGGAAGTGAGTAGGTTGAAGAACCACAAATTTGGTGGATACTAGCCAGTTAGTTAATAATCATTTAAGTGTCTGCTATGGTCTAGTTAGTCATTGTGTTAAGCCATGGAGATACAAAAAGAGGCAAAAGATAATCTTTTCCCTCAACGAGCTTGCAATCTAATAGTGAGATAACATGCAAACAAGTATACACAGACACAAACACACACACACAAAAGCTATATACAGGAATATAAATAGGAAATAATTATCAAAGGAAAGGCACCAGAATTAAGAGGGATTGGGACATGTGCAAGAGATGTTAGGAGCTCATCTTCATCTCTATCACTTTTTTCCCACTTCGGTAAAGCTATTCCAATCCACTACTGCTGACTATGGCCAAATGTAAATGGCCAGGTCTAACTCAAGCACATTTGGTAACATGTTTGAAATTGGAATGAAATGACACACTTATAGGATATCTGACAGTTAATAAATGGTTTACTTAGCCATAGCATGGAAAGATATTCAGAGCAGGGGAACAGTATTCAGCAAGGATTGATGTGGTTGGGCATAGCTTCTCTGACTCTTAGTAACCCATACTCTGACTCTTAGTAACCCATATGATGGTCCTCAGGAAGAAATGATGATTCATGCTCTGGCTTTTGTACTTATGGAAACAAAAACTCAATCCTTTAGTCCTCTCATCCAATTAAGTTCCAAGTATGGTTCTAATACAGGGGTTGGCAACCTTTTTGGCCATGAGAGACATAAACACCACATTTTTTAAAATGTAATTTCGTGAGAGCCATATAGTGCTCACAGTGCTCATTCCTATAACAGTGCGCATTCCTGTAATAGCACCTGAAAAAAAATTGACTTTATGGCTCCTGCAGAAAGAGCCCTATCTGGCCCTCAAAAGAGCCAGATATGGCTCGAGAGCCATATGTTACCGACAAAGGAAAAGCTAGCTTCATTTATGTGGGACAGGACTTTAAGATAGGCTTTTATTATATTTACATCTGGAGTTAGAACACCTGGGTTTGAATCCCAGATCCTGCCACTTACTATTTCTGTGGTTCTAGGCAAATCTCTGTAGTTTCTTCTGTAAAATGAGGACCCCCTTCCAAAGACATCTTCCAAAAATAAATCTTATGATCTTTGCTGGGTTAAAGAGCTTCAACTAAAAATGACTTAAGGATAAAAAGGTCAACAATCTGAGGTAAGAGACTAGAAAAGCAGTATTCAAGAATAATTCAACTTCAGGGGCAGGTAAGTGGCTCAGTAGAGTGTGGCCTGGACAGTGAAGGTTCCTGGGTTCAAATCTGACCTCAGAAATTTCCTAGGTGTGTGAGCAAGTTGCTTAGCCCCAATTGTCTATCCCTTAGCACTCTTCTGCTTTGGAACTGATAATATTCATTCTAAGACAGAAAGTAAAGGTTTAAAAAAGGTCAATTTCAGTGCTTATAAATAAGACCAACAACCTCCACAGTCCCATTCCCAGTCTAAGTCAATCCCCGGAACCAACTCATTACACAGAAGGCCCAAGGACTTAGAGCACTGTTACCTCTTGCCTGCTATCAAAATACAAGCAGGGACAGCTCCCTATAGGCAAAAGTCCATTTATGTCCTAGAGCAGTGATGGCAAACCTTTTAGAGACCGAGTGCCCAAATGCAACCCTCATGCTGCATGTGAGTTGCCCTCTTACCCCAGACAGGGGAGGGAAGAAGCACTCCCATTGGGCTGTTGGGCAGAGGGGCAGGTTATGTGAGAAATATCCTCAGGTACATGGAGAGGGGGAAGGGAATAGCCCCCTCCAGCACACATGCCACAGGTTCACCAACATGGTCGTAGGGATTATACCACTTATAGCCTGTCACATAATACTCATGAAACACTCCTAGATTCTGGGCATACAGTGATTTCAGGAATTAACCAAAGAAGCTTTTATCTCAAACAAAATTAGAAGAGATACTCATCTCTGGAAGACTGGAAACAAACAGATGGCCTCTTTCTGGTACTTGGACTCCCTTATTTGAGTGGTCTTGGAGAAACACCTTAAAAATCTGAAATGTAAGAAGAATAAATGTTTTTCTTGTTGTTATTGTTCTGGTTTTGACTTTAAAAAAGTGAATCATAGACACTGTGGCAGGGACCATTTGCCCCAGGATTTCCTAGTACTTCCTTAATCAAACAGCCACTGCTGGCATGTGGGGGCAGTAGCTACTGTTCCCTGATGTTAGTGGTCCTTCTAATGAAAGCTTTTCCCTTTCCTGTTTCAAAAATGCAGTATCTTTATCAGTCAGATTGACCCTTTCTTCCTAAATCTCCTATTTAGGAAATGCAGAGGAGGACTTAATGAGAAAGGGCTGAGTGAAAGACTTGGGGTCATGGACAGAACATGTGGACTTTCAAAGCTGGCCAAGGCTCCCTAAATTTGATAATTAGATTGTCTTAGAAAGTTGATATCTGTGAATAAGAGGGTGCCTCCCTTCTGATCCCTGTCATCAAAAGTCTTCATTAGCAAGACCATTTAGACCAAATACTTGTGTGGCCCTGGAAGGATATAGATCTCTTTTCTTATGGTTACACAGATACTTATTCTGAATTATTTCTATCTTATTTAATACCAGTTTTCCATCTTGAAGACTCCTGAGAACAGGACATATTTGTCTGATTCACTTGGTACTTCAGAACATAACAATAGGTAAATAAAAACTTTGAAACTTAAGATGATAATTAATTTTTTTAT
Source organism: Gracilinanus agilis (assembly GCF_016433145.1). NCBI lineage: Eukaryota > Metazoa > Chordata > Mammalia > Didelphimorphia > Didelphidae > Gracilinanus > Gracilinanus agilis. Next base: position 234,146,927 of record NC_058133.1, on the reverse strand, counting down.
GAAACAACAGCTCAGTTCCCTAAATGACCTTCAATCTAATCCCTTTGGTGCATTAATCAGAGCCATGAAGCTCTCAAACTGGATAATTGTACTCAACAACCCCAACAGAATCTTCTTAGTTTTATTGCCTTTGTTCACACAGTTCCCCAATAAGAAACCCATCCTTCAAAGCCAGTTAAAATGCTACCTCTTCTATAAGACTGTCCCCAGCTTCCCAATTGATACTGATTTTGCTCTCATCTGGCTCCATCCCATATTGTTTGACTTTTCTTATATACTGCTCATATTCTATCTTGTAGCATAGATGTGTGGTTGCACATTTTAACTTAAGTAGATTTTAAGCTTCTGAAGGGAAGTGGGCCTGTTTTCATCTTTCTTTCTCCTACAGAGTCTAGTATAGTGTCTTACACATAGAAGATGCTTAACAAATGCTTGTTGAATGAATGAATTAGATATTAAGGATCTTCCTATTTCATTATTCTGATTTGTAATGGTGAATAAGTATGAGACTATTTAGCATTTCTGTATTCATTTAAATTCTCCTCACTTACTAAGTGTGTTTACATCATTTTAGCCTAATAGCTACATACGGTAGGCAGGGTAATATTATATTTTTCCAAAAGTCTCTCTTTAGAAAGTTCAGAATTTTATAACTAATATTTCTTACGAGTGCTTTGCTTGGTTTTAACTCTAAGAAACACAGGAATAGTTTGCCATTTCCTTCTCTGGTTCATTTTACAGATAAGGAATCTGAGGCAAAGTCAAGTGACTTGTCCAGGGTCACACAGCTAGTAAGTGTCTGAGGACAAATTTGAACTTATAAAGAAGAGTCTTTATAACTTCAAGCCACTGAGGGTGGCAGAGAGTTATCACTGCACCACTAGCTGTGCTTGCCAATCAAATCTTAAGGATAGTTTCAATAACCTTTAAGGAAAAATCAGCTTGACTTGCATGGGGGTGGGAATCAGGATAATACAATTTGTAGTTGATATTGAGAAGGCATCTGTTCACTTGGTTGCATGATATTGGGATCAGCTAGTCGAAAATTATATTAGTGCTGTAACACTGGTTAGATGATATTGGGGAAATATGAATTGGTGATGAGATGAATGCAAATATACTGGAATAGAGGGCATGTGATACAGAAACACATCCAATCCCTCTAGGTTACCTAAAACTGAGGGGAGATATAACTAGATCTGTTCTGAGGATCCAACTTGCTATTCTGAGTGTGGTTTGGAAGAGTGAGCTCAAACCACATATCCATGGACATACACATACACATGTTAGATATGTATTCACATGTGTGTAGCATGTGTAGCAGTATTTAAAAAGCATCAATTGTATGTATGTGTCTATGCACACATACACATACATACAATTGATGCTTTTAAAACACTGCTATCATTTGCTCCCTCCCTTTTTTCAAAGTTAAGCAAAACAAACTGGCCATGCCTGACAATTCTTTTTTTATTTTTATTTTTTTAATAAAACCCTTACCTTCTGTTTTGGAGCCAATACTGTGTATTGGTTCCAAGGCAGAAGAGTGGTAAGGGTTAGGCAATGGGAGTTAAGTAACTTGCCCAGGGTCACACAGCTAGGAAGTGTCTGAGGCCAGATTTGAACCTAGAATCCTGTCTCTAGGCCTGGCTCTCCATCCATTGAGCCACCCAGCTGCCCCCTCTGCCTGACAATTCTTTACTATTTCTGTATCTCATTCCATCACCTCATTGACTCAAGGAGGGAATCATGCTTTACCATCATATTGATCAGAGTTCTGGTGTCTTTCAGTGATATTTTCTTTTATATTATTATGCTTATTTTGTAAATTGTTGTCTGACAAAGCTATACATTTCAAAGGAGTCATATCCAGCTGAGTAATGATAGTTACAATCAGCATGTTTCATAATTTATTCAGTCTTTTGGTAACTTCCTAAGGTTTACCGTACACTAGTGACCTAAGAGTTAACACACTTCCTCACATTCCTCACTAATAACCTAAGAATAGTTTACTCATCCTACCAAGTCTGGCCCAGAAAAAATGAGCTTAAAAATTAATCTCCTCTTTTTACAAATTCATCCTCTGTATTCATCACTAATGAGTCAGTTTTAAGAGCTGATGAGTATCCTTTACAACGGGTCTTTGATTTTTGATTGGTCCTTGTGAACTTTTCTTCTTTAATCCATTAAGATTAATTTTTAAAGCCACATTTTTATATTGTGGCAGCTTGATAAAGAGGAAAGAACATTGGTTTTGGAGTCATAAGTCCTGGGTTCAAATCCTAGGCTTTAGTTTTTTCATCTGAGGGGGTAAGACTAAGAGCCTTTGTTCTTAATATATTTGAATAAAGTACATCAGTGATTTGTGATTTGGCCCCTCTGGGTACTGGTCAGTAATGGAAGGTATTCCTGAGTTTCAGTGGCCAAGAAAAGGTATGGCATTCCAGAAAGACAGGCACTCAGTTGGTCCCCAGCCTCCCATTTCAAGTCTTTCCAGGACCTGCAAGAGCTTGTGCTCCACTTTTTATTATTGTTGTTCAGTTGTGTCTGACCCTTTGTGACTCTATTTTGGGGTTTTCTTGATAAAGATATGGAGTGACTTGCCATTTCCTTTTCCAGCTTATAGATGAGGAAACAGTGTTTAGTGACCTTCCCATGATCACACAGATAGTAATGTCTGAGGCCACAGTTGAACTTGGGAATTTGCGTCTTCCTGACTTCAGGCCCAGCTTTCTATGCACCATGCAACCTGACCATGTGTCATAGTAAAAAGGAATCCTGGGTCACCTTCATGTCACAGTCACTGGTTGAAACAGAACTTTTTGTGGACAAATATGGTATGTTGTGTCTTCAACATGTCAGTAGGCACTCTTTCATAGAGACTACAGATCTTACAGCTATATCATTAAGATACATAGAAACATATCTTAAAAAAAATAGAATGTTGTGGGAAAAAGCAGTTTGGAGTTACAGCTGCAACAATGACTCTAGGGCAGTGATGGCAAACCTTTTAGAGATGGAGTGCCCTGCCCAGCCCCCCATCCAGCATGCTGGGTCTGGTCCCCCACTTACCCTACACAAGGAAGGGAGAAAGTGCTCCCATTGGGCTGCTGGGAGGAGAGGTAGATGAAGTGAGGAATGACCCCAGCAAGTGTAGAGAGGGGGAGGGGAGTGGCCCAAGTGCTCTGCTCCCCTCCAGCTTTGCCACCAGTGAGCTGCCTACCTTGCCACCCGTGTGCTCCCATTGGGCTGCTGGACAGAGGGGTGGGGTATGTGAAAAAAAAAATGTCATCAGAGGGGGGAGGGGAGCAGTTCTGTCCAAGTCCCTCTGTTTTTCTAGTAATGAACTGGGTGGGGTAGGGTGGCCAAGTGCCATCAGAGAGCACTCTATATGCCATCTTTGACACTCATACCTTAGGCATCACTGCTCTAGGAGGTACTCTTTGTAGTTGAAGAGTATATTTATTTTTATTGTTGATCTATCAGGATGAGAAGGAAGGCAAGGAGAAACTTCTTTCTTGTGAGAATTATTAACTCTTTCTCTCTCTTCCTTCCTTCCTTCCTTCCTTCCTTCCTTCCTTCCTTCCTTCCTTCCTTCCTTCCTTCCTTCCTTCCTTCCTTCCTTCCTTTCTTTCTTTCCCCTTACCTTCCTTCTTGGAGTCAATACTGTGTATTGGTTCCAAGACAGAAGAGTGGTAAGGGTAGGCAGTGGGGGTCAAGTGACTTGCCCAGGGTCACACAGCTGGGAAGTGTCTGAGGTCAAATTTGAACCTAGGACCTCCTGGCTCTAGGCCTGGCTCTGAATCCACTGAGCTACCCAGCTGCCCCCTTCACTGTTATTTTCTGAAGAAATCTTATAAAGTGAATTATATGAAAAATGTTTAAAATTGGCAGTTTATAGTGAATTTTGGGGAGTATAATCAGTTATGACAGAAAAAAGAAAGAAAAAGGACTAATAATAAGGGTTAGCATTTATATGGCTATTCCAAACTACTCAAACCAACAGAGAAAGATCAAAACTTTAGAACTGTGGTACTGGAGAAGACTTTCAGAAAGGAGATCAAATCAGTCAATACTTAAAGAAATTAATTAAGACTATTCACTGGATGTCAAATACTAAAGTATGAATATTTTGGCCACATAATGAAAAGATAGAACTCACTGGAAAAGACCGTGATGCTGGGAAATATTGAAGGCAAAAGGAGAAGGATATGGCAAAGGCAAAAGGAGAAGGATATGG
>NC_058133.1:234044988-234123391 GCF_016433145.1 Gracilinanus agilis | reverse complement strand
TGGGGGGGGTGGGGGGGTGGGGGGGTCCCTACTCCCCTCCCTGTACATATTGTCCATCTTGCAGGCAGGGGAATTAACCCCAGGGGCCAAGAGGAGGCAGTATCGCCAGCACCGATGGTGGCGGCTTTTTACCAGGAAACACGGTGGCAGTGTTGATGGTGGCTGTAATATTCTTGCAGAGTCGTCCCGTGTCCCGTCTTCCCCCCCCCCCCCCTTCTCTTCCCTTTCTTTCTCCTCCATCAAGACTGACTCAAGCCTTCTTGATGATGAATTGGTCAGGACAGCCTGGTGGACTTTCTGGGAAAATTATTTGTAGGGCATCTGGCTTATGTGCAAAGGTGTTTACAAACTTTAGGAACCTTAGCACTTTATTGTAAAATAAGTATATGAAATCATTTTCCTGGAATCTGTAGTCATCTAGGCCTTGGAAAGTTTCAGCATCCTTTCCCCAGTGTTCCTGTGATTATAGAACCCTGATGGCAAACCTATGATATGCATGTCAGCACTGACACATTTTCAATGACATGTGGCTGCATACAGAGAAGTATGGGGCTGCATGCCCAGGAGGAAACATTTGCTGTAGACACTCTGTGCCAGAGGTCTATAGGCCAAAACAACTGTCACTAAGCAGGTAAGTTAAATAATTAGTTTTTGGTTTATTAAATACAGTTATATTACAATCATACGTTTTTGTTTTTTAAACTATAAATATTGCAAAATTATGGTTTTTTTTCTCGAAGTGACACACCACCTGTGTTATGCTCAGTTTTGGGGCAAATTTTGACACACTGAGCTCAAAAGGTTGCTGCCCATCACTGTTATAGAAGGTCAGTGCTAATGAAGATTTTCTTGTTAAAGGATGATCTGTTGCAGTCATGAAATAGGACCATTCCTACCTGTTTGGGACTCCAAACCTTACATATCCTATTCCAAAACCTTACATATCTTAGACCAGGGATCATTAGCAAAACTACTTACTGCCACTCATATTCTCATTTCTTCTGGATACAGTTTATTAGGGTTATAAGAATTGTGTGGTCAGAATCAAAGTCCTTCAGAAACCAAGAGGTGACACTGTATGTTTGGAATTGGGGAGATGCCATTTAAAAGTATGTTACAAATTTCCTATGATCACGTGGGGACTGTGAGACTACATTTCCCGTGATTCCAATGGGTTTCCAGCACTGGCGATAAATTTAAAAGATAATCAAGTGCGATTATATATATTTTACCAACAAAGCCATGGCTATTAAAATATTAATTTCTCTTATATTATATGTCTTTATCACTTTTAATCGTAACAACACCCAACACAGTACAATTGAACCTGAAATTATATTTCTAATGTGGAAGAGTCAATTCCTGTAATCCGTTTGTTAAATTAGAAAATACACAGAACTATTAAATAGTCATAATGTTGTACCCAAGTTTTAATACCTAACCCAGGTTTGATCTTGGTGGAGGAAGAATCACACTGACAATGCAATATGCAAGAAGAGGCTCATTTTTTACTAGCAATAATAGCTAGGGTCTCCAGGCAGAGAGGCATGCCTGAAGGACCCCTTGGAATTCTTAGCCAAGAGTTTATATAGAAATGTTTGGGGAAGGGGGTTGGTACATACATAATTATCAAGGTAGTGTCAGGGACAGGTGGTCAGGAAGCATCTGGGGAGGGGGGGGGTTTCAGGGTCAGGGGTCTAGAAGCATTTGGCAAACATACATTAAGTAGGCAAATATTGTTAAACAGGCAAACATAGACAAACATTCCTCAAGAAGGTTAATATTTATCAGATAAGATAGCTTCAGTTTTAGGATTATCGTAGGGGGAGATAAGGAAAACTGTGCTGGGAAACTTTGGGGGCTGGGGGTAACTTGTCCAGGCTAGAAATAGTTTAGCAGTCTGTCAAACTGATTTTTAAATCCAACAATAAAAGCCACTCTTTAATTAAGGAAAAGGGGGAACAGGGTAATTAGGCCTCCACTCCACATGGAGCAGCGCACCATGTGCCTCATGCAGAGGATGCTTGCTCTGGTCTCTGACCCTCCGGGAGTGCCACCGCGCTAGATGAGCACTCCTAGGAACAAAAGAAATTGGGGAACTTATATACCATTTGGGAAGATCAGGGGCTGGGAAAGATGATTGACATCATACTGACAGGATACAATCCAGCCAGGGGAAGGAATCCTAGCCAGAGGATTGGGTGTTAGGGGAGGGGCTACTTACAATGGATACTAAAGGATGGTCCCTGCCCAGGTGTGTCTTCCTGGGAAAGGGTCTCTGATACCTTGGGAAGACTACCCTAGGGTCCATTATTCAGTCTGCCACTGCTATCCTGAGATTCCCTTCAGGGTGGATTCTCAAGGGAACAGGGACCAACAAGCTTTGGAGGTCTCCTACCTAACAAGCTATTCCTAAAATTTGGGGTTCATCAGATCTCACTAGGCCACAAGTTTGGGATCTCTAGATTCCATGTCATTTTCTTCCCCACAACCCTAAATGCTACTGAATTTTACTGAAATTTAACTTTTTTTTTTTAAACTCTTTCCTTCAGTCTTAGAATCAATACTGTGTATTTAGTTCTAAGGTAGAAGAGCCTGAGTGGTGAGGCTAGGCAATGGGGCTTCTGTGACTTGTTTAGATTTACTTAAAATTTAAATTTTAAAGAAATAGTTTGGTTCTTGCCCATTGAACCTTTGCATACCAATCTGTAGGTCTTAAGCTGCTCTGGTTTTTGTTTTGTTTGTGATATCTTTAGCATCTTCTCAAATCTCTTGCTCTAGGCATCTTTTAGCTTGTAAATTGAGTAGGTTTTCTGAGAGATGGAGTTCACTTTAGGGAGTGGTGTTAAAAACATTTAGTGTCTTTTGTGGGTTCTGAATTTGTCCCTGATACCTTCTAAGCGGGTACATGTACATGGATGGGGTACATTGCTGTTTGTATGATAGAACTTTTTGGTTTTTAATTTAGATAAAATTTGAACACCCATTGACAAAAGCCACAGACCATTTAGTGTTTAGTTGATTTTAGTGCTCCCTTCTATCATCCCTCCCTTTCTTAGCCACATCTCCCTTTTAGTCTCTTGTTTACCCAGTTTCCCAATGGCTTCAGTGATGGCTAAGAAAAGCTCTTCCTGAAATGTATCGAAACACTGTTGTGTTGCCTCTCCCATTCATCTTTGAGGAAATTTTTCTTTTTACAAAACCTTTTTAATTTAATATGATCAAAATTATTTATTTTATATCTTCTATTGTTCTCTATCTCTTGTTTGGTCTTAAATTCTTCCCTTCCCTATAGGTATACTAGTCCATGTTCACCTAATTTGCTTTATGTTTAAAGCATATACCCATTTTGAACTTGTTTTGGAATAGGGTGTGAGATATTGATATAAACCCAATTTTTGCCATACCATTTTCCAATTTTCCTAGCAGCTTTTGTCAAATAGTGGATTTTGGAGAAAATTTTTGAGGAAATATATAATAAAATGTAACGAAACTGTTAATTTCTTTATCCAGGTCACCATGGCTTCTTTTGGCTCCCTTGCTGTCCCCACCTGTTCCTCAGGTCACCTCCCCACCCTGCTGTCTGTGTCCAGAGGGGGTACATAGGTTTCAGTGGATCAGAAACTTGGTTCCAGAGTTTGGTGTTTCTAGCTCTCACGTTAAAGTGTTATCTTCTCCAGCAGAATTTTTTGAGCTCATGAAGGTAAGTTTTGTCTGGAGAAAGGACATTTCATCAAACGGGAAAATAAGACTGTATAGTCTATAGACATCACTCTATTCTGTGCTATAAGCTTGTGATTTTTTATTTTTTCTGAGTTTTCTCTATTGGGTTTCACTGTCAGGAGCTCTAAAAATATATATTCTACTTTGGATTAATTTCTCTTTTATTTCTCTTTTTTTGTTCTTGATTTTGAGTTATGCGAGGAAGATCAAGGAACATATTTATCATTGAAAAATTTTTTTTCTGAATAAAGAGAAACTTATTCTTTTACAATATAAAAAAATTACATTAATAATTGGACCTTTGGCAGATAGCCTCCAGAAATGCTCTGTAGAAAAGAACATATAATAAAAGTAGAAAATTAGTGATGAAGAGGTAAAATTATATTTGATAGGAAAAGAGCAGAGTGTGTGTTTCCTATGTACAAATCTGGATTGTCCAAAATACATATTAGTTTTTGAGAAAATCTTACATTTCATTCATCGTAGAACTATATATTAGTCCTTTAACATAGTTTTTTATCTTTGACATTTATTCTCTCTACTATGTATGTAGATGTATTTCTTGCACAGTCAGTGAATATAATGTTGATTATTACTTGAAATAAGGGTTAGACCTATGCAAAATTAATTTTTGATGACCCTTAAATGTTCTCTTTTAGTCCTCCTATCTTGCTTTTTCTCTGAATAAAAACTATCTGAGTTCCCCCGTCTGAGGGCCCCAGTCTCTGGTAATTAAATAGTCGGCCACAATGGGTAATGATGTTACTACTCTCCAGCATCATATTATCTCTGGTTAGACCTCCACTGGACTATGCTATTTTGGGTTAGAATACTTTGATTTCATATCACAGCTCTATTACTGTATCCTTGGATAAATTCTTTAAAATCTGTGAGTCTTAGTTTGCTTATTTATGAAATGATAATACTGTTTTTACTATTCATGTCACAGGTTGTTGAGAGGGAATTACTTTGTAAAATTATTAGCATTATATGAATATAAGCAATTATTACTGAATTCAGTTAAGAGGAACAATTAAAATGAACATATATACAAAGAAGAAAATTTACAATAGTGATTGGACTTGATGCCATGTCATATAGTTGAAGAAATGTGGAATTTTTAGACTTTCTGGAGGCATTTTAGCTCATACGAATGACTGGATATCCCGGTAGACTGAATATAACCATATTTAGTGAGGGTGGGTCTTCAAGGACCCTTCAAATACCATTAAGTAGGTAAGTAAGCACTAGTTCCACCTCTAAATAAAACCAATTTTGTTAACTACTATAATTTATTTGGTCTTAAAGGAAATTCTTTTTGTATACTTTATTTCTGTTCACTACAGTTCAATTCACTTACATGTCAATAAAGGAAAGGAACAGTGGTTAGTCATCCTTGTCAGTAATTCATGTTGGTGTTTATGCTAAAGGTTAGCTGCTCACTTTGAACAATTGTTCTTTCTGGTTTTGCAGTGCCACAGAGCATAGGAAATATAGTGATTACACTATATTAAGAAGAGTTAGGGGCTTAATATGAAACCTTTTGTGCTTTGGAAGCCAGACTCCAATACCATCTTAACTTATATTGAAATTATTAACCAAAGAAGTGAATGGAAGCTTTGCCCTAGGAAAGTAGCATCTCAAAGAATGCTTCTTTCCACTTATTCAGTGGTATGGGGTCAATAGAGGATTCCGAGGTGTAGAAAACAAAGCATATCCTCTCATGTTGTAGCCCACTTAAAATTAACCTTTATGGACAATAGGTATCCCTTCCTACCCTATCACAACTTTTCCCATCATGGTTTGGATATATCTCAGATCAGCATAAGAAATTATATGGGAATTTTTTGAGTTTTGTGGAAGCTGCAGCCAATATTCAATGGCCAGCAGATGACACAGAAGAAGTTTAGAAATGCATAAAAAATATGTATAGCGTTATATAATATCAATATATTTTATTTTTCAATACATTTCTTTTTTAGAGTTAAAATAAATAAAAAGTTAAAATTAGATTGCAGAGGCATTAATAATGATAAAAACCAATAGAGAATTTCAAATTTTAAAAAATTGTCTTTTGTTACACATGCAGCATGTTCTGTATTCTCAAATTGTTCTCATTTAAAATTTTTTCATAAAATTTTTTTTCATTCATTTTTTCATAAAAAATTCATTTTTTAAACATTTCTTTTCCATACAGTATTTTTACTTAACATTGACCTACATATAAATATTTAACCCAAAATTTACTCTAAGTACCCCATAAAGAAAAAAAAGAAGAAAAAAATTCAGACGACCTCTCTGTTACAAAGGGAGGATTAAAACATTTTACCCAGACTTTCCAGATTTGGTGGGCACCGTGTCCCTAATCTCATCAGTGTGGAAGAGATACCTATATTTACGAACCTAAACATATTAATGGGCGATGATAATCAAGGGAGTTCTGGTTTGTATATTGTAATTTGGGATTGCTTAGGCCAGAAATGAGAGAAAACTATAAAAACAAGTATCAGGAATGTTTGCATTTTGTTTTTAAAGGGGCAGATAAAGACAGCCAGGAGGCGAGTAGTGATGGCCTCTCTGTACCTTGGGACAGGCCCTTTGGAGCAGGAACTGGTAAGTGCTTTGGCAAAGCAGACCTGTCAGCTGTATTAATTGTACTCATTTCCTTAAACCCTTTGGTTCTGTTTTCCCTTATGTTAAGAGTTCTTACTCATGGCCCTATTATATCCCCCATGTCAAAAGAGTGTAATGTTTATGTCCTAGTCAGAGGACAAGGTTGCTATAACCTAAACTCCCATCTACTTTGTATCTTATGATATCTTATGATACAAACATGGAGGCAAGATAGAGGTGCAACTAGAGATGATGCAGTAATGGATAAAGTAAAGTAATCTTATACCTCCTGTCCTTTAATTCTTCCTCCCATATTATTTACAGGAATAGTAGCTTTCTAGGATGGCTCCCATATGCTAGATAAGTGTTAACAGAAGCATAAATAAGATCTGACTGGCTTGATTTCTTGATGTGAATTAGAAATAGTATGATTTATTTATGACTTTTTTATTTAAATGGCCATAACATCTTTTCAGTAATGCCATGCTTACCATCTATGGTGACTTTTAATGGGAAAATTTGGAGATGATTAGTTGCATAGAACATAAATACATACCTGTATGCAGATTGAGTCGATAGCTTTTATTTTGAACCAAAGCAAATGAGATCATCCTTTAGATTTGCCCCTTTGGGATTGCTTTGTGGCACAGGGTATTAGCATTTTTTCCTATAGTAAATTTTTAAAAAATTTACTTTTGTTTAGGTCCTCATAGACCAGGGCTGGAAAAATGGGGGAGGAGTTTGAATATGAAAAGGTAAATTGGCCTAAGTGCTTCTTTTCCTGTTTCACTCTTGTGTTTGGAGTCCCTTTTTTTGAGAAGCACTGCAGGAGGTTGAAAATTTGGAAACTCTTTCACGTTTGGAAACACATTTCACATGTGGGCAATATCCTTTCCAATTTAAGGAGTTGGGCAAGTATTATCTTGGGTTAATTCATTTAATAAATATCTGTGGAGTGCTGTTATAGGCATGGCAATATTTATTTTACTTCTCTATAGATTTCTATCTGGTTGTGATGTTTATACATGAGAGTTTTTTCCATTTAGCCAATTTTGCATTTTAAAGACTTTAGTGGAATTTTGTGCCTCCTTTACTATTTTGGTCAGTTCTGCTTTTTGAAGTGTGGTTTTCTTCTTTTGCATCGCTTTCACTTCATTTCTTCATTTTTTCTTTTGACTTTCTTATTTGATTTTTGAAGTCTATTTTGAACTCTTTCAGAGCCTGTGACCAATTCCCATTTTTCTTTTGAAGTTTTTCATATACCTACTTTGCCCCTTCTGAGTTTGTGCCTCTATCTTGTCTCTAAAATAATTTTCTATTATTTCTAGTCTCCCCCCCCCCCCCCCATGTTTGCTTATTTTCCCAGCCTTGACTTTTGTTTTTATCTTAAAGATGGGTTTTGTTTCCCAGGTTAGAGAGGATATACTTTTAAACCTTAGTGTTTTCTTGCTGCTACCCTCAGATTTTGGGTTTCTGCAAGTTTCAGTTCTTCCAAAGTTGTATAATGACCTGTGGGGCTGAGAGCTCTGGAAGCCACTTCCCATTGCTAATTCAGCCTCACTTAGCATCTGCTGTTGGTTTGCAAGGCTTTGTTAGGGGCTCAGGGTCTCACCACAGGTTTTCACTGGTCAAATACACTGTGGGGTTTCACTGGGGCTTGGAACTTCTAGGGTTGGATGTAAGGGTGCTCTGTGCTTGACTTGGTTAGGGTCTTGGGATCTCACTGCTTGTCTGGACCTGGGTTCACAACCTTGAGGATGTGGAGGCTCACTATTATTCTGCATTGTTGGTGCAGACTTGTTGCAGATTGCACCTTCTATATCATCTTCTGCTAGAAAAAATTGCCTCAGGCTGTCCATTTTTTGGTTCTACCACTCTAGCATTTGTTTTGAAGCTTTATCTTAAGGTCAGTTGAAGGGGATTTTCAGATAGATTGAGATATTTTTGCTTCTACTTTGCCATCTTGACTGAGAGTTTAAAACGTAAAAGTAATTTTTTTTAAACATTTATTATTATTCATTTTTAACCTGTTTACATGCTTCATGCCCCTACTTTCCCCTTCACCCCCTGCTCTCCCCCCACCCATGGCCGACGCACATTTCCACTGGTTGTAACGTGTCCTTGTTCAGGGCCTATTTCCATATTGTTGTTAGTTCATTGGTGTGGTCTTTTCGAGTCTACATCCCCAATCATGTCCTCCTCAGCCCATGCGTTCAAGCAATTGTTTATCTTCTATGTTTCCTCTCCTGCAGATCTTCCTCTGAATGTGGGTAGCATTCTTTACCATAAATCCCTCATAGCTGTCTTGTGTCATTGCATTGCTGCTGGTACAGAAGTCCATTACATTCGATTTTACCACAGTATATCAGTCTCTGTGTACAGTGTTCTTCTGGCTCTGCTCCTTTCGCTCTACATCAGTTCCTGGAGGTCTTTCCAGTTCACCTGGAACTCCTCCAGTTTATTATTCCTTTTAGCACAATAGTATTCCATCACCAGCATATACCACAGTTTGTTCAGCCATTCCCCAATTGAAGGGCATGCCCTCCTTTTCCAGTTCTTTGCCACTACAAAAAACGCAGCTATAAATATTTTCATACAGGTCTGTTTATCTATGTTCTCTTTGGGGTACAAACCCAGCAATGGTAAGGCTGGATCCTTTAAAGGGCAGGCATTCTTTTATAGCCCTTTGAGCATAGTTCCAAATTGCCAGCCAGAATGGTTGGATCATTTCACAACTCCATCAGCAATGCATTAATGTCCCAATTTTGCCACAACCCCTCCAGCATTCATTACTCTCCCCTTCTTTCATTTTAGCCAATCTGCTAGGTGTGAGGTAATACCTCAGAGTTGTTTTGATTTGCATTTCTCTAATTATTAGAGATTTAGAACACTTTCTCATGTGCTTATTGATACTTTTGATTTCTTTACCTGAGAATTGCCTATTCATGTTTCTTGCCCATTTTTCAATTGGGGAATGGCTTGATTTTTTATACAATTGATTTAACTACTTATATATTTGAGTAATTAGACCCCTGTCAGAGTTTTTTGTTATAAAGATTTTTTCCCAATTTGTTGTTTCCCTTCTGATTTTGACTACATTGTTTTTGTTTGTACAAAAGCTTTTTAGCTTAATATAATCAAAACCATTTAATTTACATTTTGTAATTTTCTCTAACTCTTGCTTGGTTTTAAAATCTTTCCTTTCCCAGAGATCTGACAGGTATACTATTTTGTGTTCACTTAACTTATTTATAGTTTCCCTCTTTATATTCAGGTCATTCACCCATTCTGAATTTATCTTGGCCTAAAAGTAATTTTGAGAGGGGGCAGCTGGGTAGCTCAGTGGATTGAGAGCCAGGCCTAGAGATGGGAGGTCCTAGGTTCGGATCAGGCCTCAGACACTTCCCAGCTGTGTGACCCTGGGCAAGTCACTTGACCCCCATTGCCTACCCTTACCACTCTTCCACCTATAAGTTAATACACAGAAGTTAAGGGTTTAAAAAAAAAAAGTAATTTTGAGAGCAACTATATCTAAACTGCCTGGGAAACATGATTTCTGATATTCTCTTTTCTGAGTGCCATAGATTAAGGAATTTTGACATTAGGTGCTTTCATGTGACATTTTTGATTGGCCACAGTATGTTTTTTCTAGTAGTGTGGATGTGATTTCAATGGCTTTGCTTTTAGAGAGCATTGCATTATCAAAAGCAGCAAGGCTTACAAATGTCTCATATTTTTTAGATCTTTTACTTATATTTTCTTTGGGTTTTCTCCATCTATCAACAGGTGGATTGCATAGAAAGTAGTCTAGAAAGGTCACTCCAAGCAAATTTTTCTTCAGACCTCAAAGTTTCCATTCTCTTAGATTTTACTCGGGGATCAAGAGGTAGGTATTGCTCTCCTTTTATCCTCTGAACTTTTCCTTTAAAAATTCCAATGTCCTCTTCTTGCTATCTTTGGAAAGAGGTGCAGTTATCACATACCCAAAAGTACCTAGCCAATCTCATCTTTTCTATTCTTGGTGGATGTTGTAAAATGTGGATGGGTATGGCTTCCCTGGCTAGAATTAGTACTGGTTGGCTTGAGCAGCTGAGGGATGCAGTACAGGTGGTGTTAAGATTACTGGCAGGTTTATCTGGAGCCTATGTGACCCCCTTCATGTTACTCTTCTTTACTACTTTGTTTTCATTTCTAGGTAGAAAGAACTCCCGCACAATGCTGCTCCCATTACTACAGAGGTTTCCTGAGCAAGTTCGGGTCTCCCTCTTCCACACTCCAAACCTTCGTGGGCTACTCCGCCTCCTTATTCCTGAACGCTTCAATGAGACCATTGGTCTTCAGCACATCAAAGTTTATCTTTTTGACAACAATGTGATCTTGAGTGGGTGAGTTAGCCTCTATCCACCATTTCATCAGAACCCTGGGTTTTTTCAAGATTACTTTGGGAGATTCTAGGATCCTAAAAAAAAAAAATCCTAGAACTGCTCAGAACATTTCATCCCCTGGGAATACCTCAAAGGAGACCAGTACTCCTCTTGATCTATTTACCCATTAAAGTTCAATCTAAGCTCTACTCTCCTTATCTAACTACTCCCAACCATTGATCTATTCCTTCTTTATCAAAGTGTAATTTAGCAAGGTAAAGGTTGTCTTATTTACATCTCTCTCATTACCCAGCATGGTATTTTGCATTTAGTACCCACTCAGATATTTTAGTGATTAAAGTATCTAGAGTTGAGTTGGCCAACTTTTTCCATTTGGTCTGAGGGCTAAGCTGGATCATTAGGAGGGATACTCTGTGACTTTCTGTGTGAAATAGTGAAAAATCATTAAATGCTAGGCTTCTTTTCCCCAAATAAAATCTGTTGCCAAGGCTTGACAATCTTACTTTGTAATATCTCACAAATTGTCTTTTTCTCTTTTCTGACACTGCCACAACCCTGGTATAGGCCCTCATCAACACATGCCTGAACTGTTGCATACAGTTTGCTAGTTACCTGGCCACAAATCTCTTCTCTCTAGTCCATCTGCTATTCAGCTGTGTAAAAGGCAAGTCTAACCAGGTCACACACAACCCCACCTCCCTCCCCCCATCCCCCTCCCCGAACTCCATAAACTCCAGTGGCTCCCTATCACCTCCAGGACCAAATAGATTTTTTTTCCTTTGCTTTCAAAGCCCTTCATAACCTCCTCCCTTCTGCCCCAGTCTTTTATAGCCCCTTCCCCTATCCACTTTTCAGTTCAGTGCCACTGGCTTCCTTATTATTCCTTAAACAAGACACACCATCTCCCCATTATAGGCATGTCGACTGGCTGCCTCTCATAACCTGGACTTTTTTCACTCCTCATGTCTACCTCTTCGCTTCATTCAAAGTCACAGCTAAAATCCTACCTGCTACAGGAAACATTTCTTGATTACCCCTTAATTTCTACATCTAGCTTGTTTGTTCATAGTTGTTTGGATTATGTCTCCCACACTAGACTGAGCTACTTGAGAACAGAGACGGTCTTTTACTTTTCTTTTTATCACTAGTACTTAACCCGATGCTTGGTTTAAAGTAGGCACTAAGTAAATATCGGTTGGGAATATCATAACAAAGATGAAATAGTCTTTCCCTCAAGAAGCTTACATTATAGAGAGAGACAATCTGTACAAACAAAAGTACATATGAAATAAATATAAAGTAACTTTTGGTGATAAACACTAGCAGGAAGGAGGAGGGAATCAGAAAAATAAGTGGCCCATGAGCTGAGCTTTGAAGGAAAGTAAAGATTCTAATAAGTGAAAGTGAGGAGAGGAGCACCTTCACGTATGCAGAGATAGATGTATCATATGTGAAGAATAGCAAAGGCCAGCGCTTAGACTATAAAGTATGTATTAGGGATTAATATACTTTATCCTGGAAAGCTAGGGAAGAACCAGGTTGTTAAAGGTTTTAAATGCCAAAGGAGTTTGTATTTGATCTTAGGGGCAAAGGGGAGTAATTCAGATTCATTGAGCCAGAGGAGTGAAATGGTCAGGCTTTAAGAAAATCACAATAGCAGCTCTGCTAAGATGAATTGAAATGGGCAGAGTCAAGCCAGGGAGATCAGTTAAGGAGGTATTTTGATAGTTGTTTGGGCAAGAGATGATGAGGTCCTGAACTAGCTCTATGTGTGGAGAAAAGGGAACAAATGTGAGAATGGTTGCTTCTATATCCACAAGACTTGACAGTGAGTAAATATGAAGGAGAGTGTAGAGTCAAGTTTGATTCTGAGATTGTAAGCCTGGATGACTAGAAGAATAGCGATGCCCTTGACAGAAATGGGATCCTTTACCTTCTTGTTTCTTCCCTCTAGGGCAAACCTGAGTGACTCCTATTTCACCAACCGCCAGGATCGCTATGTGTTTCTGCAGGACTGCCCAGAGATTGCTGACTTCTTCACAGAGCTTGTGAATGCAGTAGGAGATGTGTCCCTACAGCTTCAGAGTGATGACACCGTACAGATGGTGGAAGGGATGGTACATCCTTACAAAGGTAGGGGGATTGTGCTGTTTTACTTTGCTGGAGTTTTGGTTGGGCAGGGATGAGAAACAAGAGAGTGAATTACCTACCTGTTTGTAGTATGTTTCCAACATATCTGATTCTTAGCATGTTGAGTTGAGAAAGGCCATTCTTCTTTTGGGGATACAGAGAGACACTGCAATCAAAATTTTCTACTATAAACTTAGGCTTAATAAAAATAAATCCCTGGGTTAGTAGCTTTGAGTTGATTGATTTTGTTTTTTTTGCATTGGAAGTTGGCAGTGAATAACTTGTCATTTGATTTACACTGGTCCTTGGTATTTGATATTTCCAAGGGGTGAGATAGTTAGGAATGCAAAGCCAGAAAGCTTTATAGCATATTAATTCATATTATTAGTATACACAAAGCCATTATAGAAGAAAACCTACTTGGTCTTAAGATAACTAAGCTTTTATTTAGAATTTGGAGCTTCATAATCCCAATTGGTCTCTGCCCTTGTCAGTTTACCAGCGTGATAAAGCAAATAGCAAAAAGGACTAAAATGAAGAAAGGATGCACTTCTGGGTGTTTAGAAATCCTGATTTTGGTGTTATTGCTGGTCTGATGCTATTATTTCAGCTTCTTCTGCTTGGTAGGATGTACTTGGTTTGGATCACTGCAGAAGCTAAGCTGGTTTGGTAGTGATGGAAATAGATTTTAGCACCCTATCTTTCTGAAAGATTAAATTACAGCAGTATTTTTTTTCCCCTGACCCTTTTGAATATTACCAGGAAATAATGAAATTAGACAAGTGAAACTATTAGGATTGATGAGCTAGGAGCTAATTCTTTGACTTACTTGTTTTAGACCAGCTGACCTTCATAGCATACTATGAAGTGCATACACTTCTCTGATGCCGGACTTTGAGAATTGAGATAGCTCTACTATAGGCCTAGGAATGTGTAGTGATTCTGTCTTGCCTTTTCATTCAGCTTTCTGCAGGAAAGAGGTTCAGGTCTTGAATGAAGGAAACTTCAGTCACTAAAGCCCAGTCAGAGGAGAATCTGTGGTAAAGATCTGGCACCAGGAAGGGTGGGAACAGTATGGGTTCTTTGCTATGTGCTTAGGGCAGTGAGCCAAGAGCCTGCCCAGCACTTACAGGAAACAGCTCTGGTAAATGACTATCTTTGTGATGCATTGACTGAATTGCTCAGGAGCATTTCCCTCCCAAACCACTGGCACACCGGGACTTCTTCAGCTCCTAACTACATAGGAGGCTTTTCTGCCTGGAAAGTGAAATGGAAGAACCCTTGACTCCACTGTTTGCATGTAGGGAAATCTTGGTGGTGGTTAACAGTTCCCTTGGGCATTTGCATTCTTTCAATTCCAGTGGCTTCTGCTGATTGTCTGTAAGAAGATTTGTGGTTGGAATCACAAGTACTAGTGAGGGTATTGGGGATGAAGGGGGGTGTTGGGGAAGGGCAAAGGGAACTAAGAGGCTCCTATTTCTTTTATAGCCAACATATGATGTCTTAGTCTTTCTCTTCAAGACCATCTTCAACTCACCTTTTAAAGCTCACTCCAGAGACTTCCCCACCACTCCAAATAGTCCTGGGCATCAGGCCAGCAATAGTCAGGCAGCTCTTCCCTTCCTTTCCTATAGATTCAATGCTTCATTAGGAGCCAAAGGTCAGAATCACTGTGAGGAGTGGAAATATTTCTGTGGGGTAAGTTCTAGAGCAGCAGTTCTTTAACTTTTTGTGCCATGGAATGGACCTCTGACACAAAAGTCTGGTGAAACTTATGGAACCCTTCTCAGAAAAATGTTTTAGAATAAAAGGGAGAAATGGTAAATTTCAGTTAGATGATCATGATAGTAAAAATGTCACTTTTTTCTCATACAAGTTCACAGACCACATGAAATCTCTCTTAAGGACCCCCATTTTGGTGGGGGTTGGGAGGGTGGAGGGGTTGTTGAGCCAGGTTAAGAACTCTTGTTCTAGAATGTGAAGACTTGGCTTTGGATTTCCAGAGATTGTTGTGAGGAAAATATTTTGCTTTAGTGTTTTTATTGCCAGTGCCTGGCATTTAATAAATAGTATGTTAAATGGAGGGGAAAAATCAGTGGTGGTAGTGATCTAAGTCCTTGGTCTTTTTTTCACTTATACTTCATCCAGGTGAATCCCGAGTTGACTCTATTTCATCATCTGGAAAGATAGTTGGGTTGTTGCATTTTTTGCTTCTCATCATTGATGCAACCAACCCCCGAGAATATGTAACTACCTTATTACCCTTTTCTGCAAGATGGAAAGAATCTTTGAGAACGAGGATTATATGTTATAATTATTTGTAAAGTTGCATAAGGTATACCTGCCTGGCATATGTGGACTTTTTCCTTTAGAATTGTCTTGTCCTAGTTTCAACAGGATATGGCAATGTATGCAAATATGAGAAAGTTAACATGTCTCTTTGCTTATAATCTAACTTTTACAGGACAGGCCTGTAAACATGTAGAGAAGAAAGGGAGAGCATTTTAGATAAAGAGAGATATCAGTAATGTCTATTGTTTAATAGTGGGTAATATTCAGGTTGTGCTCAGGAGACCCAAGATGCCTTAGGAGAGAGGCTTTGTAGAAGAAGTGAGCCAAAAGGAGGAATTTGAGGGAGAATCTTCAGGGTAGGTATTGGTCACTTTGCCCCAGGAAGGTGTGTGGCCATTTAGTACATGGTAGTATTTGCCATCATCTTCATCAGCTTCATGTTTATCATCATCATAATGACAGCATGGCAAAGCGGATAGGAAGACCAACATTTAAGTCTCTTTTCTGACCAATACTGCCTGTATGAAAAATGGCAAGTTAGTCCTTCAGTGGACCAATCAATTCCGACTCTTAAGTTACAGATCAGTTGCTAGTCTGGCTTTGTAGGGCCAGTTCCCTAAACAAATAAAATCGTAGGTCCAACAAAAAAGGAACAAAAAAACTTTAGCTGATATATAGTACTTAAGGTTTACAAAACCCTTTAATGTAATCTCCTTATTTGAGCCACATAAAACTCTGAGGTAAGTAGACTATCATAGGTGAAGAATAATGAGGTAGACCAAAGTCATAGTTTATATTCCTGTATAGATAGGTCAGTTTTTTCCATCTTTTAACCTAATTTTTAATCTGTTTAATCCATTTCCCCCCAAACTAGTCACTCAGATAAATACTCTTGGTTTCAATAGAAACCAGTTAAGAAAATTTGCACAAGCTAACATCACTTTATATGCATAAGGCTTTATGTTTATTATTATTAATTTACCTGTGTCTTGACACTAATGAACCATAGCTTCAGGTCCCATCTGTTTCTTTCTTCCTTGATCTCATGTTCCTTTCTAGGAGACCAGACCGCATATTGTGAGGCAGCCAACAAGAGGGTCATGGATGTAATCAATTCAGCTCTGACCCGGCAACAGCTACTCCATGCCCAGACCTTCCATGGTGACTCTCTTTTGACCCAAGAAGATGCAGCAGCAGCTGGTGACCGGAGGCCAGCTCCTGATACCTGGATTTATCCACTGATCCAAATGAAGCCTTTTAAGATTCAAATTGATGAGATTGTTACAGAGACACTGCTGACAGAGGCAGAGAGGGGTGCTAAAATCTACCTTACTACTGGTTATTTTAACCTGACCCAGGCCTACATGGACCTGGTCTTGGGCACTCGGGCTGAGTATCATATTCTGTTGGCTTCACCTGAAGTGAATGGCTTCTTTGGGGCCAAGGGGGTGGCAGGTGCTATCCCTGCTGCCTACGTCCATATAGAAAGACAGTTCTACAGTGAGGTCTGTAGCCTGGGGCAACAGGAGCGGGTACAGCTACAGGAATACTGGCGGAGTGGTTGGACCTTTCATGCTAAAGGTAAGAGGGTGATCCAGCATGAGTCAAAGTCCTGATCACATAGGGAAATTTGATAGGAAAAATTAGGTATTAGCAAGAGGGTGGATGAAGATTTTCTTTTTCCATAGTGCAGCTCCTGCTTGACTTGTTAGTACCACAACACAATAATTATCTCTTTTTAAATAACTTTTACTCTTAAAGCACTTTTTGCATTTATCCCATTTTATATTTGAAAGCCCCTTTTTTGTTATAGTGGCACTTTTATCTGGCATTGTGGGGAAAGGAGCTGTTTTTATAAATGAAGTTTCTCATAATTGAAGCTTACCTCTTTTAAAACCAGCCACCATAAACAGAATATATGGAATATAATATGTGACTTCTTTTTGGTTACCCATGATTTTGAAGCTCAGTTACATGATGCCCTCAGAAGCTCTCAAAGTATTAATAGTCATTTATGCCTCTTCTGAATGACTCCAGAGTATTATAATTCTTAGATCTGTTTTTGGGGGAAAAAAATATTTTCATCTATTTTTTACATTGCCTAGATTTCCTGCAGGTAAATCTTTCTTTTCTGCTCCCAGAGAGTGAACTCTTTAAACAAAGAATTAAAAAGAAGAAAAGAGAAAGAAAATTTAGTAAAACTAATCAGCATATTGACAACTGAAGTTATAGGTGCACACCTGTGCACCCTAAATTGTAGAAAAGGAGCCAGTAGTCTAGTCTTCTCATCTTTTTATTGGGGCTAAGCTTGTTCTAGATAATTTTGCAACATTCAGTTATTTTGTGGTTCTTAATCTTACATTGTTGTATCCATTGTTACATTGTTTTCCTGATGCTGCTTACTTCACTGTGCATCAGTTTGTGTAAGTCTTAACATGTTTTTCATCTTGCTTATTGTTTCTTACAACACAGTGATATTCCATTACATTCATGTGCCATAGTTTGTTAAACCATTCCATAATTGGTGGGCAATTACTTGATTACTACTTTGCTACCACAAAAAGTATTATATTATAAACATTTTGATGTATATGCATTGAAGGCTGTCTTTTTTATTGATCTCTTTGGAGTATATTCCTAGTAGTGGAATCTTTGGGTCAAAGAGTATGGATTAGTGACTACTGGAATGGTTGGATCAGTTCAGAATTCCACCAACAATGAATGCATGCATTAGAGTTTGTTTCTCTCTATAGCCTTCAATGTTAACTATTTCTATCTTTTGTTAACATTTCTAATTTGCTGTGTGTGTGAAGTTAAACCTCAGAGTTTGATTTGTATTTTTTTTATATTATTAATGATTTAGAGCAGTGATGAGCAAACTACAGCCTGAGGGCCAGATGCATCCCCCTGAAATGTTCTATCCAGCCTAATCTGACGAATACAATGAGTAGGATACAATACAATGAAACTTTGAAAGAGTTGCCTTAGAAACAGACTGACAGATGAACATTTCCTTTCCTTTGGCCCCCTCAAAAAGATTGCCCATCACTGATTTAGAGTATTTCATATGGTTATTATTATTAGCAAGTAATTGTTATTTTGAGTACTGTTTGTTTATATTCTTTGGTCACTTCTTTTTTGGGAATGGCTTTTGACCTTGGATATTTTTGTTTTTTATTTACATATCTCTTAAAGATACTTTATATCAGAGATTTGATAGGTTTTTTTTTCCCCCAGTCAGCCACTTCTCTTTTTATTTTAGATGTATTAATTTTGTTTGTGCAAAAGCTTTTCAGTTACATGTAATCCAAATGATATCTTTTTTGGCCTACATTGTATGGCTGCTTTTAAAACATTTTTCTTCTTTGTTACTTCTTGCCATCAATCTTTTTCCTTGATTTTCACTGGTTGCTTTCTCTCTCATTCAAGTGAGAATCAGCATTGTCAAAAGAGCACTGAATTTAGAGACTTTTGGTTTGAGCTTTACCTACAGACTTACTAGTTGCTTAGCCAAAGGCAAGGTACTTAGCCTCTCTGGCTTTAATTTCTGAGAGGATCAAATGAGATAATGTATGTAAAGTCCTTGGGAAGTATTAAAACCTTATATAAATATCAGCTATTTTTATTCCTGGGAAACCAGCTAACCAAGTAAAAGAATGAAGGTTTCAGGGGTTTATGAATAAAGCTCATGGACTTTGTGTCATCTATTTTGAGTTCTTGGAGAATTTTTCTTTTGGCTCTCTGGCTTTTGGAAGGTAGTTCTGTGTGCCAACAACAGTTGCCAACTGGCTTCTAGGTAAGTGAAGTGTTAGTATACATTAGGCACTTCCATATCTTACTAGAAAAATGAATGTATTATCAAAATCATGTCAGTCATGATGCCAAGACTAGAGATTAGATCTTTTCATTCTTTTTTTTTTATTTTTTTATTTTTATTTTTTTTATTTTAAACCCTTAACTTCTGTGTATTGACTTATAGGTGGAAGAGTTGGTAAGGGTAGGCAATGGGGGTCAAGTGACTTGCCCAAGGTCACACAGCTGGGAAGTGTCTGAGGCCAGATTTGAACCTAGGACCTCCCGTCTCTAGGCCTGGCTCTCAATCCACTGAGCCACCCAGCTGCCCCCTAGATCTTTTCATTCTTAACCTTAATTTTTCTCTTCGCCATTGCAGCTGAAGGTAAGTACTTCTCATACAAATTAGTTTCCAAGATTAAATCTCTGTGCTGCCCCTGCCCATGGCCCAGACCTTGGGAGAGCATCCTAGGTGATCCTTAGTGAGTGACCAGGGCATGTACCATTGGCTTAGATTTTCCTGTGAGTTTCTCAGGGAATATAGGAGCTGCCGGGGAGATACTTGTTAATTTTGCTAGATGTGTATAAAAGAAAGTTTAGGTTTGGTGGTATTATTGGTGAGAATAGAAAAAAAAAGAGAGAACTGTGTGACCCTGGGCAAATCACTTAACCCCCATTACCTATCCCATACCACTCTTCTGCCTTAGAATAGTATTGGTTCTAAGGCAGAAGGTAAGGGTTTATTTAAAGAGAGAGAAGCAGTAAGTAAGTTTTGGTAGCTATATCTACAACTTCCCCATGTGCTGCTATATGCACAGATGCATATTAGCCACACATACATACATACTTTGCTTCTAGCTTACTTGGGAGCTTACCAGCTCAGCCACTTGGGAGGTTCCCTATCTGCCACTTCTGACTGTGTTGGTGGATTGTTTCCCTGAAACTGGTCTGATAAATGCTCAGTGACTCTCCAATTACAGTTGGAATAGAAATACCTGACTGGCTTTTCCAGTGTCTCACCTTTTCCCGGACTAATGTGCTCCTGCCACTCCCTCTATAGTTAGTAGGGCCTCTGGGCCTGGGGGAGCTTTGATATTTTTCAGCTGAGTTGGGTGTGGGGGTGGAGGCTGCAGATAGGAGGAAAGACAGAGGACACAGTTTTGTGTTCCTGCTCCTGGAACTTAGTAGCTGAGTTAGGGGCAGATATTTATTATAGACAAAGCCATTTCCTGATGAGCAGCATAACTGGTCAGGAAAATGTATCAAGAAACTTCTTTTTCTTGTTTTTCTCTAAGTCCTTGACTGCAGCTAGTCTGAGATAACAGTTCAACTCAAATTTTCCACCCTCCCCCATTGTAGGATGGGTTGATGGATAAATTTTATGTCATTTGGTGAACAAGTTGCCTTGTGTTTATTGGTTGTTTGAAATAGAAAGGAATGTATATGTTCTTGAACTGATGCTTATTCCAGTGATTCCCTTGTCCATACCATTGCTTGGGGTGGGGATGGGGGTGTGTGTCACCAAGCCTTGCAGGACAAACCCAGATGAACAAACTCAGCATATAAACATTGTTACTCCCTCTTAGAAGGCTATTGAAACCTGTAGGGAAGAAAAAGTAAGCAGGATATAATTGATATTCTTCTCCCCTCTATTTGGATATGCTTGCTATTCAGCTGAATCACCACCACCAGATCCTTCCATTCTCTTGTATTTTTTTTACCCTAGACTCTTTTTTCTCCTTACAACCTCACCTCTCCCCCCCGGGAGTTAACATACATTTGAAAATGCCTTGTG
The DNA here is from genome assembly GCF_016433145.1 of Gracilinanus agilis. Classification (NCBI taxonomy): domain Eukaryota; kingdom Metazoa; phylum Chordata; class Mammalia; order Didelphimorphia; family Didelphidae; genus Gracilinanus; species Gracilinanus agilis. Next base: position 234,102,661 of record NC_058133.1, on the reverse strand, counting down.
TCTTCTATTAAGTCCAATAAATGGTATTAAAAGGAAATACAAGACAGTGCCTGACCAAAGGAGCAGTTCCCATCTAGTTGGAAACAAAAACATAATGAAATTACTTAATTCTTAAAGAGTTAATGGGAATAAATGAAAATTTATAAATAAGATTATAGTAAAATCCAAGGTCAGTTCAAATTCATTTTAACTTTTTTTATATCATGTTGCTAGAAATGATTTATATCTTGCTAGTAAAGCTTTTGTATTAGATGGAAGTTTTTCTTAGGATGGTTTTGTTGGAGTAGTTGACCTGAAATACAAACAGCATAGGTCTACTTTAGTTTGTTATAAAGAAATTCCAGAAAAGTTTTTCAAAAGCATGTTGATTTCACTTTAAAAAGCAAGATGAGATACTTTCCAACTATTTAAAGAAAGTTTGTAATGAATATTTTATAAACCAGGAAAACTTTTGTGTTATAATTTATCCATTTTTCTAAGTTTAGGTTTGGGTTTCCATTTACTAGGCTGGGGAGAAAAAATCTGGATATAACCTGTACAACATGTTAAGACATTGAACAAATATGGTCTCATGGAATTTCATTCAACAAACATTTAAGCAGTGCTTAAGTGGAATATATTACACACTGATAAGTGCTAGGGCTAGAAAGACAAAAGAAAATCCTAAATGGCTCCTGCCCTCAAGGAACATTATTCTGAAAGGACACTAGGCTCTGGAAGGCACAAAGGACTTAGGTTCTCCAACACCAGCTTTGCCACTAACTAGCTGTATGATTTTCAGTAATTCTTTTTGCCTTTATGGGCCTCAGATTGCCCTTCTGTAAATTAGAGTACCTTTTCTTCCATGAGGGGCCCAGTTCAAACCCTGCCTTGCTAACTTTATTATTCACTACTCCCCCTTTGTCCACTCTGGAGTCCTGCCAATGTACTATGCTGTTCCATCTCTTCAACTTTGCCAGGCTGGCCCCCTTTTCCGGCCTGCAGCTCCTCCTGACCCCTGCTTCAAGGGTGCTCAAGCATCACCTTTCCCCAAAGCCTTTTGTGATCCCTCAACTGCTTGTGCCCCTTTCCCTCCCTCTTTTATGTTTCATTTTGCCTGCATGTACATGTTGTCTCTCCTCATCAGGTATAGATTATGCAAGCCTGGACAATCTCCATTTTGTCTTGGTATCCCTAGTGTTGAGAATGGTGTCTGACACTAAATGATGCTTAATAAGTGTTTATTGACTGGTCAAATGAAATAATATACAGGAAAGTGTTTTGAAAAATACAAATACATGCTGTTAAATGCACAGATAGTCTTCACACTCAATTGTGAATGACATTTTACCATTATGGCACCTCGAAGTACTGAGAGAGGAAGTAACTTGCTACAGGTTAACATCAAGTTAGCAGAACAGGGAATTGTACCCAACCCTGGCCTCTTATTTCAGTACTTTCCTCCCCAGATGTTTCCCTTGCTGGTCTTCAGGATGTTTCAAGATCAAAAAAGGTAACTGAAGTGTGAGGAGCCTATGGATTCCTGGCCTCCAGGCAAGGGTCAGATCTCTGCAGGGACTTGGAGATGGGGGCGGGGGAGGGGAGGATAGAAGTTGGACTTAGGCATCTGGCAGCTCTGATTCACAGTTCTTCAGCTGTGATGGGAACCAGATTCAGCTATGAAGGGAAAAATGAATTGGTGAAGTTCTACCAACTCCTGAGGAGGAGGAGGAAGATGCATTTTAGAGCATCTCTGACAGGAATGGATCAATTAACAACGGACAGCATTTGTTGGTTGCCAGTGAACTAGATATGAGATCTCAGAGGAGCTGAAGAACAAAATTTATGAATCCTAGTTTCCTTTGTATTTTACTATGCCCCTGTTGAAACCATTACTGTTAGGTTTTTTGGTAAGAGCAGGAAACATACTACTTCTGGGAAAATTCCAGGCCCACTTCTATGCTGGAATCCAGCCCAGTCCTGCCTGGACACCCCACCCCAGTCCTGAAAGACAGCACCCTCTTCACACCCCCCTTTCAAGGGCTGAATGTTAGTGAAAATGGCCACACCTATAGTTCATATTTGAAATGCTGGATTCAGAGTCTAGGTAGACATGAAGGCATATATATAGAAATGAATCTTGGGCTCCAGATTTGTTTTTTAAACTGCACTGAATTTGCTGGTAACTGTGAGAAGCTCTAGAGTAGGAAGAGTATTAAGATCTCTGTTTTGTTTTGGGCCAGGGAAACCTGTTAATTATTGTGAGACACTTTTTACCAGAAGGCCAGGCAACTTGGAATAGCACCTGATGAATTCTAATTAACAGAACAGAGGCAAGGCAGTCTTAATCTGTTTGGCTGGGCTAATGCATGTGTGGTTTCTCTTCACCCAAGTGCTGGGACAGGTGTGCTAGGCTGAGATTGCACACAGTGGAAACAGGGCATTCTATTCTCTAGAGAAGATGTTGACATTCTTGACTTCCGAGTTTCTGTGTTCAGTGCCCAGAGGACTGATACAGTTTTCTGGAGCTTGTTTTGTCACTAGGATAGATATGTTCTTAAAACTACAGCTTTCTCAATAGATGTCCTTTGTCAGAGCTTCAGAAAAGGCTATAGGAGAGGGTCCACTTATTTGTGCTATTCTTCATTGCTAGCCTCCCTTCTGGCTTCTAGAATGGGGACTGAAGGGGAAACACCAACCTAAGTTGGTGTTTTGGCTTACAAGAGATTCCTCCCCATTCTTTATTCCTTTCTTATGCCCTTTTACCTTCCACAGGCTCCTAATGGACCTTTTCACCTCATATTGGAGGTGCTCTCCATTCCTTCTCTTTTCTTTTTTTTTTTTTAAACATTTATTAATATTCATTTTTAACATGGTTACATGATTCATGCTCCTACTTTCCCCTTCGCCCCCCGCACTCCCCCCACCCACAGCCGATGCACATTTCCACTAGTTTTGTCACGTGACCTATTTCCAAATTGTTGGTGGTTGCATTGGTGTGGTAGTTTCGAGTCCACACCCTCAATCATGTCCACCCCGACCCATGCGTTCAAGCAGTTGTTTTTCTTATATGTTTCCTCTCCTGCAGTCCTTCCTCTGAATGTGGGTATCTCTTCATTCTTAAGGAAAATAGTTTCTCCAAAACTAAAGAATTTGAAGGTGACAGTAGTAGATGTTGGTTCCAGCAGGTAAGGGACCTAGGTGAGATAGGAATGGAGATGAGGCCTGTTTTCTAGGAAGGCCAGGTTAATGATTTTATGGCATTTGGTTGGGAAATGCAGCATTTCCCTAAGACAGGTGAGTCAGTAATCTCACTTCCCCTCTCTTGTCATTGTATCTTCAATTGCAGTTTGGATCTGAGCTTCTGGTTTCTTGGATAAGGAGAAGCAGCCCCCTACTATCCTTTCAGAGCATGAAATCTCTTTTGTCAAACAAAAACCAAAAAAACTTCTAAAACCCAACCTTCCCTCTCTTCCTCACTATAATAGAAACTGTAGTTAAGAAAAATGGGAAAATTCTTCCTTTTTCATCTTAAAACACTTTGACATCATCTCCCATTATTTTCTTTCCCCCAGGTTCTTGTCAAAGGCCAACCTCTCTATCTGCATATGACTTCAAACTCATCTTTTAGCTTTCAAAAATTTAAAACTATCACCCTTTCTCTCTAATCTTTTCAAATATGCTCCCCAAAAGCTTTTACTAACCCTTATTGTACTCTCAAGCTATTGTCCTGTATTTGTTCAGCCTTCTAGAAAAAACTGTCTCTGTTTAATTCCTTCACTTCCTTTCCTTTCATTTATTCCTTTGCATTCTAGTTTGGAAGTTCCTCACTTGAGTGAAACTGTTTCCTTCAAAGTTACCAATTGATCTTAGTTGCCAAATCTTATAGGCTTTGCAGTCTCATTCCTCTCAAACTGTTCTGCATTTGACACCACAAAAACTTTTATTTAATTAATTAATTTGGAATTTTCCCCCATGGTTACATGATTTAAATTCTTTCTCTCCCCTCCTCCTCCTGGAGCCAGCACGTAATTCCACTGGGTTTTACATGTGTCATTGATCAATATGTATTTCATTAGGGTGATCATTTAGAGTCTACATCCCCAATCATATTCCCATCAACCCATGTGATCAAGCAATTGTTTTTCTTCTTTGTTTCTACTCCCACAGTTCTTTTTCTGGATGTGGATAGCATTCTTTCTCATAAGTCCCTCCGAATTGTCCTGGATCATTGCATTGCTGTTAGTAGAGAAGTCTATTACATTCAATCGTGTCACAGTGTATCAGTCTCTGTGTACTATGTTCTCTTGGTTCTGCTCCTTTCACTCTACAACAGTTCCTGGAGGTCATTCCAATTCATATGGAATTCCTCCAGTTCATTATTCTTTTGAGCACAATAGTATTCCATCACCAATAGATGCCACAATTTGTTCAGCCATTCCCCAACTGAAGGACATCCCCTCATTTTCCACTTTTTTGCTACCACAAAGAGCATGGCTATAAATATTTTTGTACAAATCTTAACCTGGGGTCTGTGAACTTGTATATTTTGATGACCCTTTCAGTAGAATTGGTTTTCTTTCTAGTACAATGTATTTTAAATTTTTTTGCATTTGAAAATGTTATTCTGAGAAAGGGTCCATAAGCTTCACCAGATTCCCAAAAGGACTCCATGACACAATAAAAGGTTAAGAACTCATTAGCTTTTTTTTTTTTTTTAAACCCTTAACTTCAGTGCATTGTCTCATAGGTGGAAGAGTGGTAAGGGTGGGCAACGGTGGTCAAGTGACTTGCCCAGGGTCACACAGCTGGGAAGTGGCTGAGGCCGGGTTTGAACCTAGGACCTCCTGTCTCTAGGCCTGACTCACTCCACTGAGCTACCCAGCTGCCCCAACTCATTAGCTTTTAAAAGCCTTTTACAACTTTGTCCTAATCTTTTCCCAGTCACCTTGCAAATTACTCCTTTCCTTACACTGCAGTCTAGCCAAACTGTGACCTTCTCTCTATTCTTCACAAATGGTTCTCCATTAACTCTCCCCAAGTCTTTGTCCTGTTTGTCCTTTATCTCTGAAATGCACACCCTCACTCCCTTTCTTCAAGAAAGTTTTACACAAAGCCTTTACTGATCTTAAGTGTTATAGTATCCTCCCTCTCATTGTTATATATTAATAGATATATTGTATTTATTTGAATTTATTCTTTTATTTATTTTGTGTGTGCACACACACATATATCCATCCAAAGGTGCTGCCACTTTGCAGAGTGAGTAGAGTCCAACAACTTGGAGTCAGGAAGACCCCAGTTCAAATGTTGCTTCAAGTACATACTAGCTGTGTGATTTGCAGCAAGACATTAAAGAAAAAAGGTGCCTCTCCATGTCTCGGTTTCCTTATCTGTGAAAAGGGGGTAAAATAGCAACTACCTCCCAAAGCGATTGTATCAAATTGAGATTAATGTGTAAAATAATTTGCAATTTTAAATGCTATTTATTGTTGTTATTTATAATTATTTTTATTATCATCTTCTGCCTGTTAAAATATAAGTTCTTTGAGACTAAGGATTGTTTCTCATTCATTGAATTTACATCTGTAGTGCATAAAGTAGTGCTTAATACTTGTAGATTGATTGAAATAGTGGAATAAGACTAAAAGTAGCTCCTGCATTCCCCATTCAGGCTTCCTAGTGTTCTCAGGTATTTGTACAAGCACTAAAAATTCTTTATCTAGAACTGGTTCTCAGAGTGGTCCCTAAATAGTCAGTCAGGTCTCTTATTGTATTATGGTAATGGATATAATGGTATTTGGTATATATGGATATAATGGATATAATGGTAATGGACCAAATGGCATTTGGTCCAAATTCATATTTACTTTTCACTGATCTTTCACTGAAATAAGCACTATTGCCTTGAGTTGTTTTTCATCTTTTTTCTTTTGTTTTTGGTGGAAAAGAATGGATAAAGTGGGAGTGAGAACTAAAGTGATCTGTATATTGAAAAAATTTGATCCCATGATGTTCTTCCACCTTTTTAGTTGATTGCTCACAAATGGATTATGTAGGGAGACATGAGTAGTTCAAAAAGTAATCGGGGAAAGTGGAAAAGAAAGAGGTAAGTCTGATAAGGTCCTATAGGCAAGAAAACTGCTTGTCCTTGATTCAGGGATTTCACTGATCCCAGACATTCATGAGGGAGAATGCATTTAGATCAGTTTTTTAAATGTAGAATTATGTCCCAAGCATTAGGCACCTTCTGTCTTTCCCAGGCTTTGAGGTCTTGGACTGTTTGAAGAACGAATACAAGTTTATAGCTCTGCTTGGGTCCCTTTGACCCACAGTATCTGGCAGATCAAGCAATGTGACCCTGTGAATTTTTTAAAAAACAGAATCATCTTCAAATCAGAAAAACTGTTAACCAATACTAGTAGAGCTTCTAACTTGACCTAAGAAAGGGTTGTACAGATCTCTTTGGAGAAGAAATAATTGTGCAAATTATCCTGGAGGAAGGTAGTGCTCAGAGACTATAGGTCTCCTATAAAGAGCACAGAAGAATTGACTGTGTTTTGTCCTATACTGTCAGGACCCAACACAGGAATCATTTGTATCCTTATGTTTAGAAACATATGACAAGTGACAGACACCTTTGTTTCCCATTCTCTCCCCTCTCAGCCCCCTAGGTTCAGGGTGGGACACAGGAGCCAAATTGAAGTCAGAACAACTCACTGTGGTTGACCCTGGGTAGCCAACCCAATTACTTCTCACTTAAGGATATGCAGCAGATGAAGAGACCCAGGCAATTTGACTGTCTTTGATATGGCACATAGTAGGGGGAGTAGGAAAGTGCATTATAAGAACAGGCAGCAAACTGACAATTTCTCTTAGCCAAGGTATTCTCAGAAATATTCTTGTTTTGAATTACAATTAGGAAATGGAATTCTGTTTAGAATCTCAGTGTTATTATACTATTGATTCATACGTGATAGTCATGTACCTCTCTGGGTTGGTTAAAGCGTTTGGACAGGCACAGAGTAGATTTGATTAGATTAGATATTTGATTAGAGCAGGGTCTGTGCAAAGTGAACCCAGTAAGAAGAAAGGGAATAGACCCAGTTTGATTACATCAAAATTGACTTGTGTGGCTAGGATATGCTTCCTAGTGTAGTTTTTAAAATTAATATTCAGTAACCATTATATTTAATAAAGTTTTTTTTTATTAATAATAAGTTAACAAAAGAGACTAACTGAAAGGGTACTAACTAGCCCACTCCCAGGAGCAAAAAGAGAAAGAACGAGGTGGAGCCTCAGAACTTATAGAAACGTGACCATGAGACCAGTCTCTCCAAAAGGATTGTAGAAATATAACTAACTTATAAATTGCAATAATCTGTAGATAAAAGGAAAAGAGAACAAAATCAATGATTGCTACAATAATAAAAGGCCAATTTGGGGGCAGTCCCCTTTGGCATAAAAGTATGCATTCAAAACAAATGCTTTCACCCCCCCATAGTTCAAATTCACATCCCAAAGTTTAATTCTGGATCTTCTTGATGCAGTGTGTGGTCTCTGCAGGCATCTTCATGGCGCCTTCTCCAAACAGGTTCGTTGTCTTCTGGATTCTGGGAGGTAGCAAGTTTCTTATCCTAAAATTTCTTAGATCTAAATCAGAGTTCACAACAATAACAAAGTCCCCCCCTGAGGTGGATCACTAAGGGATGCATGGCTGAGTTATAAGGTATATGAATCAATTGCAGAAGAAATAAAAAACATCAAAAAATCCACATAAAAGAGAAAAAACTTGAGGATGAAATATAAATATTAAAGTCTTATGTCTAAAAAATATTAAGTAAAGGAAAAACAAAACCATAGCAAGTCCTTGAATCAGGACCCAATTAAAGTGATTTAAGTAATTATGCACTTAGCCAATCAGTAGCCAGGACTACAGAAAGTTTTCCACACTTATAAAAGACAGAAAAGGGACTAGATTATAGGAGCAAATGGGAGCCAGGATGGCAGCTAAAGAGGTGTTTGTTAGAATGTGGTTCAGAGGAAGTCCTGTGTCTTAACATATGTTAAGCGACACAACCTCGAACCCCAAACAAGTTCAAGTCCTCTTGTCTTGGCTCAAAATTAGATCAGTCCCACTGGGATTGGCTGGTCTCTGACCTTGTGCTTGATTGGCACTCTGCAGGTTAGCTTTGTGCTTCTTTGGCACTGTGCAATGGCTCTTTTTATATTTTCTTCTTCTGGAATCAGAATCATTAAGCAAAGTCTCATAATTATTTAAACAATCAATGCCATTATTCTATAGTTTAAGGCTTTTGGGGTATGCATTAATATTAGAACAAATGTATTTCAAACTTATATTACTGCAAAATAAAAGATTAATATTGATTATATGTACTTCAAAGTACTCATATTATATTGCAAATACAAGAAAAAAGAAAAGACAATAATAAAAATATTTTGAAAATCAAAAATATATATCTTAGAATCAGTGACACACTGTGTTAGCCAAGGAGAGGTAAAATACAAAAATTCCTCATCAAAAAATGAGATCCATTTCCTTTTTAAACTTGGCTATGATCCATTGTATGAATGCAAATGATTTTTACAAAATATCAGATTTATAAAAACAAAACAGTAGCAGAGTAGATAATGCACATTCAAATAAAGTACCAAATTCCCAAAATTCACAATAGCCCAGTTATTGACAAAAGCAAACAAACCCATTAGTATATAGGATGCACATGAATGTGTGTGTATATATGTGTATATATATATATACATATATATATATATTTATAGTTACTTGCTGTGTGATGTTTAAAAAATCTATGAACTGATGTATACTTGTCACAAGTTATACAGATGTAAAAATTCTTTCCACCTTGGCAAAAACACAAACCTCTGTACTGCTCAGGAAAATCTTTTTGGGGTCTAGAACATCACCAAGAATTTAGATCCTTCTGGAAGTAAATTAAACTAGAGTTAAAAAATCATGCATGCAAGAGCTCTTTTTGGTTTCCTGCTTTATATATAAAGTTTTGGTAGGAACTTCTGTTTGGTTCTCTACCTTTTAATACAACATTCTTTATAATATGAAAACCTATCATCCATTCAGAAGGTACTAGGTATCTAAAGGCATTTCTAAAGACCCCTTATAAAATTATAATTTGAATTCTTAAGTCATCATATTCTCCAAAGTTTTTTAAGCAACACGTGACCTCGATAATTAAGACAAAGCCAGGATATAAGACTTATGGGCTTTTTACAATTAAAAAAAAATTGTGTAAGATGTTCATGGGCTTTTTACAATGATATTGATTAGTAAAATCATAGGGAAATGGTACAGATAAGGAATAATGTAATAGAATAGATAGTAATTATTAAACTTTAAAAAATTTAAAGCTTAAAGAAATCAGTAAATACAATAATATAAGTAAATAACAAGCAATGCAGTCAAAACCCTTTTTACCAATTCCAATAGACTTGTTCACTATTAGGGAGGGGAGAGGTTGAGAATGATTAGTAAGCAATAAACTTCCAGCTCTCTTAAGGTTCTTTCCCCTCCTCCATATAAATCAACCATTCAGATGTCGTTTGTCAGAGCTCTGAATTTCATCACAGTGAGGGAGAATTCTGCACTGAGCATAATGTGTATGACGCTTATAATGGGTATGGGTAAACCAAAAAGCCAAAAGGGTTGTGAGGAGATGAATTTTTTCCCTGAATCTTAAGATTAGTCAAGCTCTCAACTGCAAGGTATTCAATCAGCACAAAAACTCCCAGGAAAAAAATTAAGCAGATCCAACTCAAACTGTTGTTTCAGAGTTTCAAGCATGCTTGAAACACCATTATTGTTCCAAAAAAATACCGAATGGAAGTTTGTTTACAGATTAAACACAAAAAGGCAAAATCTTGCTGGAGAACAATAAGGTATTTGCATATGAGAGAACTGGCCAAAGGTAGAAACAAAATCCCCAAAACTTCTACTTCAAATTTACTGATTTAGTCTCTCTGCCCTCAAAGGAAAAACTGCAGAGAAGTCCCCTTTCTGTGGGGGGGAAAAAAAAAAATCCCGAGTTGCAAGTCTCTTTCAGCCAGGAGTCCAGAGTCAGCTTAAGACTTCGCCTTAAAAAATGGCTAGTGCAGGGGGTATGACTCAAAGCGTGGTTTTTCTGCTCCACTCTGTTTTCCCCCTGCTGAAAAAATAACTAGGATAGGCTGGAAAACCCACATGGGGTAGGGGAAGGGATTGGAGTTCTCACAAGTCCTTTGGAAAAAAAAGCAGTTCAGATTGGCAGGCTACAGGCTGGGGGGTAGGGGGGAGGTGTGGAATGCTGGCTGAAGCAGATGGGTGTGAAAAGGTACCAGCAGTGGAAGCAGGTGGGCTGACGGTGGAGTCTGCAGTGGCTGCAATGGAGTGAAAGCAGATGGGCTGGGTGGCTGGTGAAGGAAAAAAACCTAGGAGCATAGGGCAAGAAAGGGAAACCTCCGCTCTCAGCTCTCAGGCAAACTTACTAACTATACTGAAAATCTGTTTTAAAAAAATATTTGAGAATTCTATCCCATCGTGGTTAGCCAAAATGTAGATTTTTAAATTGGTATTCAATAACTAATTATATTTAATAAAGTTTTTTATTAATAATAAAAGTAACAAAAGGGACTAACTAAAAGGGTACTAACTAGCCCGTTCCCAGGAGCAAAAAAAGAGGCAGAGTCTCAGAACTTATACAACCCTAATCACGCAAACATAAACAAAAGGAAAAGCATTATAGGTAATACAGAAAGGAATTCTGGGCAATGCAGTCTTTAGGGGTTCAAGATTTTCCAACTATACAGTAGGTAGTGATGGCCTGGCAGTGGGAATGATGGGAACAGAAGTCCAGTCCTGTCTCTGTTATGTCAAAAAAGATGACTGGGGTTCCAGACCTCCCTGGAAACCTGAGGACTTTAGGACACTTGCTTTTTTTGGAGGAAGTAACTGGTTAGATCATGGTCCAGATAGGGGTTAATGACAAATGCAAAGATATTCAATGGGAGAATGCTTAGGATAGGAACACCAAGGAGCAGAAAATCATTGGTCATAGTTTTTGGAAAGCTGGGACAAAAGTCTAAAGTGAATAGGAATTTCCTCATGGTGTAACTGCAATAGTAATTTCCCAGAGTTGGGGAGAGAAAGAAATGCCCATTACTATTGGGGGATGCCCATACTTCACATTTCTGATTCTATAACTATACTATGGTGAGCTGACTTCTTTCCTGATTTTAAAAAAAAGCAGTTCCTCTTGCAGACAGAGGCAAAAAACCTTTAAGTTTCCTGAACTGAAATAGAAGGAAGTGCCCTTACATACTCAAAGACCTTTTGACATTTCCAAGGCCAGTGATTTTTGTTCAGTTTTAAATTTTCAGTTCCAAATTCTCTCCCTCCCTCATCGATTGAGAATGCAAGAAACCCTTTATATATATGGAACCAGGCAAAACATTTCCACCTTAGCCAAGGCCAGCATTATAATGAGTATTTTCTAGACTTCTTAGCCATCTGTGAAGCTTTGTAGTTATTTTGTCCTGACAGAACAGAGAGGAGTGGGAATGGGTGTTGGTTTGGCACATTCCCCTGTCTTTGACAAAAAGAGAGTAACAGCTCAGCTTTGGTTCTGTGTAGGAATAGGTATTGAAATAAACCAGACTTAGCTGGACCCCATCTGTTCTCCTATAATAGAGTCTTACTTGTGCCTTCTTCGAAAGGACCAATTGTTAGGTGGGATGGATTGATTTTTGTCCTTCCCCTACCCCATGTGGGTTTTCCAGCCACTCCATTTTGATAGCCATATGTATCTCTTTTATTACCAGGAAGCAGCTAGCTTTTACAATGAGACTTCTCCTTTCACTTGTACTTATTAGGAACTGGCTGGCTTCAAAATAAACCTGGAGCTCTTAAGTTTTGGTTTAGTAGCACAATCAGGTCAGGATGTGGTAAACAAGTCAGAGGCAATACAAGTGATTGAGGGCACTGAATTTTCTGAGGAAAGAAAGACTGTGCCTGGCATAAATGGTTGACAAGTAGTATACAGATAAGAAAATTTGGACATAGAAAAATAATGTGCCCTTTAAAAGTTTTCAACAGAAACACTCCAAATGCCAAGTACTAGTTGTATTGTTAGTGCTTGAGCCAAGAGTCCAAAGCTGCTGAAGTGTAGCAGTTGGGTACATAAGTGTTCCAGGTAGTAGTGAGTACTAAGTCCAAGATACTAACCTTTGGTGGTCCTGGAGTCCCTGATAAGCATGTGTCTGTATTAAACAAGAGATTCTCTAAATGCCCCTGGCCTCTCAAATATGTGGCAGGTATACCTGGGAATAACCTAGAACCCTGTTAGGACCTGTTTGTTGGGGTAGAAGAGCTGGTGGGGAAGAAGATAGCATTACTGCTTCATTCAGCCTTCCCACTCCTCTTGCCATGGCCATTTCATCTTTAGTAAACTCCACTGCATTTATTTTAAGATGAAACAACACTTGGAGAGGATTTCAGCAGATTCTTTGCTCATTCCCTCTGTCTACACATTTCCTTTTCCCTGCAGGCCTGTGGCTGTACCTGGCAGGGAGCAGTCTGCCTTGTCTCACGTTGATTGGCTCTCCTAATTTTGGATACAGGTCAGTTCATCGGGACCTGGAGGCTCAGATTGCAATTGTGACAGAGAACCGAGCTCTGCAGCAGCAACTCCATCAGGTAGGTTGGGGCCAAGTGGGAGTGCCTAGGGCCATTGATGATATAAAACTGGGAGTTCATTTGTACCTTTGAAATTAGTATGCTACTGTGACCCACTATGATAACTAAAACTCTAGGAGGTAGCTAACATCAGGTTCCTCCTGGGGACTGCTTCCTGCTGGGAAGCATAGATCAGAGTGGGAAAGAAGTCTGCTTTTCCCCAGTGAGTGAATCTTCCTTTTATGGGAATGGTTGGTCCTTGTAGACAGACCCAGAGGAACCTTTCTGAGAATCATTTCTTGACTCTCCTGTGGCCATAATTCTAGCACAGCCAAATACATTCTCCCTGTTGAGAACAGCTGCCTGGCAGCTTAAGACTCTTTTTTTTTTTTTAATTAGGTTAGAACCATTCTAAGAGAGTAGAGCCAAAAATTGCTTAGATCATGGAAAACTCATAGGCAGGATTCAGTGATTTCAGGAAAGTATCTTACAGAAGAGGGGCAAGCTGCTTGGGAGCATTAGGGGTGAGAGCATTCAAAAAATTACATTAAAAAGAGAGAGAAAGAGGAAAAATCTGAGAGTTTAGGAAGCCAGAGCTTGGCTGTGGAAGAAGATAATGTTCATCTACTGCTAGCCTAGGACTATGGCATTTAGTAATGGATTTGTGCTGGATTGAGGCTTGTCATCTGATTGGTTTCATTTCCCCTCTAATGTGACATTATAAAGAACAGAAATAGAAGCAGTCAGATTGGCTAACCTCATTTAGAGTATGGTCTCTTGGACTTTCTGAGATATTTTTCTTCAGAAGAACTCTTGATCTCACATATCCTTAGTATCATTTTCTCCACAGCCCCAAAAGGGAAGGAATCAAGGCTTCCCTTTAACTGTAAAGGATACATCTCCAGAGAGAGCCAACTTCTCTAGGGTCACATGGAAAGTTTGTATAGGCCACCTCTCCCAAGTTCTCATGTGTTATCTTTGAAGTTCTTAAGTTCTTTCTTAAATAGTCCCTGTTGCTTCTCTTGCAGAAAAGGCTTTTCTAGAGTGTCTGATTGTGTTTGATTTTACAGAATTCCTTGGAAGGTATGGAAAAGGAGAAGCTCTTAATTTCCTCCCAACTGTGGATAAGAATTCAAAGATCCAACCCTTTTTACTCCTTTTCCTCCATTCCCCCCCCCCCACACACACAACAGCATTTTCTTCATAATAGCCTCATGATGTAGCATGAATAGAACCACATAATAGCCATATTTTCTGCCTTCTCCAGTTAGCCTTGTCTTACTGCTTCCTTTCCTCTCATGCCAGTCACATACATATGACTTCTGCTCTGTGTGTCAGTGTCCATAAACTTCAGCTATTGACTTCATTTTTGGACTTTTGCTCCCAGATGTTCGGGAACTGCAGTTGTGAAATTGTTTGCCCCTTTGGTGTTGGATAGGGAAATGAGAATTGCTTTGTTTCCCTGGGCCCTGCCTCTCTGGACTTTGATAATCCTGATAGTTGGAGAAGAGGGGGGTCGAGGTCATGTGCAAATGGAACAATCCAGTCTGCTGGTTTGTCTAGCTGTTCACATTTTACAGTATAGATAATATAAAGTGACTGAGATATTCACTGAAGCAGAAAGATTACAGTAATCAAGATTTAAACCAAAGTAGGGAGTACAGTTGGCCTCTGAGGGTGACTGGTGTGAATATGAACCTGAAATTGCCCACATTATAGCCATCTCTATATTTGTGCCACTGGCATAGAAAATAAAAAATTTCCTCAAGCTCGGTAATCTTTGAATCTGATTTTTGTGGGTTATTGCTTTCAGGTCAGTAAGATGGTTCATAATACAATTTTATTGATTTAAGGCCAACATTAGGTGCCCAAGATTGAAAGAGAAGAAAAAATCATTTTAGGCTTGGACCCTGGATTTCTAAAACTCATTTCTAATCCATTTGCATGCATTATACCGTTCACTACACCTATATATGAGATTTGAAAAATGTTGTGATTCCTAAGTGCACTAGGTGCTACTAGATTAATTATTAGCCTCTCTTCCCTCACCTCCTAACATACACATACAGCTCCTAAAACTAACCATCGAGGATCTCATCACTCTCAAAAGCTGCCTCATTAGTTCTTTCTCTGCTGTGCAGGGAAGGACTGGGACTGTTAAATTGAGCTCAGAGCAGGAGATGAAGAAGGGTATTTACATAAGAAGTAAAGACCCTTCCCTCCATACATTACAAGGGGTAAATTTCCTGGTATTGTTCAGAAGACACATCTCCCACTTGTGACCCAAGAAATGCTCTCCTCAGTGGCATTGTAACCTATATCAGCTGACTTCCTCCTGCATCTGTATCGAGGAGCCTGTGAGGAAATGCAAGTGTTTCTGGTAATTTAATTGAAATCTTGGCTGCTTATTCATTTTGAAAGCATAAAGCTGGAGCCTGGTCTGTGGAGAGCTCTTTGAATCAGCCCCTTGAGACTGGAGCTGGATTCTGTGTCATCAGCCCTAGCCAGGGATTTAGACCCTGGGAGCAACACAATTAGAAGGCAAGATTATTACATCCTTTTGTGACAGAGTTGAGGTAGGGTCCCTCAGCCATCTGAAAGCATTACACAGTCCTTAAGGCAATAAACTTTTTTTGTGCTCAAGGAAAAATGTCAGAAAGGATATATAATAGATTAATAAAAGGAAGAAATTAGGTTAGGTTTTATGCTTCTGTTAGGTCCTTATCCTGAAAGAGAAGAAAAATCACTGCAGCTTGACTACCAGTTCCTCCAGATTTTACTGGAGTCAGTGGGTTTCTATTTCCTTTGGCTAGGCTTGATCTCAATCCTATATTGATATTAAATTGTTGGAGTCTTCCGGTGGAGGCCTCTGATCTAGAAAGAAAAGCCATTAAACCCTTCCTAGATGACTGGGTACTCAAAGCTACAGGGCTGGGGGCTGGAGAAGGATAGTAGATATAGATGAGAGATTTCTTCCCCTGAATCTGCTTACAACAAACTAGAAATATAGTATTTTTGTATGTATTCTTATTTCCTAGCTTTGTCTAGATTAGAGGACTGCCTTAGTCTTTACGTGGAATCCTTAACACGGAATCCTCACCTTGAAATCATTACCATGTCAGCAAACTACATACAGTACACTGGCTAAACATGAGGCCTGCCTGCTTTTTATACCTCTAAGCTAAGGATGACTTTTACATCTTAAAATCAATTTTTATTGCATTTGAAAATGTAAAAACTATTTTTAGCTGCTAGCTGTAGCCTTTCAGTTGTAGTTTGCTATTCCCTGCTCTAAGTCATAATTAGAATTTTGTAACCATTATTTTATGCTACCATCCTGAGGTTCTATGTTGAACATTTGCTTGTTTTGTTTTTCAAGAAAATTCTTTGGCTGTGGCCAGTAAGCCACTCTTGCTTGGTTGGTTCTGGGTGGAATTTGACTAAGTGTTTTTATGCTATTCCCTAGGAACAGGAGCAGCTTTACCGAATGTCAGGTTTGGTGTCCTCAGCCACCTTTGAGCAGCCAAGTCGGTATGTCAAGCTGTGGGTAAAGATGGTGACTCCACTGATTAAGAACTTCTTCTAATGACAGAACCTTGTGACCAGTTGTTAGGTGAGAATTCTGCCCTTCTCTAGTGAATCTCACCTTTGTTTTGATCATTTCAACTCAGTGCAGAGGTTGGCACAGTACAATTCATTTAGAGACATAAAATCTTTTTCATCACTTCTCTTGGGTGAATACAAAATAATGTTTAAGGATTTGAGTAGTTTTCATCTACCCTGTTTCCTATCATTGATGGGAACTGATAAATTTTAGAATGTTCTCACCATACAGCATATAGTAAGTGCTTAATAAATGCACAATGCCTTCTTGTTGCAGATTTCCTCTGCTATACAAAAGCCGTTAAGATAGTTTCAACTCTTCATCCTCTGACACTGCAAATAGGGAGGACAGCCTTGGCCTGTTGCCATTGCTAGCTATAGCTAATAGCTTGTGAGCAAAAGGAATCAGATCCTGAGCTAGCTTTCTTGCTGACATCTTATTGACGTTCATCTGACTTAGAGCTAAAGAGATGAGATGCTCAAGATTTGTATACATTAGCTAATAGTACTACCTAGAGGAACAGTGACCTTTGGTAGCAAGGGGACCCTTATCTTTCTTGATACACAGCCATTTTACACAGAACTTGCTGAGAAAAATAGCTCCAGGTTTTGTCGTCTAGCTCCAGGTTACTCGTTGGCTGTAGAAACTGGAGCAGGGCTAGGCATTTACATGTTTCTGAGATATCTCTGGGGCCTTGATTAAATTTGACCCATAAGTTCACTGCTGAGAGGCTCCGACTCAATTTATCAGTACCTTTCTGGCAGTGTCATCTCACCAGGAAAACCAGGTACCTCTGTCCCAGACAAATTTTGTTTAGACCCTTACCCAGGAGTTGGAACAAGATGAATTGTCTCCAAATTTTGTTCAAATATGTTCTAAGGAGTTCTGGAGTCTCTGTTGAGACTCATTTTGAACCACTGAGTTAGACAGGCCCTGATTATCCTCTGACATAGGCATTTTCCATTCTCATTGAATTCACTAAAACATTTTTCCTCACTTAAAAAGAACATTTATTGAGAAATGAGCATTCCCTTATGGTTGCAGTAAGAGATTATTTTGTTATTTAAAGACCTTATTGTGAAATTTCCCTGATCATTCAGTTGTTTGAATTTGTCATGGGCATCTTTATAGGGCCTCTCTGGTTCCTTAGGACACAAGTAACTACTTTTGAAGGGAGGGATTTGAGAAATTGAACTTTGTCCTTAATAGATTTAGGGAGTAGGATTAGAGCTCTTCTTAACCTGATCTTTGACTTGGCCTATAATCCTTTCAGGATGGGTTCTATAAAGAGACTGTTTCTAAAGGACTAGCTCTTGTCTTTTGTCCCCCTAAATGTAGCTTTTCTTCAATCCATTATCTAGTGGCTTTTTATTTGGAATTTCCCTATGATAGGATCTTTCAGGCTAGGGTGATAGCTTCTTTTACTCTCCATCTCACTAAAATATCCCAACAACTTTTGAAGTAAGTGGCCATGCAGTCTTGGTATATGATGGAACATAATGACAAGCAGCAGCTACCCCAGAGTAGCCATGCACCACTTAACAAGGGTAGGCTTCAACATAGTTATTAAATTGTTCTATAACACAACAAGACTGGAGAAACCAAAGGAATGTACAGAGGCAGTAAAGGGCTGTGGATAGAGACCTTAAATAAACAGGTCTAGCATTCCTTTAGATCATGTGGGACCAATGTAAACACTCTTGTGACATAGCTACAGTTTAAGAAATCAGCAGCTCTGATGATTGCCTGTTCTGGCTTTATGTTCTGACTTCATTCTCTTTGTTCTTTGATAATTTAAACTCATACATTTTCTCATCAAGAAAATATCTGCCCCAGAACAATAACTCATCTCTTACTTTATATTAGGAAAATCAGAAATGGAGACTATTAATATTAAAATCAGTTACAGAAATTCTCAATCATCAAAGCCATTTTAAGTTGCAAAGTTTCCTCTCTTATTCTAGTTTTCTTTTGGACACTTGATCTCAGCCTTAAAACTGAATCATTTCCTTGAAACATTTGGAGATAATTTGGTCAACTGGCCTCACCATGATGGGACCTTATCTTTACTAGGTAAATTTAAAAAAAGACACCGGAAGGGGTTGTGCTAACTATTCTCTCTCCCAACATAGAGTGAACCTTAGAGGATTTTGGAGTTGAAAGGAACTTCATAGACCAATGAATCCAATTTGGACCTTTTCTGGAAGACTTCCGCCACTTTCCAGGGCAATCCATTCTGCTTTTAGAAGGGTCTCATTGTTAGGAAGTATTTCATTACACCAAATCTCACAGTCTTTTCCTTTGCAATCTGTATCAATTGTTCCTTCTTCTACCAGCTGGGACCCAAGGCAGAACAAACAGGTCTTACTTACCCTTTTTATGAAACATTGTCACTACCTAAATTTTTATGTTCTCTTCATCAACCATTGTTACATGAATTTGAGACCCTTTCACCATCTTGGTTTCCTTCCACTTAATCATTTCCTCTGAAAATGTGTCCAGAACTGAATATGATACTCTAAATGTGGTCTGGCCATGGCAGAGCATACAATAGGACTATCACTACTTTAAAGATACCATGCCTTTCCTAATTTTCTGTAATAATAGAGGTAATAATAGCTGACACTTATTACTCTAAAGGTTTACAGGCTGCTTTGCATTCATTATCTCAATTCTTTGAGGGTAGATGTTACAGATTTCACAGCCTCCATTTTGTAGATGGAGTAAATTCAGAGGTATTTGAACCCTGTTTGAAGTTTAAAATAACACAGGGACTAGACTCTCTGGCCACCAAGAGCAGGTAGGGGAAGGATGTGTAGGCTTGACCACCAAGTGGTGGGCAGTTGTCTAGTGTGGCATGAATTTAGGGTCTCTTTACATTTTAGTAGAATATTCCAAGTTCAAGGTTTTCTAACTACTTAATTATGCAGGGTAGTTTTAAGTATTTAATTGAGTGTAGTTAGAGGAAAAAATGATGATCTTAGAACTGTTGGCCTAAGTCATCCTTCCAACCATCCTTTATTCTGCTTTTAAAGCCTTCCACATAGCCGAGTCACCTTCCCTTATCTCAAACTTAATCTATAGTCTGTAACACACATTACTTAAAGATCACTTTTTATTTATGACCTGAATGAAAATTTTCTCCAAATTGCTCTTCTTTAGATCTTTTCTAGCTCAGCCTTGTTCTTACAGATTTTCCATCTAATCTCTCCTCTACTTTAAAAGCCAGACCTCTACCTTTCTTGGAAGTATTACCTCTGACTATAAATGGCCTTTTATAGGCTCTTTTCTTTCCCCCACAATTTGGAACAAAACAGGTCAGGGCTTGTCTCCTGGGTGGAAAGATGAAGGTAGGAAAGTCACTTATGATTCCAAATAAAATACTACAGCTTTACCTAACTGGCTAGTGAGACATCGTGCTTCCTTCTTTCTCATCATTCAACTTGAATTCATAAAATTCCTTTTCCACAATGCCTTAGTAATGTTAATGTTTAGTTAATTCTAAGACTGAAATGTCAGTGGAAAATAATCACTTGTGGATCATCTAACACAACTACATAATTTTAAATGGCAAAAGTGGATTTAGAACCCAGGCCTCAAGTCTGAATCGGTGCTGAAACCTCCCACCCCCACCAACAAAATATATTTTGTTACCTTTTAGTAGGATAGTTTTTATTTTTTTTTATTTTTTATTTTTTACACCTTTAACTTCTGTGTATTGGCTCATAGGTGGAAGAGTGGTAAGGGTGGGCAATGGGGGTCAAGTGACTTACCCAGGGTCACACAGCTGGGAAGTGTCTGAGGCCGGATTTGAACCTGGGACCTCTAGTCTCTAGGCCTGACTGTCAGTCCTCTGAGCTACCCAGCTGCCCCCTTAGTAGGATAGTTTTAATGCAGATGCCAGGCCTCTTGAAGGACGGATTCTAAGATGTAGAGAGGAGGAACCCAAGCTTTTCAGGCATTTGGGAGTCTGTATCAGTGAAGGTGGGCGATAGAATGCTGTATATGAAGGAGAACAGCAGGTAGGCCAGTTTGGTGGGAGAAGAGTGTAGGAGTAGAATGTGATTTGGCCTTGAAAGCTCTGGTTGGAGCCAGATTATGAAAGATTTTAAAATGCCAAAGAGTTGTTTTTATTTTATCCTAGAAGTAGTTGGAAGCCACTGAATTTCTTTTTCAAACAGAGGAATGGTGACACACTAGAATTATCAATTTGGTAGCTGTTTGGAACATCACATTTATACTCAATAAGGCAGTTAATAATAATGTGTTATAGCAGTTTCATAAAAAATGGTAAATACAAGAAAAGTTTGGCATTTGGACCACAAAGCTTGAGTCATAAACACCATTTCTATCAAACAGCCTATCCACAAATGGAATAGGAAGGATGGGCTCCTCCACATGGAACATATCTAGGGCTTGGCATAGTAGGGACTGGTTAGTTTTAAGAGGACCTGCTTAGATCTTTGTGTGATCTGGTCTTAGCTGTGTGTGCAGAGAGAGACTTGAATACATTTGTGACTACAGGGCTTCTTCCCCAAGAATAATAGTCAGAGAGGGTACTGTGTTTACAAATAAAACCAGGGACTTTGGGGAAGTCTGTAGGTTGGTGGGATGTTTTTTCCCTTTGCTGCTGGAAATTGGTACCCTTACCTCAGGTAGCCTATTTCTTCTAATGGCTTCCAAAGCTCGAGCAAGTAAACAAGATGATCACGGCCAATTGCTATTATTTTCATTTGATGCCCCTTCTCCCTCAATTCAGCTATTCTTTGCTTTAAGAGAAAAATAAAAAGTAAAACACCAAAACCTCACATGGAACCCTGTTAAAAAATTAATAAATACAAGTTGCGGAATGGAGTTTTTAATTCCAAATTTTATTTAGGCTTAATGCGGCACAGATCATTATGGGCAGCAAATATTGTCCTAACCCTTGGAGAAAATTAAGCCTGTAAGAGCAATGCAACAGCTGCTAAAATCCACTTAGCAGCTTTTTCTTTTGTCTTCAGGTTAAAGGTCCAGACATAAGTGGGGCCACGGATGCGAGTTTTGTAGACAGGACATTCATATACGTTTTTGGTTTCCATACGGTCTACAGGAATGGCCCTGATGAAGATGACTGGCATGGGTGGTGTTAACTCCTTCAGCCGAGCTTCTGCAATGACTCCACTTTGGGTGTCCCAACGAGCTCCTGCAATCAACAACATGGCTCAGGCACTGGGCCTGTAGGGAGGCTGTTATTTCCCATTTGGTGTGCTGGCAGTAACTCAGGGAAGAAGAGAAAGGGAGAGGCCCTGTCTTTGCCCCTTCCTGCCCTTGGAGAAGTTGCTTAGGGGATACAAGTCTTGGCTCCTGCAGAGTAGAGGCTTTTTGCCAGAGCCTGAACTGTCACAGAAACAGCTAAAAATGGAATTCGCTAAAAATAGGGTTTCATAGGGGTAATTACGTGCATTACAACTGACTCGCGTATCCCACTATGCACTCAGGAATTGCTTAACACAAAAGCTTAAGACAAATGAAGTTCCTTGAGTTTCCATTTATTTAAAACTATGATATTTCCAGAGTCTGATCCCTTAGCTTTCTGTTTGCTATGGCAGGAAATCACAGCTCTAGCCAAGTATTATTGGAGACCTTCATATTTAATGTCTGTCTTAGGTGTATATATACATTATACATATATATGTAATTATTATTAAAAGGATTTACTTTTAACCAAACCATTATTTCTACTTATCCTATTTAATGATGTTTATATTTCCTGCCTGAAATTCCAAAATAAATACTGACAAAGTGGTTGTGACTGCCTTTCTTCAATGATATGGAAAATAGTGAAATTGCTCCTACCCACACCCCCAGTGGCATTGACATTTTCCCAGAATTAAGGGATAATCAGTCATTCATCAGTCTAGGGAGGGAGGTCGAGGTGGGGGGGGGTATCATAGCTTAGCTCAGTGAACTCAAGGGAGTGGTACTTCCTGACCTCCCTTCTCCCTTTTTCAGAGAAGCTTGAATACAGGCTCTTCTCTGTTTTCCACATGCATATGGGATAACTTCTTGGGACTCTCTTAGAAGAAGGAAGTTATCATATACCTTTGCTTTCTTGCAATCCTAAAGAACTCTTAAAAGTTCTGGAAGGCACAAAAATATATAATTCTGAGCCCTCTGACTCCCAGGGCCTAGGAGGACCTTTTTTTTTTTTTTTTTTTTTTAAATTTTAAACCCTTAACTTCTGTGTATTGACTTATAGGTGGAAGAGTGGTAAGGGAAGGCAATGGGGGTCAAGTGACTTGCCCAGGGTCACACAGCTGGGAAGTGTCTGAGGCCGGATTTGAACCTAGGACCTCCCATCTCTAGGCCTGGCTCTCAATCCACTGAGCCACCCAGCTGCCCCTCCTTCTTGCATTTTAGAAGAGGCAACATAGCATAGAAGTTAGCCTTGAAATGACAAAGACTTGGCTTCAAATCTTGCCCTGACACATTGGACAAATTACTTAAAACTCTCAGGGACCTGATAGAGAAGGTGCATTGGGTGGAGGAAGTAGCTTCCTGGGAGCTTCCAATGAGATACCAGATATTTTGCAAAAAAACCCCCAAAAAACCCCAGACCAAGCAATGGTTTCTCTCTTCCCTCCTATTGGTGCATATTCTCAGAATTAAAGTTTCCTTTGTCTGCCCAGCTATCCAAACCATGAATTAGGCTGAAAGCAACATTCACCCCTTACTCTTCCCAAGCCCCAAGTTCACATAAATCCTTACTGAGAGTTACATGTCTCATGTGTTTGAATTGAGTGGAAGTCATTAACGTTTTGTTTTGTTAGGTTGCTAGAACCCTTTTTACCTTCCATAAAAAGGCCATTCACGTAGGCACCCTCCCTTGGAGGAGCTGTCATATCTTCCTTGGTTTTCTTGGTCACTTCCACAGAAAGACACATTTTATCCAGAGGCCATTCATTCTTCCTGGCCATGGACTGCATGATGGCAGTGAGGAAAGACTGGGGATTAAAGAAGCCAGCCAACCACACTGATGTGGGCAAGGCAAAATCTGTTGTCCAAGATTCAAGTTCCTAGAAGGAAATATGAAAGGAGACTTGTGACTAAAGGACCCTTGCCTCGGGCCTCACTAAGCAGAGGGAATGCTATAATGCTTCCTTCCTTTGCTTTCCAGCCAGAGAGCTGAGAGGGCTTTACAAAGAGCAATCAGTGAAGCTGCCTTCCTATGTATGACGTAGGTTTACTGTTTGGCTCCATTTTAAATGAGGGAACGGGAAAAGGAGGGTCAAGAAGGGACTTACTTAAAATTGGAGCCTAATCACATTAGACATTCCAGTCTTGGTGCTCAAGTCATCCTGCTTGCTGCAGAGCCCTGCACACGCTTCATTCACTGCATCCCTTGCTCACATTGAGAATATCTCATGATATTAATTTTGGTGGAAACTGCTTTCCTTTCATACTTGTTTATTTTCTTTTCTAATGAGAAAATGCTTCCATTGTTACAGGAAGCCTCAAGGGTTGTGGGCCAGGCCCTTCCTGCCATGACAACTGTACCTTTAGAGACTTTGGAGACACTCCTCTTAGCAGGCCCTGGGAGTGAGCAAACTTATCCCAACTTTTAGAGATCCTTCATCTGGGGCCAAGCAGAAAGGCTTGAGAGAAAGAAGTTACTCACCCGGATCCGAAGAATCAGGTCAGCATACCAAGCTGCCAGGCCCAGCATGGATGGATAGGCCCGAGTTACCCATGCTTCAGGCACATTGTCATAAAACAGAGAATTGGAAAGCTCTTCCATGTCGGTTGTTATGGTTAATTCTCCCTAAGGAACACAAAAAGCACCAAAGTAGAGATGGGCTGGTGTCGGCCGATTCCCCTTAGTTCTCATCAGTGTGTGATACAAAGGTGGCAGGGGGCTGAGCTGTCATTTCATTAGACTGAAGGTGAGGGTGCCCTTGGCTGTGGCCACTGAGCCATTTATATCTCAGCTGGAAGACTAGTGTGAGCCTAGTGACATTCTACACGAACAAGTTCCTGTTCAGAAACGGAGGGCGTGGATAAGCATTTATAGAGCCAGGTGCTGTGCTAAAACTTCATACAAATATCTCTAATATCCTCCTAGCAACCCTGCAAAATAGGTTATTTTATTATACTTATTTTATGACTGAGAAAACCAAGGCAAACTGAGGTTTAAGTGACTTGCCTGGGGCTATGCAGATAATAAAGGTCTGCAGGCCAAATCTGAATTCAGGTCTGTCTCCAGGCCCTTCCTGTGCCCCTCTGGGGCACTGATTGTACTTCTTTTTTTTTTTTTAAATAAACCCTTACCTTCCATCTTGGAGTCAATACTGTGTATTGGCTCCAAGGCAGAAGAGTGGTAAGGGCTAGGCAATGGGGGTCAAGTGACTTGCCCAGGGTCACATTGTTAGGAAGTGTCTGAAGCCAGATTTGAACCCAGGACCTTCCGGCTCTAGTTCTGGCTCTCAATCCACTGAGCCACCCAGCTGCCCCCTGCACCTCTGTTAAAAGGGGAAACCCTAGACTGGCTTAGAAGATCAGTAGTCTGCTGGCTAGGGATTATGGTGGGCTTCTAAATTCCCTGAGTATTCACCCAATCCCATCTCTTAGTATTTAGGATACAGCTATTAAGGAATGAGGAATGTGAAGGAATGAGACGGTAATTAGAAGTTCTATCTTTTATGGACTTAGGGATTTTGTTTGTTTGGCAGTATAGTGAGCCAGGCCTGCTGTGGGGCAGTCTTTTCCATAAGACCTTGGACTTCATATTTTTTCACCTTTAATCCCAGGTTCAGCTCCTTAAGTGATCGGCGCATTTCATTAGTCAGGATGTTCATTCTTTCACATTCTTGAAAGGCGACTACCACATAGGGTGTCTTCTCAGCTGCCTTTGCCATGATCTCTGCCATGTTAAATGTCTCTGGGAGCTTCTCAAGGATCTCTTCCAGTACGGCTTTGACCTGAAAATCCCCAACACATCCCTGTTACTAGTAGTCTGTCGCAAGTTCTTTGGTTTGTGTTATTTAACCATAGTCAAAAAACCCACACATTTTATCAAGTCCATTTGTGAGTGTTTTTAATGAAATGTCCATAAACCTGAGTTCCTACAGGTAAGAAGAAGAGAGGGCCACCCTGGGTACTGTCAGAAGATGGTTGCCCCTTTGGGGTTCAACTAAAGCAGGATGATATTCTTAGTGACTTTTGCTATCTTTAGGGTTTAGAAGGTTTCAAACAAAACTCATGAAGAAGCATTTGCACAGTTTTTTTTTTTTAAATCTATTAAAAAGTTTTGTCTGTCTTCAATTCCTGGTTACCAAGAATCTCTAGATGTTGCACAAAATGAAAAGCTTGTGAAGGAAGAGTTTTTTAGCAAACAGCTGAAAACACTGGGCTTTTTGTGATTTGAGGATTGAGAAGTCAAAAGCTTCCCATTAGTCCTTTACCTCAATTTGTGTTTCTGAAATGTTTAATTAAAAATTTCTTGCCTTTTCCTCGCGAGACACTCCTGTACCTGCCCCTGAATCAGACTCTTTGGGTTGCATTTCCAGAACAGTTCTGAATAGCTTCTCAGAGGTGACAGTAAGAAAACCAATTTCTGCATTGGGGTGCAGACCATACAAATATGGACTTTCAGGGGGCAAGTTTTCATCTATGTATTCATGGTAACCCTAAAAAGAGAAAAAGAGTACATCCTCAAACAGAAAGGGTTCTTGGTTCTGATACAAGTTAGACAAGGTGCTCTCATCATGTTTACTAAATAATTGTGTATATGTGATCTTCTCAAAGCCCAGTTCCAACCTCACCACCAAGTCCCTATACCATTCATGGTTACTCCTATTCAGTCCACTGCTAGAAGTAGGAAATTTCCATTCCCTCTTGCTGTAGGATACATTTCAAATCTTAGGTTATTTTAGTTGCCTTGGTGCTTTGCTCAATTATTGATATTCCATTTATAGTGAAAGGCCTTTATCAGAGAGCCCACCAAGGATGGCATTAACTTTTTCTGCTACTGTGTGGTCATGTTTAATTTGTTAACCATCCATGAGGAGTTTGGCTACTCACTTTATAATCTAAGTTGGGAGGAATCAGAAATCCGGGGGCCAAAAGCAACTCTCCCTCCAGCATCTCTGTTCGAATGTATTCTCCCAGGTATGTACGACAGAGCCGGCGGTCCCAGTCATCTGTAATGTGACCTCCATACATAATTTCTCCGAAAAGGTAGCGTAGATCATCCCATGGCACCTTAGGAGAGGCACAAGAGGTCAGGGCAAGCATGCTAGCTATCCCCTAATGTGTTATATTTAATTTTCTTTATAATTGCAGTGCTGACCAATGAAATGCTTAATTTAGGCTTGAGTGCCCTACCTTCTACCCTTTCTCCTGACTTCTCTTTCTCTTAAACTAAGCTGTCATTGTCCTTTCTCTTTTCTGCTTTATCTCTTTTATCAATACCCAGGGTAGCAGCTTGCTTGCTTTCCTTTCCCCCCCAAATTAGAGATTTTTTTGGGGGGGTGGATGCATTTTTATTTCCCCCTTGTCCTCAGAGTTGTTATTTTCTATATATTAGCCCTGTTCTTCATAAATAACTGAAATGGTTAAGCAACAAAGAGCACTTAAATGTTAGTATGTGTCGAGCTGATAATGCCCTGTCCCAGTTCTGAGAGATTTCAACATCATTGGTCTTATTAGATATGAAAGACTTGGGGTATCTTTTCTGATTACTCCCCAATGCATCTCAATTCCAAAGGTAAGTTCAATGCCAGGAATTAGTTAAGTGAGAAAAAGTGATCTAGTGCAGAAACAGCCCTTCATGGGGAATCAAAGGATTTATTTTCATAGGATCATAGATCTGAAGTTCGACAGGACCTTCAAGAAGACACTTCTCATTTTAATGAAGAGAAAATGGATGCATAGACACTTAGCTGTGTGACCTCAGGCAAGTGACTTAACTATTATTTGTCTCAAACTCTTCATAAATAAAATGGGGGTAGTAATCACAACACTCACCCCTTTCTGGGTTGTAAGGATAAAATAAGATGTTTTTAAGGTGATTTGTAAACTGTAATTTGCATTTGCAAATTATTATTATTATAGCCCACTTCTGCCATTAAAATTCTTTATGGGTAGGCTACTTTAACAAAAAAAGAAAACAAATGACTTCAGATTTTTGGCTCAGTTTTTTTGTGCAGGTATTATTATTATTGAGAGATTTCTTTTCCCTGGTAAATGTTAATGAGAGCAAATTACACTAGAGCTTTATGGAGATTGATAGCCAACTCAAGATTGGGCTAAAGAATGATTCTAATTCACAGATCCATTCTTACATATAATTTTTTTTTTTAAACCCTTACCTCCCACCTTAGAATCAATACTGGGTATTGGCTCCAAGGCAGAAGAGTGGTAAGGGTAGGCACTGGGGGTCAAGTGACTTGCCCAGGGTCACACAGCTGGGAAGTGTCAGAGGCCACATTTGAACCTAGGACCTCCCGTCTCTAGGCCTGACTCTCAATCCACTGAGCCACCAAGCTGCCCCCTCTTACATATAATTTTAACTGATTTTTCTACCTTGACCAGTCGACTGATTTTCAGTAGTTTTTCAAGCTTCTTTCCCTGCCCTTGTACACCCCCTAGTGGAACCCTTAACCATGTACGGCCTAATATCGCTACCACCTGCCCTCATTTTAAAGAATAAATCAACTGAGAGTGAGCAGGTACTGAATGGAAGGGGCATTTCTTTAGGTGAGGCATTAGAGATTTAAAATCTCAGTTTTGAGACCTCTTATTTTACGTGATTTTGTCATAGTGTAAAGTGCAAATTTGGGTGATGATGAAAGCCTTTGGCTTCTTTGGAAAATCCTGTAGTTCTTAATAAGCATTGCTCTGCAGTAATAACTTCAACCATCTGTGAACCTTTGGGGTTGATCTTGAGCAATTCTCAGTGTGAATTTCTCTCTGTAGTCAATGGCCTAAACATCATTTTAGCAAAAGCACTAGGGAGTTCTCTTCTTGGTTCTCATTTCAATACATGCTAGCCATCTTGGACAAAGATTTGGGGTATTTTTTACTTTTAACTGGAAGGGGACAAAATAACTTCAACAACTTTAGCCATCATTTATTGTCTACTTTGGCATATTTTAAAATGCTCATGGTGGTGGTATGTTGCTTTGTTCTAGAAGAGAAATGAAAATGAAAAGATGAATAAAACAATCCCTGCTTTCTTAGAATTTGGATGTCTATAGTAAGGGGTGTGAGAAAACCAATACATGTCTGATGTACATTTAAAAAAACTGAAAACCAAATGCAGGATGCAGAAAATAATTTTTTGATTGAGAATCAAGATCAGCTTTATGAAGACTATGAAAATTGAGCCTGGTCTTAAAGAATAGGTAAGATTCAGTAGGTGAGAGAACCTGCAAGGGTTCAGCATGAAAACAGTTATGCAGAATGGTACACCTGGAGGAAAGTACTGAGAGTTATAACTAGAAAGATGACACCAAGTTGCAGAGTCTTAAATCTAGGCTAAAGAATTTAAACTTTTGGTAATAGAGAGCAAACTCAAGGGTTTGAGTAGAGAAGGAACATTGGCTACATCTGTGCTTAAAGATTAGTCTGGTATGAGGAATGGTTTGAAGATTCCAGAAAGAGGGAGCAGTTAAGGCTTGATAATGCAAACAGGCAGAAATAAGAGCCTTATCAGAGTAGCAACTACTGTATTAATTAGTGT
This sequence comes from Gracilinanus agilis, assembly GCF_016433145.1. NCBI lineage: Eukaryota > Metazoa > Chordata > Mammalia > Didelphimorphia > Didelphidae > Gracilinanus > Gracilinanus agilis. The sequence goes on along the minus strand of NC_058133.1, from coordinate 234,073,651 downwards.
AGTAGAAATAATTAATTAGTGTAGTGGAAATGGAAAGGAAATGACAGATAAAATTATTATTATTATTATTATTTTTTAATTTTTTTTTAAACCCTTGTACTTCGGTGTATTGTCTCATAGGTGGAAGATTGGTAAGGGTGGGCAATGGGGGTCAAGTGACCTGCCCAGGGTCACACAGCTGGGAAGTGGCTGAGGCTGGGTTTGAACCTAGGACCTCCTGTCTCTAGGCCTGACTCTCACTCCTCTGAGCTACCCAGCTGCCCCCTATTATTATTTTTTAATCAGGGCACTGACATCTGCTGTCGCCTTACTGCAGAAAATCCCTTCAGCCAGGTACACCTGGTGAATATCTCCCTCAGAGTCACTGTAATATTCTGGGGCAAGTAAGGGAGCCCCTTACTCTTGGGGTCTCCATGTGGCATAGTGTCTTCAGGAAAGGGCAAGAGCATTTTCAGTGCGCGTGCGCGTGTGCGCGCGCACACACACACACACACACACACACACACACACAGACACACCACCCTCCCACAGAAGGTCACACTTCTGCCCTCTTAATGTGTTTTCCTGACACAGGACAGGGCTTGCACTGATGTGCTAAATTAGTTCAAGAAGGAAGGGAGAAAGAGCAAATATATAGAAAACCCCACAATCTTGGGGAGGGAAAACTGATTTTTGCTATCATCATCATGTGATTTGTTCTTCTTAGGCAAATCTTTCTTTACCTTTGGGTTTGCCTCCAAGTAGTTATAAAGAACACTGATAGAGATGGTTAGGTCTCCATTGTTGAAAGGGTATGATCTATTCCAACCTTGAGCTCCAAATTTTCGCCTCTCTGCCACCACCGCATGGAAATAACAGAGGGCAAACAATATGCATTTAAATTCAATTTCTTTGGTGCACATTTCTAATGTATCCTAAGAAAGAAAGAGATATTTTTTTTAAAATGTCAGATGCTGTTTCATAGGTTTATAAATCAAATTTCAAAAAGGAGAGAGAATAAAGGAGGCAAAGTTTTACATGGGAAAGGCTGATTATGTTATGATTTATGATTAAAGTTATGCTATTAGTGAAATCCTGGCCAACCACTTTACTAAGGAAACTAAATGATCTGCTGATTGTTAGGCTAACCTCAATAATCTGTCAAATCAAGGGGACAATCAGTTTGAAGTAGTTACTGAAAACGCTGAAGTGGAGATTTAAAAAGAAAATGTAGCCATATTTTCAAGTACACAGAATAACAAAACTCCAAAAAGTGAGCAAGCTAAGGACTCTTTAAATGTTCCTAGCTCACAGGATTGTTTTGAGCATCAAATGAGATGACATGTATAAAGTGCTTCTTAAAACTTTAAAACACTATATAGATGCTAATTATTATTGTGGTGGTTTTTATCGTGAGTATTATTTATATTTATCATTATTGAGCAATTTTTGCATATAAACAAAATGTCCTACTCCTTTTAAAAGTTTGTCAAAATGGATCTAACATTTTATTAGTATCATAATTGCATTTTTGCCTTTCTTTGTATCTCCAGCATGAACGTAGTGCCTGGTGTTTAAAGAATTCCTGTTGCCTGACTATAATAAAATAGGCTTGTGTTTACTGGGTTGAACCTTATTTTATTTTTTGGACTCGGCAAGGCTTAGACTTAAGCCCAGACCAGGAGGCCCCAGTATGTCATGGAAAACCAGTTAACTTTGGTCCTTGGGCAAGCCATTGTTTTGTGTTCTAATTTTCTTCTGCTGAGAATGATGGAGATAGAACTGGATAATCTCTAAGACCCATTCTATCTTTAACTATAGTTCTATGGTTCTCATTTAATGGTCTGAATCAATGAGGTTTTGCTGTGTTATCATTATTAAATGAGTTGGAACCATGGCTACTGGAACAAGTTTGATTATTATTGGAAACAGATAAGCTCAATTTTATGTTTTTGAGACCCTGGCAAAGGGGCAGGGCAAATGCTAAATTTTTAGCTCTTCAAGTTGGATTTCTCAGTTACCCTCTAGCCTCCTCCCTCCTTTTGACCATGAAAACAGAGCTGGGGCCTCTACGTTTTGGTTCCAGGGAAGTGAGAGTGACCAATTCCCCATAACCTCTAGCCCCTCTTTCCCAGGGCTCAGCTTCCTGCCTGAAACCTCCAGGAAATAAATCTTCTTAGCTTCTTAGAGAGAGAAAAATGGCCAACTGGAAGAGGAGGGGCTTGGCCAAGAAATAAATAGAGCTTGCCAGATCCAAACAGAAGGTTATAGGAAAGCTAATAGAAGGAGAAGGGGGGAAGGGGAGAGATTACAGCAATTCATTCACACAAGGCAAAGGTTTTTAACCCAAGAAACATGAAAACAATTTCATTTTGTATAGGAGACACCTCAAGAATATGTTTGCTACTCTGTTCTCTTCTTTTTTTTCTTGGCCTCTTGAAATATGCCAAAGAATGACTCAAATAAATACAGTCACAAACTGTTTTTAGATAGATAACTCTGAATTTGAGGAAATTTTAAGAACTTTATGAAGCAGACAAACCAAAGGTCTGCTTATATGAAAAACTTTATATAATATGACAAACTGTGAAGATGCCAAATATGAATGAAGCTGGGGAAATGGGAGAATTGGTAAGCATCTTTAGCCATCTTGTAAGTTTCAGACCTTTATATCTCAACCATTGAAGTAATAACTAAGTATATTTAGTTGGTTAGGGTTTCCTTTATTCCTTAAATGAACCAGAAAATTCATTCATAGGATTTAGAGTTGGAAGGAGCCATAGAGGGCTCTAATTCAATTGACTGAGTTCCTTGAGAGCAGGAACTATCTTTTGCCTTTCTTTAAATCACTAGTGTAAACATACATGACATTGAGTCATAATGTTCTAATCAACTGGGTTGATCATCTACAGATAATGCCCACCACTTCAAATATGAATGAAGGATGATAAGCATGTATTATGTTCTGTCTCTGTCTTTGTCTCTGTCTCTGTCTCTGTCTCCCTCTGTCTGTCTCTGTCTCTGTCTCTCGCTGTCTCTGTCTCTGTCTCTGTCTCTCGCTGTCTCTGTCTCTCTGTCTCTCTGTCTCTCTCTCTGTCTCTCTGTCTCTCTGTCTCTCTCTCTGTCTCTCTCTCTCTCTCTCTCTCTCTCTCTCTCTCTCTCTCTGTATATATATATATATATATATATATATATATATATGATGTCCCAAAAGTTTTAGTGCAGTTTTAACAGTACAAGTTCTATTTATACTATTAGTTAAGACATTAAATAGTTAAGCAATAAAAAGCTATAAAATGACTCTAAAGTGGTTAAGTGGGGGCAGCTGGGTGGTTCAGTGGATTGAGAGCCAGGCCCAGAGATGGGAGGTCCTGGGTTTAAATCCAGCCTCAGACACTTCCTAGTTGTGTGACCCTGGGCAAACTTAACCCCCATTGCCTAGCCTTTATTGTTCTTCTGCCTTGGAACTAAAACATAGTATTGATTGATGGAAGGTAAGGGTTAAAAAATAAAATAAAACAATTATTATTACTGGTACTTAACAGCTATTAAAGCTTAAAACTGTGCTAAGACTTTTGGGACAACCTGTATGTGTACATGAAACTTCAAAGCTTAAAAATGCACAAATTAGGGAGTCCTTTCCATTGCAAAATGTTTTGCTTTACAAAATGATTTCCCCCTCAAGAGTTATTCCTTTAAATAACAAACTTTCCTTTTGCCTTTGAAGTAATTCACTTTTCTAAAATTCTCTTAAAGAAAACATTTCAGGGCCATGTCTTGTCCCCTATTTATACACAGTATGTATCTTTTTGTGATATTCAAGGCTGGGGTGTTTTTAACTCTTACCTTTCACCTTAGAATCAATATTGGGTGTTGGTTACAAGGCTGAAGAGTGGTAAGGATTAGGCAATGGGGGTTAAGTGACTTGTCCAGGGTCACATATAGCTAGGAAGTGTCTGAGGCCAGATTTAAACCTAGACTATCCCATCTCTAGGCCTGCCTCTCAGTCCATTCAGCTGCCCCCCTCTTCCCCCAAATCCAAGTCTTATAATATCCTGCATTTAGGGATCTTGGAGGGAAGGGAGAGGAGAGGGAATAAAAGCCCTGCCAAAAACCAGCCATACCTGCGTGAAGAGATCCAAGGCCTTGTGCAGGTTGGCATGCATGCCAGTAGGAGGCTCATTTGTGATTTTTATGGCATTTTCCAAGAGGCCCTGTGGAATGATGTGAACTTCAGGGCAAGGGGCAGGTTCTGCACTCATGTATACCCGGTAGTCATCATGGCTCCCTGTGCTGTATCGCTCCACCTTCTTATCCAGAGTGCTCAGCCACTTGGCAACAAGATGGATGTTCTACAAGCAAAATTGGATTGATTAATTGATCTCTACATCTCTCCATTCCCTCTCAGTACATCCTATTTTCCTTTTTTCCAACTCCTAGCCTGACTTTTTTTTTTAAACCATGATGCTCCTTGGTCAATGTATTCAGACTAATTTAATTTGCATAGTTGGTTGAATTCCTTCATAGGAGAAGAACTGCCTTATTGGGGAGGCCAAGGTTCCCACTAAGTACCTGTAGAATGACCCAGTGCCCTTCCTCAGATGCCACATCAAGAGCATTCTCAGCTACCACCTCTTGTCCCTGCCCCAGGGACACGTTATGGATTTTCCCATTGTCAATGGTAAATCCCAACTTGTTTCCTGAGGGAAAGAAAAACAGGAAAACCACCAAGCTGGAAAAACTCCAGAGGTTGAGGGCACAGTTATCAACAACAAAAGACTGTTATTCTTGGGAATTACTTACCCAATGCTTCCACATCTTTCAGGGGGTCAACCCCTGGTGAAAGGATGAAGAAGATGGGGGTAGAAGGGCTGCTTTCTTCATAAGACTTGGAAAACTCAACACTCCGGCCTTCCACATACTTGGTCCCCATCTTCTCCTCCACAAAGTTTCTGAAGAAGATATTCTTTATTAGACATGAAAAGAGGCGCCATAGAATGCTCTGGGAGCAACAATGGAGTTGAGTAGATTTTTGTGGCAACATGGACCAGTGGGCCAAACTAGGTTAGAGGGCCATCTACTCTGGGGCAAGAGGATATTTGGCAGGGGGAAGGAAGATGAGAGAGCTATCTATTCTGTGAGGAGGTTGAGGGCTTTGAGAGTTTAGTCCTGGATTTATTTCGAAAGGTATATAAATTCAGTTCTGTGGGATTACATGGGACCAACTTGTAAACATGAAAATTAAAATGATATTAGCATCATTCAGGTTTAAACCTCAGGGTACCTCTGTACCAAGTGACCCTGTGGAACTCTATGAGCCTATCTAGATATGATGGCATCACTGCAGCCAAGTCCCTAATTTAGATAGCTCATTGGTTTATGAATAATCCAGATGAATAAAATGTTCGTTGATTTCCCTTAATCCTACAGTTCTTATTTTAACTGGTGCTTTAGAGTTACAAAGCCCTTTATATAACCCTTTCAGTCCTCACAGAAACCTCCTCTGTTCTGCTAGGGCAGAGAAAAGTGCCAGATGATTAAATTATTCTCAGTCCTAACGAGCAACCTTGGTAAGAGGCATGGGGAGGTAGGAAGCCAACTCCTAATTCCCTGGAATTCCCACACTTATATAGTGCATTAAACTTTACAAAGCAATTTATTCAAACACATATTCATACACATGACATATGTAAGCATGTGTATATAGGTACAGATATATATCAAACACATGTATATATATGTGTATATACATATGTATATCATTATATTTACAAAACCTCATTTGGTGCTACTGTTATCCTAATTTTACCTAATAGGAAACTGACTTATCCAGGGTCTTCCAGAAATAAGTGCCTCAGACAAAATTGGAGCCCAACACCAATTTTCTATCTATACTATGCTGCCTCTTATCATGGCTAACCAAATAAAAGGGAAAAAAAATCATATTTGTCTTTGATACACAGACAAGAGTTGCTGGGAAAACTAGAGAACAATCTGGCTGAAATTAGGGTTAGACCAACATCTTTACACCACATTGCACAATAAAATAAAAATGTACATGTGACGTGAATATTATTAAAGGTCCATTTATAAAAAAGAGAAGTAAATCATGTCTTTTGCAGCATTGAGTACCAGCTGAATTCTTAACCAAGGGAGAGCTGTAATTCCAAAGAAAAGTAGATAATTTTGATTACTTTTTCATGTACTTTTTTCATGTACTTTTGTAAAAAGGTTTTCAGCATGAACAAAATGCAGCTGCCCTCTTAGGATGGCAAGTGTTTGGAAAAATTTTAAAAATGACTTTGTGTGAGCAGGCACGGATGTCCAACAAAAAGTCCACTACCCAAAAGGGAAGTAGTCAAAAGGAAATGAAGGGGCAGGTAGGTAGCACAGTAGATTACTATCCTGATAATAATACTGAAGATTCATCTTCCTGAGTTCAAATCTGGTCGCAGACACTTACTAGATTGCGTGACTCTGGGTAGGTTCACTTAATTTTGCCTTAATTTCCTCATCTATAAAACGAACTAGAGGAAATGGCAAGTCTCTCCAATGTCTTTACCAATCAAATGGGATCACTAAGAATTGGGTACAACTAAACAATGACAAAAGAAATGAACAATTCTTGAAAGAAGAATTAAAAATTATTAATCACCATATGAAATAATGCTCTGAATCATAGAGAAAAGCAAATCAAAACCACCCTGAAACTTCATCTCACAACAGCAGTTTGATAGAACCGAGGAAGGGCCTGAATAGTCAATGCTGGAGGTTCCCTTTTTGGGCTATATGTGTATCAATGGAACCTGTGGGTTAAAGAATTGTACCCTTTAATGTTAATGTTCATGAACCATCTTGAAATATTCAGGTGGCCACTTGGCTTTTTCTCAGCTTTTGTTCATCCTCTTTCCAGAAAGCAAATAGATATTCTACTTCATAACTAGGACCAACAGCTTAATTAAACACAATCTGACAGTAAAGTGATTTCTTTTTTTAAGGAGTTGGGCCCTCCTCACAAATCTCAATTTCTCAACTGAAAACAAAAGTCTGGCTGGCCAGAGGGTATGAGATTTCCACTTTACCAAAGCGGGAATTCTAGCATGGAGGTGGGTGTTTGGGGGAAATTTGGCTGAGGACTTGGGGGAACATGACAATATTTGAAGGTCTGTTGGGCAGAGGGAAGAGTAGACTAATTCTGGGTAATCCAAGAGGACAAACAGGATCACTGTGTCAAAGTAAAAAGAGAACTTTAGGCTTGGGGTCAGAAGAATTTCTCAACAACTAGAAGAAAAGGCCATCTGGAGAAATGGGACAGTTTCCTTTCTTTGATATGCTCAAGCAGAAGCTGAATATTTTGCTGTTTGTTGCTGCTGCTGAGTCATTTCAGTTATGCCTGATTCTTTGTCACTCCATTTCAGGTTTTCTTGGCAAAGACTGCAGTGGTTTTGCCATTATCATCTTTGATTCACTCTATAGATGAGGAAACTGAGGCAAACAGAATTAAATGACTTATCTAGAGTCACACAGTAAATGGCTGAGGCCAGATTTAAACTCATGAAGATGAGCTTTTCTGACTCCAGCCCCAGCATTCCATCCACTGTGCTACCTAGCTATCCCTTGTTATGCTAGTTAAGTGAAATTCAGTAAGAAGTTCTTTTTTTATTTACATTGGAAGTGTTAAGCACTGAAGTCCCTTCCAGCACTTAAGTTCTATAATTCTATAATGACATTAGAAGGAATAAATGGGTGAAGGGCAAAAATCATCCCTTGGAGAACTATGCTTATGCTCAGACCTTTGGTCAAGCTTTAGCTAGAATTCAGATTTGATAGGAATCTCTGGTTATATACCTGACAGCGTAAGTCATTCTATCTGGTCTCATACACCTCATCATACAGAGTTTTTGTAGTGCAGTTTTATTCTTCCATTCCTTAGGAAATATTTCCTTTTCTGGGGCTTCAGATTCAACAAATTTTTTCCACCGTTTAGCAGATCCTTCAATGTCACTATCCAGATTTCTGAATTCATCCATATCTGAGAGGACCTGGGAATATATTAACAACTCATTTCATTTCCTTTTTAGAAAAAGTTATTCAAATTTATTTGGCAATAATCATATGCATGACCTCATAGTAGCAAAGGACCATGCTGAGCACTTGGGGGAGGATATTTAAAACAAATTCTAATTAAATTTTATCTAGGTGGCCATTTCATTTTCCAGGTGGCTGTTTGGACCTCAGAGCTATTTTTTGGGATGAAAAGACCAATAGTTTCATAATCAAATTAAAACTATTAACTGTTTTTATTTTTATATGAGGCCAGACTTGAAGCCAGGTTCTCCTGACTCCAGACCTGGCTCTCTAAATATTGTGCTACCTAGTTGCCCCAACTGTAGCCATTTTTAAAAAAATCCTTAATTCTAAGACAAAAGAGCAGTAAGGGTGGGGCAATTGTGGTGAAGTGGCTTGCCCTGGGTCACACAGCTAAGTGGTATCTGAGGCCATGTTTGAATCAGATCCTTCTGACTTCAAACCTTCAAGCTCTACTTAGCTGCCCCTCACAATAGCCTTTTAAGGTAAGAGCTAATTGTGAGGCAGCTGGGTATCTCAGTGGATTGAGAGTCAGGCCTAGAGACAGGAGGTCTAGGTTCAAATCTGGCCTTAGACACTTCCCAGCTGTGTGATCCTGGCCAAGCCACTTGACCCCCATTGCCCACCCTTACCACTCTTCCACCTAGGAGCCAATACACTTTAAGTTAAGGGTTTTAAAAAAAAAAGAGCTAATTGTGTCCTCTGGCTGACTACTATAAGTGAAGGCACAAATTGGGGCTTTTGAACTATAGTTATAGGAATATAGGGCTATTGAGAAACAATTTTGATAAGAAAAAGTGGGGGAAAGGAGAAGAGACTAAAGATAAGTCATGTATCAGGTTCAAAACCAAGAATGGTGAGTAGAAATTGAGAGGCAAATTTAGGTTCAATGAAGGAAAAACTTCTTTGCAATTAGAGCTAACCAAAAGTGGAAATGACTTCCTCTACAAATAAAGGTTGATAAAGCTTTAAACAAAGGCAGGATGACCACTTGATCCAGAGGTGGTAAGTAGAGGGGAATTTTTGTCCCTTTATCCATATAAAATAGACAAAATGGTTCTTTCAAGAATCTGTGATCTCTCAGTTGGGAATTGTTACTCAACAGTCCACTAATTTTTCCTTCTCTTGATTTCTTTGACACCAAAAGAAATTACCTTCTGGACAAGATGACCCTCTGTAGTTCAGTCATTCTATTCTACAATTAAAAAAAAACCATTGAGGGCCAGAATTAGCCCCAAAGAACAATGCATTCTGGGGTTAGAACCTCTTTATACTGTATACTTGGGGAGGTAATGCCATGTGGTCTAGCATCCCAGAGGCGATCTCAGCCTGCCAGGAAGTTATCCCTTTCGATGCCAGTATAAACATCTGGTACATCATAGGGATTTAATAAATGATATTCAAAATAGGAATGAAAAGTTTTAATTTTGCCAGAAGTAAGCAGATAAAGTTTTTCATCATTATCTCTGGTTTCCTTACTGTAACTGAATTCCGCAGGCCAATGACTTGTTGCAATCTAATCTTATTAACTCACTCAGCCTTAGAAGAAAAGATTTTACACTAAGAGAAGAATGTACATATTATTTCTCAGTCTTTGGACAAACCTTAATTCCTCCCCATCCTTGATGTAATAGAAAATCGACAGGTGAAGTAAGCCCAGCCTTAAAAGGGAATCTCAAAAGGAAATCCAATTCAACTGGATTCAGTTCTTTTTTCATTGATAAAACCTGAGGAAATAGGAGCATAGAGTTAAGTTGCTGACATAGTCAAAGGGGATTATCTGGCATTATTTTAAAAAGGACTCCTTGGCAGTCACAAGTCACTGGGTATAGGGCAAAGGTTTTAAGGGACAGACATCTCTTAACCAATTGGTAATGGTATTCTACTTGCCCATTCCTTTTGTTTAAAAGCATCTTGTCTTGGGTTTGCCTGGGCCATCTGTGTCAGTGTCTCCTAGTTCCTGGAGGACTGGGATCCTGTCATTTCAGATTTATTTTCCTATATTGCTTAGCTTTCATACTTAGGGGTAAGAGTGTTCTCTGACAGACAGTCAAGGTCCCAGGAGCTCACAATTGTTGTCATCTCACAGACGACTGGCCACAAGGACCTCATTGCTGATTCAGGAAAAGGCTACTTCCCAGACACAGTTCACTTTTTGTTCAGACAGGAAATACTACTGGTATGGGAAGGAAGGCATGCTGTTCTGGTAAGTGACAACTAATTAGTGAATGTTACTCTCAGACAGGAATGAAAAGTTTTAACTGTAGGCCGAACTTATTTTTCATTATTGTTTCATTGGGACTCACTAACTTAAAGATGGGACATTTATACTAGGGTTGGCTTAAAGTTTACATTCACACTATGAAGTTTAAAGTTTGTTAAATAAACTTATAATGTAAATAAAATCACAGGGGAAATATTTATTTTATTTTTATTTAATTAATTAATTTAAAATATTTTCCCATGGTTACATGATTCATGTTCTTTCCCTCACCCCTCCCATAGCCAACAAGCAATTCCACTGGACTTTACATGTATCATTGATCAAAACCCATTTCCATATTATTAATATTTGCAATGAAGTGACTAGTCTATAGCCACAGGGAAAATATTAAACCCATTTAATTCCACAGACTGTCTTTAGATACTTTAATAGGACTATTTGCTTATTTCAGTAGACTGATTTCAAATGAAACTCATTCATTCCCCAAAGAGAGACAAGACTTGGCAAAACTTTGTTAACAGCTTGTTAGAATTATGTTATTTCCTTGCCACCCTACTTCATCATGAGTTTATCAGTGTGAGGCATTCTCAGTATGTAAAATCACTACTGATAACAGATTACATTTACTTCTTTTTTGTTTCCATCTTAAAATCAATAATAATTATTGGTTCGAAGGCAGAAAAGTGGTAAGGGCTAGATAATAGGGGTTAAGTGACTTGCCTACGAAATATCTAAGGTTAGATTTGAACTCAGGAATTCCTGTCTCTAGGACTGGCTCTCTATCCACCAAGCCATCATTAGCTCAATCACATTTACTTTTTTTTTGTACTGAGAGGGTCAAGTAATCTAAAGTCACTCAACTAGATTAGGTTGGGTCTAGGACTTCCAATCGGGGTCGTATTCCTGATGGTAGGGCTGGACTGTGCCCATCTGCTATCTCTTAGAATTATGGCATGTCCTTAAAAAAAATAGTGAAATTTTTTTTTTTAGTTTTTCTAGAATTTAATCTGTTTCCTCTTCAGACTTACCTTCCCAAGTTGATATTTATTAGTGATGTTTCTCTAGAAATAACCTCAAAAGTGTCTTAAATTACCTGAAAGGCAACCTGTGCCAGAAAAATGAGTTTGTCTCTCTCAAAGAGTCCCCGAGCTGTGTACATAAACACAGAGTAGGTGATTTCATCTGTCAGATTAATCACTCTCTCTTTCACCTCATCAGCTGGCCGAGTCCGTTGAATGGCTTTCTCAAAGACCACATTAAATGCCTGATCAGAAATAGTAAAACCAGAGAAGGAATGAAATGGTCAAAATTTCAAACATCCCCACTCCACCCATGCTTTTGTGTTAAATCAGATTCCAGAAGGAATCGCATCATTAGAAGATTAATTTGGCTTAGAACCCCTCTGAGAACAGTTAGGAGTTGGAACAGTTCTGACAAGACTTAAAATAAAACATTCCTATTTATGCTATTGACTCTCATTCACTCTACTGGGCTCATGTAACCCCTAGCACTACTTATGAGTGAACGTACTTTGAGAACCCCCCTCCCCCCCCCAAGAAGGATTGTTAGAGCAGATACCTTCAGTGAGAACTGATAGATGGGATTGATTTTGTTGAGATCATTCAGAATAAAGTACAGCATGGATGCTCTCTCTGCAGCTGGGCGGTAGTTTTCTCTTGCCTCATTGATTTTAGTTTCTGTAATTTTTGCTTCTTTCACCTAAAACCGGGGGGGCGGGGGGGCGGGGAGAGGGGGAAATATTTAGTGAATCCAGTCTATGGAAAAGGAACATGAAAAGCATCCTGGCTATAATTAGAGGATAAAATCTGTCAATTCTCTCATTTTATAGGAAAGAAAACTTTCTAAGGCTTGGAGAGTTTTGTCTTAGATTTGGACCTAGATTTTTTGGCCACAGACACAGGTTTCTTTCTATAGTGTACCAAACTGCCTCTATCTCAGTCTTCCTAAGAAAGCATAGTAGAGCTAAGAAGGAAATTTGAAGGCATCAGGTAAACCACCTGTGCCCTATCGTTACCCTTATGCCAGCCCAAGCTTGGTGATTTCATGAGGAGATTTCTCTTTTGGTAACATATTCTAGTATTTCTTATTTTAAAGAATTTTTACCCTAGGCTTAGTTTGTAAGGAAAAAAAGCCATTGCTAGAGAAAGTTTCTTACTTTCTCCTCAATTTCATTAGCAGTCCGTTTGGTTGTCTCCAGATTTTCCACTAAGGCTGTGTCTCCCAGGAAGTTTCCTGATGCAGCAGATAAACGGGCTAGCAAAGAATCTTCTAATTCTTTCAGGACAATCTTAAATTCATTTTGAGACTTTGTGAGTTCTGCCTAAAAAAATAGCATATACCCAAGAAGCACAATTAATGATCTATATATGATTTTTCCTTTTAAAGTTAACATTTTCTGGATAAGCAGTCCTAAAAAGAAATATATAATAAATAAAACAAACTATACCAGTTATTTTAGAAGTTATTTAATTTTTACCAAATACATGTAAAAACCAATTTCAACATTGTTTTTTCAAAAAATTTGAGTTCCAAATTCGTTCTCTCCCTCCTACCCTTATTGGGAAGTCAAGTAATTTAATATGGGATATATGTACAATTATGCAAAACATGTCTTTCCATTTTAATAAAAAACATACTAGTTATTGACAGACACATAAAATATTGCCCTAAAAATACTACTAATAGGAGAAATGTGTATTTCACATCTCATACCCAGAATACTGACAACAATAACATAGAGTGTTAATGTTGGAGGGTCTATGGAAATATAGGTACACTGTATCTACCTGTAGCTAACATTTATATAGTGTTTACTATGTGCTAAGCACTCTACAAATATTGTCTCATTTTATTCTCACAAAAACCCTGGGGAAATAGGTGCTATTATTAACCTGAAGCAAAGTGACAGCTATTAACTGTTGGAGACCAAGTTAGAATTCAGATCTTCCTGACTCGAGGCATGGCATTCTATCCACTGTGCCACCTAACTGCCCACTGATGTACTGTTGATGGAACTATGAATGGGTTCAACTCTTCTAGAAAGTATTTTGGAATTATGCAAAGAAAGTGAATAAAATGTCAATGCCTTTTGATCCAAAGATCCTATTTGTAGGCTTATACTCCAAGGAGATCAAATAGAAAGGAAGGTCCAATATTTACCAAAATATTTATAGAAACATCTTTTGTAGGAGCAAAGAACTAGAAACAAAATGGATGCTTATCAATTAAAGAATGTTGTGGTACACATATGTGTCACTCAATGTGAAAATTATAGGGAGATTTGAGAAGATAGCTGATGCTGTGATAGGAGAAAAGAAGGGAGAGAACTAAAATGGATATCAAAGATGGCAAGTCTAAAAGCCTAGTTTATAGATAAAGGAGCTGGACTTAAAGAAATTCAACATGTTTTAAGCCAGAGAAAGAAAGAGTAGTGTTCTTGAGGCTCAAGGCTCATCCACTCAGTAAGTAGGGTAGGATAATTGAAGCTTTGCTGCAGGATAATATAATTCAGGGGAGCTAGTAGTCCTTTTGGTCCATTAGCAACATAGCAACAACTGAGTGTAGTAACTAATCAGCAAGAATAATTAGGTGAGATAGGAAAATGCCAAATAGAAACTTCCTCTTTTGTGCAAGGGGGATGGGACAAAAGGAGCCAGAGAAGGAGTGGCTGACAATTGGTGACAGTTATTGACAGTTGAGACTAGAGAGAATTCTGGGGAATGCTCCAGAGGAAGGTCTTCTGGTGGAGGACTGAGAGAGGGAGGAGGAGGACATCCTAGCTTGGATCCAGTCCTGAGGGCTTCCTGAGGATCTTTCTTTGGACATTGAAACCCTGATTCTCTGGTCAAAGATTCCATCGCATCTCACCCAGCAAGACTTCAATAATTGAGTTAGTTAAGTGTTTGGACTCCATTTTGAGAGTGATCTCTTAGTATCCTTCCCCCATTACCCAACCTTGCTGAAGGACCCCCTTTCAGTCAAAACTTACAATTATAGAAAAAGATAGAAATAGAAAAAGAAGGAGAAGGGGCAAGGGGAGAAGCTTGGAGTGACAAACCCCATAGAAATAGAGAAGATGGCACCCCCAAATCTCTCTGCCCTTCACCCTTCTCCCCAACCCCTGAATTGCAAATAATAAAAGCCATTCATTAGCCAGATAGCATTCCAGAGAGCCTGAAAGACAGCAAGGTAGAGTGGAACCACAGCTTAGTCTGGCTGCCTCCATCTTGGAGCCAGACCACCCACTGTGAAGTTGACTGACCTCGGGGGAGGCTTGTGTGAATCCACCCTCATTCAGAATAGGATTGGGGTACCACATACCTCGTCTTATAGGGAAGCCTTGCCCCCAAACTCCTGTGGGGCAGCGCGACCATCCAAGTCACCCAGTTTCAGGGTGACACCCCCTCGAAGTCTAACAGTGTGTGTTCAGCCCTGAGGGGAGAGCTAGAAGAGAGTCTTCACCACACAGACTCTCTCTCTCCCTTCAATCATAACTTTGGTTACCTGGCTCTCATTATTATTACAGTTAGCAACATAGCAAAAACTGAGTTTAGTATCTAATCAGCAAGAATAATTAGGTGAGATAGGAAAATGCCAAATAGAAGCTTCCTCTTTTCCACTTTCCCCACTCCAGAAATGGCTCAGTGCAAATTGATGAAATCTGAAGTAAGCAGAACCAGAAAAACCTAATTATAATTTTGTACAGAATGACAACAAAAAATAAAGACCGAATGTGGTGTACTTATAATATCCAATTTTGAACCCTGAAGAAGAGATTTAGGAATGTACCTCCCTCCTTTCTTTGATGGGGGCTGGAGGGCCACATGAATTTAGAATAATATTTATACTAAACAGATTTTGTGAATATGTTCATTAATTTTCTGAACTATGTAATTATTTCCCCCCTTTTTTTTTAACCCTTATACTTCGGTGTATTGTCTCATAGGTGGAAGATTGGTAAGGGTGGGCAATGGGGGTCAAGTGACTTGCCCAGGGTCACACAGCTGGGAAGTGACTGAGGCCGGGTTTGAACCTAGGACCTCCTGTCTCTAGGCCTGTCACTGAGCTACCCAGCTGCCCTATTTCCCTTTTTTAATTCTTCATTTTTTTTAAGTGATAGTAGGGGAGGGGAGGAATACATTAGAAAATTAAAGTTATCAAAATGTCATCCTCCTTCCAAATCTGGCCCTACCTCAGAATAACCATGGAAATCAAGGTACTTTCCCAGAAAAGTGTCTACTTCCTACCAAGGAAGGAAGGAAAAAAGAAAAGGGAAAAAGAAAGAGGGAAAGAAGGAAGAATAGGAGAAAAGGAGAAAGGATGGATGGAAGGGAGGAAGTGAGTAGGAAGAGAGGAAGGGAAAGAAAAGAGGAATGAGGGAAGGAAGGAATAGAAGGGAGGAAGAGAAAAAAAGAGGAAAGAAGGAAGGGTTAAAGGATGGAAGAGAGGAAGGGAAGAGGAGAAGAAAAGGAAGGATTTATATTAAGCCCTTATATGTGCTAGATTCTATGCTAAGTGCTAGGAATACAAATACAGAGAAAAAGAAAAAAACTATCCCTGTCCTCAAAAAGCTTACATTCTGATGGTGAAGACAACATACACAAAAGGGAGGTGAGATGCAGGGAAGTGGGATTGGAAACATGATTCTGAAGACCAGAAGGTCAGAAACAAGGTCTGGAGTATTTAGGTAAGATGCCCTGGGCCCTTCCACAAAATGATAGTCCCAAGGAGGAACTTGCTATTGGGAGGGAGCAGTGCAGGGTCAAGCCTTGAGGAGGGATATTTCAGGGCCAGCAGGCTACAGGAATGGCAGACTATAGGTTTTCATTTATTCCTCACAACAAAGTGAAGTAGGTGCTATTATGATTCTCATTTTATACTTGAGGAAACTGAGGTAGACAGAGGTGACTTACCTAAGGTCACACAGATTTAAGTGTCTGAGGCTGAATTTGAATTCAGGTGCTTCTGAAGTAGTATAAGTCTGGAAAAGAAGGCTAGAGCCAGGTTCTGGAGGGCTTTAAACATTGATCTAGGGATCTTAGATCTTAGGCTATCTTAGTAGCCATAGTCACTGAAGATTTTGTTTTTTAAACCCTTACCTTCCATCTTGGAGTCAATACTGCTCTAAGGCAGAAAAGTGGTAAGGGTAGGCAATGGGGGTCAAATGACTTGCCCAGGGTCACACAGCTGGGATGTATCTGAGGCCAGACTTGAACCTAGGACCTCTCATCTCTAGGCCTGGCTCTCAATCCACTGAGCTACCCAGCTGCTCCCTCACTGAAGATTTTTGATTTCTGAGAATGACATAGTTAAGACCTATGTGTTTGGAGGATTATTTTGGCAGTGATGTGGAGGATAGTTTGGAGCAGTGGTTCCCAAACTTTTTCGGCCTACCACCCCTTTTCCAGAAAAAATATTACTTAGCCCCATGGAAATTAAATTTTTTAAAATTTTAATAGCAATTAATAGGAAAGATAAATGCACCTGTGGCCATCACCACCTCCCTAGATTGCTGCAGCACCCACCAGGGGGTGGTAGCTCCCACTTTGGGAATCACTGGTTTGGAGGAAGGAGAGGCAGAAACAATTAGGAAGTTATTGAGAGGAGTTGAATATATGTGACTAGATAGTGTCTGATATGAGAAATGGAGATACATTGTCTTTTCTTGTCTTTTCACATAAAGTAGCTATTTAATTTAAAATTAAATTTGTGAGGCAGATGATAGGATAAATGGGAAAGAAGTGATTTACCCTGTCGTAAAAGAAAATACAATGAAGCTTGATTAAGATGAGCACATTCAATAGAGATGTAAGAAGGCAAACTGGGTTTGTGTCCACCATGGTTACCGTCTCATTCATCACATCCCCTCCCTCATTCAGCTTTGCTGCCCCTTTTCTGCCCACCTTCCAAAATGTCCAGTTCCCAGTCCCACGCTGCTTTGCTCTCCTAACCAGTTACCTTCAGCTCCTCAAGATCTGGTCTCTCCTTGGCCACGACAGCCGCCAAAAGTTGATCTTCCAACCCATCTCGGGTTACTAGAAAATTGATGAGGGTGCACTGAGCCTGCATCTCTGGTTTGTAATGTGGATTAAAGTACTTGGTATGAAGGATTAGGCGGAACTGGGGGTGGTATTCCACTTCTTTATCACCCACCTTGATGTATCTGTGGGATTAATAATAAATAAAACCCATCATCAGCCATGTTGCCAGATGTTGATGTAGATAAAAATTATCTGCTTTCACCATGCCTGCTAGAGAGCCTTTTCATGTATAGGGCACAGCATCCCCAAATCCAC
Source organism: Gracilinanus agilis (assembly GCF_016433145.1). Classification (NCBI taxonomy): domain Eukaryota; kingdom Metazoa; phylum Chordata; class Mammalia; order Didelphimorphia; family Didelphidae; genus Gracilinanus; species Gracilinanus agilis. The sequence goes on along the minus strand of NC_058133.1, from coordinate 234,056,044 downwards.
CAAGTAATCTTGGGTTCTCTTTTTATTGCTACTACCTATGAATAAGATAGGAGGAGATTTTCCCACCAAAGTTCTCTTCCTTTTTCTGAGTCTTTTTAGTTTATCTGGTGGTGTTCCCTTCTGTTCAAATGGGGATATAGATTATATAGGCAATGCAAAATAATAAACACTGCTTAAGGGGACAATTAATATATACATTTAAGTACAGTTTCATATTGGGTCAGCCCAACTGATTTTTTAAAAAATTCTAACTTTCTATCTTGGAATCAATACTGTACATTGGTTCCAAGGCAGAAGAGCCATAAGAGCTGGGCAATTCGGATTAAATGACTTGCCCAGGGTCACACAGCTAGGAAGTATCTGAGGTCACATTTGAACCCAGGACCTCCCATCTCCAAGTCTCACTCTATCCATTGAGCCACCTCCTAACTTAATTTTAAAGCACTTAATCTCAGTGTAAATGTGTCACAGTTTATGGTTTAGCTTTAAAATATTGATTCTTTCTAGGTGCACACTTTTGTGTTTCCCCTTTAGTCAGTAGACTTCTAGGCCTCAACTCTCAGATGATTGTTCTTCTGACTACTTCACCCTGCTTCCCCCTTGTCCCTGGAGTCCATGTACTATCTTTAGAACTTCTTTTGGTCACTAGAAAAATAAGATTATTTCCTGGGTTCCTCCTCCACCCCTGCCTCTGCATTTCCTCTATCTCAGAGCTGTTAACTATTGGATTTGTGCCCAGAACAAAATGCACATAAGTCCTTCATTAATTTGGGGGTACAGCAGAAAAGAAAGGTGCCTTAAGATCATGGGGGGAGAGGAAGCTTCTATCTAGTAGCTTATTTTAACTAATTATTCTTGCTAACTAGATAGTCAGCTTAGTACTTCTGAATGTCCCAAAATGCCATTAACCATCTCTACAAATTTTGTCACCCCTACAAAACCCCTGCATCAGCAAACTCCACTCTAGTTACAGCTTTTGGGTGGATTTACATCACATCTAGATCACAATTCTCTCATCTTGTTTAGGGATTTCCTTAGTAGGGTACATCTTCTTGATAGAAAGTGCTATTCTACTGGCTCCTTTAACTAATTTGTTCCTTTTGAAATCATGAGTTATATATCCTGCCAAATCTCAGTGATCCCTGTTGTATCTACTCACTTGTGCTAACATCTCTGGTCAACTATATTCTTTTTTGTGATATATGTATAGAGACTTGAAGCTCCCTTCTTTGTGAACCAATGGGCTTTTCCACTGATAGTCTATGTTAGACCTACTACTCTGTAGTGTCAGAATTTTCTTCTTTTCTATTTTCCACTAAAACTTTGAAAATATTTAAAAACCTAGATTTATACCAGTAACTTCCCTGTCTCATGTGTAGGAGGAGCCCCACAATTCCTTATCCTTATTTCAGATAGGGACTATTATTTTAAATTGTAATTATTTTTTAGGAGCTAATTTTCTAGCAGGAAAGTTCAAAGAAATTCAGTACATTATGTCTTGATGCCTTTTTCCCCACACAAAAGGTGAAACCATAGAAAACTCACTGCTTGCTTTGTTAAGTTAAAAGAAAATCAATTTACCTTCCTTTTTTAATTGTGTTTCTGCCCAGTAAAGGATCTAACACAGGTTCTACAGTCTCTCCAATATTCTCAATAAGTAAAGTATCTCCTTCTGAGATGGCTGACTCAATACTGTCCAGATAGCTGCAGGCACAGTACACAACAGTAATCTCATTAATATTTATGCAATAAAACAAAGACAACTTACAATACTGCATTTTAAGAAACATCCCTCCGTAATGAGGGTCCAAACATTAATCATATTGATTAATGATAAAACTTGATAAATTGATAACACTGAGAAATTTTTTTGTGTGTTCATGGCATTTGACTCCTTCAGAAAAGAAGGTTGGTGTTACCTTATGTTTATTATTCACTCTGTCATAGTCATTCAACTTGGGCAAATGATAGAGTCAGAGGAAAGACAGTTAATATTATATATTTTTCAGCTAGTATAGCTAGGTCCCGATTAGTGCAAATAATAACTCTTGTGAGGCATACATGAATTGTAAATTGATCTAGTCAATGTTGTAATTATAAAAAATTTGCTCATTGATTCCAGCCCTATGACATGTAGTGTGAATTAGAGGACAGGTGACCACTTCAGGGTATCAGGATCTAGCCATATTAGCTAAAAAAAAAAAATACACAGCATTAATAGTCTTTCCTACTTACCTACTTATATTACACCTCTATCAGAGAGGCCTGCTAAAAACCAGCATCAACAAAAAAATATAAAGCAAACTTGTGGGCTGGTCAATGTTGGAATTTATTTCCAAGGCTGGATTAATGCATCTAAAGACTCATTCATGCATTAATTAATTCAATAAGTATATTTCTAAGTATCTACCCACTTTGTGCAAGATATTAAGCTGCCTTCTTGTGATCCTAATATGTTTGGGACCTTTTATACTCTGGTGACAATAACAACTATGTCCCATAAAAATAATTACAAATGTCTCATAATAAACAAGGCGTACCCTCTGTGTCCCAGTCGGATGGCTTTCAAGGCTGATCCATATTTATTTTTAATCCATTTGATTCCTTGTAACTGAGCGTCGACAATGAGAGGCCACCGCTCCGTATTGCATAGAATAGTGGCATTCTCTGTTGACATTCGGTCACTGGGGAGGCCCTGGTTATTCCATGTGGCAATGTCTGCATCATCTGTCAGCAGAGTGAGTGGGTCCAGTCCTACAGTAATAGGAATGGGAACCTGCAGAGAGAAAGGGCACTTTCTCTGAAGTAATGATGGCAGGAAGACCTCCATAGAAAATAACAGATAAATGCTGTGGTGAGACAGTTGTCATACAAGGGGATTTGGGGATGAGAGGGGCAACACAGCCAGGCTTATGTTTGCATTATTGGACTATAGTATGAACCCCAAATGTGCTGATGGCAAGAGAATAGAAATGATCATGAACCTTGACAGTGTCTGCCCACAAATCCTGAGAAATGAGTGTGCCTGTAGATGTTACCTTTAGTTGATTTAGGTATGGGATCCAAAATTTTTCCATCAGCTCATTTCTGTATTTTTTGGTGAAATAACCCACGTAAGAAACAAAGGCAGATATCAGCAGGACATCTCCACACAAAGTTACTCCCTGCTCTTTGAAGTTTTCCACAGATTCAGCCCATCGGACATTTTCAGATGCTAATCCTCCCACTAGCCTAAAAAAGGAGATATCCATTGGTAAATGGAAATAGAAAAGAGGCGAAAAAAATCTAATTAGCGCTTAGTATTATTCCAGAAAATGTAAATCATTCGGCTCTAATCATTTGCTCATGGCTTCTGGGAGAGGAATTTGTGATATTTGGAACAGGATAGAAAACTGCCTGAGCGCTTAACTCACTCAGTAGTGAGAAAGGAATAGAGAATGGCTGAGTTAAAGACTTTTGTCAAGATTTGTTCTCCATACTTCAATTAATTTTAATTTTAATTTAATTAAATTTAATTCAATCAGTATACTTTAAAAACTATTTTATTTTTTCTCTAATTGCATGTAAAAGCAATTTCCAATGTATTTTTAAAATTTTGAGTTCCAAATTCTCTTCCTCCTTCATCCCTCTGCTCCCCACCTGAGACAATAAGTATTCTAATGTAGAGTTTTCAGTAAATTTTTTTTTTTTAAAACTTACCTTCCATCTTAGAATCTGTGATTCTAAGTATTTCCAAGAAAGAAGAACCTTAAGGGCTAGCAATTGGGGTTAAATGACTTGCCCAGCTAGCTAGAAGTGTCTGAGACCAATATGGAAGGAGGAGTTTAGTCATATTCCTAATATAATCACAAAAAGCACTAATAAAATCAGAAATCAAAAATTCCCCCTATCAAGAGGACTTGGGTTCAAATATGAATGACCAAGGCATTTCCTAGTTGTGTGAGCCTGGGCAAGTTACTTAACCCTACTTTTCTGCCTTGGAAAATAATGCACAATATTGAATCTAAGGTAAGGTTTAAAAAAAAAAAAAGAATTCCCTCCACAATCCTCCTCCTCCCATTTCAATGAACCTGATCCTAAACCCTTCTAGCCTTATTTCATATTTTCTTTTTACTTCCTACACACTATATTTTAGTCTGACAATATCAATGTCCCAACTGATTCCTTTGTACAGTTCCTTGTCTCCACTGACACAGGCTGTCTCCCTGTGCTTGAAATTTACTTGTTAAAATACTTCTCTTCAAGATTCACCTCATGTTCATCCAATCTTCCTTATAGAAATGATCTCTCATCCCTGCAATTATGAAAACCTCCTTAAATTTCTGCTATATCTTATAGCTTGAGAGTTGTTCACAGTCATGACAATAGTCACATAGCCATTGTGGGTCAGATTTCCAACCAAGGTCCTCTATCTTCTCTGAATATTTATGCCATAAGTTCCAGAAGTGAAGGTTCTTCTGATTTCCTAGGCTCCTAAAGTTCTCTGATTTCTTATTTTCAGATGATCAAATCTCTTAGCCCCAAGGTAAATATCTGGGTCTGCTATATGCTGACAGCTGCTCCAGAGGAGCCCTGGAACCTCCCCCTTTCTGATCAGGCTCTGCTGAAAACACAACTGGACCATCAATGGCAGGAGTCAGAACATTGAAGCATACAAGTCAGGTTGCTCTTCCCAAGACTATTACATGAAGCATTGATTATGTTCATGTTTGAAACTATAAATGAACTAAGCCTCTATAAGTACTTCTATCTATATATCTATAAATCAATAGATGTTACATGGAAATCTATATTATTTATTGCTATACATTATAGGTAATATATAGATAGCATATCTGTGATATGGATAATGCATTTATAATTAATAGATAACATCTATACATGACTTAGTAATATAGAGTATATAGTAATATATAATATTGTATATAAAATATATCATATTTATATATTATATACTATATATAATATTAGATAATATATAGATAATATAGAGAGATTATCTCTATCATCTACATATAGATGATATATAGATAAAATAGATATATAGAGATTTCATATATAGAAAATATGGTTGTTATACAATTTATAGTTATGGATATTAGATCTGTTGAGAGAGGGAGAGGGAGAACACTAGATGGATAGGTGTCTATCTATATATAGATATAGATATATGAGTAGTATGCATACTCTGAAGCTATTGCTGGCATGTAGCCAGTGAGATATGTGAGATAGTATAAAATTGGAAGGAGACACAGTGCAATGAAAAGAATGCTAGATCTGTAGGGTGAAAACAGGTTAAAATCCCAGCTTTACTTACTACCTGTATGACCTTAGGCAAGTTACCTAACTTTTATGGACCTCAATTTTCTCATCTGTAGAAGGAAGGGTTAGGACTAGACAGTGCCCGTTTCCAGCATCTCTAAATCTATGATCCTGCTTTGAGTAAGGGAGCCCCCTTGGACAGAGTCTTGCTGAATTCTTCACTGATAGTTTGCATTCTAGGAAGAATTTGTGTGCTAAATTAAAAAACTTCAACAAAAAAGCTACCAAATATACAGGGCTCATCTAAATTCATATTGCATAAGGTAAGGTTACCTGCCAAAGGCCCACTCTATTCCCTTAACACCATATTTAAAAATGTGTTAAAGAAAATGTGAAAGCTGTTCTAAAACATCCTTTCTCATTTGTGTGAATGCTCCTTCTGAAAGGCCTCTTGGCCTGAGCTTCTTCGGGTGATTCCCCCAGAACCTGAGAGTTTCTGGGATGGTTCCATCTCCTCCAGCTGGACCCAACATACCTATTAGCTAGAGAAATGATACTGTTTGTGGCATCTGCCTCTTGTTGACATTTGATTTTCTCAGCTGTAGCCTTTTCAAAGGCAGCCGTGAGGTTGGCGAGATTAGCATTGAGTTCCTGGAAAAAAACAAAAAACAACCCAAAAACCCAATTGAAAAGGCCCTTAAAGAGAGAAACCCTGAGTTTTAACAGCAACCCCCCCCCACCCCCTTCACAAAGAGGAAGACTGCCCATAGGAAGAGGAAGAATTTTGACAGAACTTTCCATAAAGGCAGAGCTTCTATCCCTTAGAGGTGCATGTAGCTTACACCAAGAAGAAGCCTCCTGGAATGATCTGGACCTATACTCGACTTCATTCTCTCTCTCACCATTTAATAATGCATGAGTAGAGCCCAAGCCAACACTTTTTAAACAGAGCTATTGACAGGGATAAGTAAGTTGCACTGGTGTTTTACTAGGGATATGAGCAAGCACTTACAGCAATTTTGTTTTTGATCCGAGTGAGCTTATCTTGTGCTTCTGCCAATTCTGCATTAGCTTCTTCCAGGGCCTGTCTCTTGGGTGCCACATCGCAGTAGACTTCGTAAAAACGGACAATATTGATACACCAGGAACAAAGGCCAGCAGCAGCAGCCGACTTGGAACGAATAAATTCAGGATCAAAGGTGGGATTGCCTTGATAAGGTCTGGAGAGAGAGATTGAGAGAGACTATGAGACAGATAAATTAGAAAACAAGGATGTACAGAGGTTGTCAGGATCATTTTCTCCTCAAACATCCTCATGATTTTCCAAACTTTATTCCTGGGATTGGAAATTAAGCTAATTACAAACCATGAGCAGGAGTGGGCCAATTACCTTCTTTTCATCTTCTTTGTAGCTTTGGAGGCCGAGGATAGAGGGGAAAAAAGTATGGATCTGGTAACTCTGCCTTTGGTGGTATTAAAAATGAGAGATAGAGGGGGCAGCTGGGTAGCTCAGTGGAGTGAGAGTCAGGCCTAGAGACGGGAGGTCCTAGGTTCAAACCCGGCCTCAGCCACTTCCCAGCTGTGTGACCCTGGGCAAGTCACTTGACCCCCATTGCCCACCCTTACCAATCTTCCACCTATGAGACAATACACCGAAGTACAAGGGTTTAAGAAAAAAAAAAAAAAACACAAAAAAATGAGAGATAGAAAAAGAATGGAGAAAAATAGAAAGTAGGGTGAAAACTACATGGGGAAAACTCCAGTCTGTGATTTAAATCAATTTAAAAATAATATGAAAGGAGGGGGCAGCTGGGTAGCTCAGTGGATTGAGAACCAGGCCTAGAAACAGGAGGTCCTAGGTTCAAATCTGGCCTCAGACACTTCCCAACTGTGTGACCCTGGGCATTGCCTAGCCCTTACCACTCTTCTGCTTTGGAGCCAATACACAGTATTGACCAAGATGGAAGGTAAGGGTTTTGAAAATAAAATTAAAATAAAATAAAATAATATGAAAGGGGCCTCAGATACTTCCTAGCTATGTGACTCTGGATAAGTCACTTAACCCCAATTGCCTAGACCCCCTGCTGCTCTTCTGTCTCATAATTGATCACCTTACCTACCTCTGAGCTTCAGTTTCCTCTTCTATAAAATGAGATGATTAGATGGTCTCTAAGCTCTCTTCTTGCTTACAATAAATTAGCCTTAGATACCTTAAGCTTACTATTATATATTATGATATTTAAATAAGTACCTCAGGAGGGACAACATGGTAAAGTGGATAGAAAACTGGTCTAAAAATCAAGGGTTTCAGACCTTTTGACACATGGCAATCTTGGGGCAAATCACTTAACCTCTCAGGTCTCTAGGAAACTCCTGAAGATTATAAATTGCATAGAAGGTGTGTGAACCTTCACTGGCAAAGGGAAATTCCTCACTTGGGAGTTCTTTATACCACTGAAATCCCTAGTTCAGTCCCCACCCTCATACCGCAGGACTTTAAGGATATATTTCAATATATTATGATAATAGTAATTATACTAGTTTTCTATAAAACAATTAAAATATATCATTACATTAAATATTATAATAGTTTACATTTTATATAGTACTCTGTGGCTACAAAGCACTTCACTTGCATTCTTTTTTTTTGAGTATACATTATTTTTTAATTTTTTTTAATTTTTATACATTTATTAATATTCATTTTTAACCTGATTACATGCTTCATACCCCTACTTTTCCCTTCACCCCCCCGCTCACCCATGGCTGACGCACATTTCCACTGGTTGTAACATGTGTCCTTGTTCAGGGCCCATTTCCATATTGTTGTTAGTTGCATTGGTGTGGTTGTTTCTAGTCCACAATCCCAATCATGTCCACCCCAAACCATGCGTTCAAGCAGTTGTTTTTCTTATATGTTTCCACTCCTGTAGTTCTTCCTCTGAATGTCTTGTGTCATTGCATTGCTGCTGGTACAGAAGTCCATTACATTCGATTTTACCATAGTATATCAGTCTCTGTGTACAATGTTCTTCTGGCTCTGCTCCTTTCGCTCTGCATCTGTTCCTGGAGGTCTCTCCAGTTTGCCTGGAACTCCTCCAGTTTATTATTCCTTTGAGCACAATAGTATTCCATCACCAGCATATACCACAATTTGTTCAGCCATTCCCCAATTGAAGGACATGCCCTCATTTTCCAGTTTTTTGCCACTACAAAAAGTGCAGCTATAAATATTTTCATACAAGTCTGTTTATCTATGATCTCTTTGGGGTACAAACCCAACAATGGTATGGCTGGATCAAAGGGCAGGCATTCTTTCATAGCCCTTTGAGCATAGTTCCAAATTGCCAGCCAGAATGGTTGGATCATTTCACAACTCCACCAGCAGTGCATTAATGTCCCAATTTTGCCACATCCCCTCCAGCATTCATTACTCTCCCCTTCTTTCATTTTAGTCAATCTGCTAGGTGTGAGGTGGTACCTCAGAGTTGTTTTGATTTGCATTTCTCTAATTATTAGAGATTTAGAACACTTTCTCATGTGCTTATTGATACTTTTGATTTCTTTACCTGAGAATTTCCTATTCATGTCTCTTGCCCATTTTTCAATTGGGGAATGGCTTGATTTTTTATACAATTGATTTAACTCCTTGTATATTTGAGTAATTAGACCCCTGTCAGAGTTTTTTGTTATAAAGATTTTTTCCCAATTTGTTGTTTCCCTTCTGATTTTGACTACATTGTTTTTGTTTGTACAAAAGTTTTTTAGCTTGATATAATCAAAACCATTAATTTACATTTTGTAATTTTTTCTAACTCTTGCTTGGTTTTAAAATCTTTCCTTTCCCAGAGATCTGATAGGTATACTATTTTGTGTTCACTTAATTTATTTATAGTTTCCCTCTTTATATTCAGGTCATTCACCCACTCTGAATTTATCTTGGTGTAGGGTGTGAGATGTTGATCTAAACCTAATCTCTCCCATATTGTTTTCCAAGTTTCCTAGCAGTTTTTGTCAAATAGTGGATTCATGTCCCAAAAGTTGGGCTCTTTGGGTTTATCATACACTGTCTTGCTGACATCATTAACCCCAAGTCTATTCCACTAATCCTCCCTTCTATCTCTTAGCCAGTACCATATTGTTTTGGTGACTGCTGCTTTATAGTATAGTTTAATATCTGGTACTGCTAGGCCCCCTTCCTTCACATTTTTTTTTCGTTATTTCCCTTGATATTCTTGATCTTTTGTTATTCCAAATGAAATTTGTTATAGTTTTTCCTAATTCAGTAAAGAAGTTTTTTGGTAATTTGATAGGTATGGCACTAAATACGTAAATTAATTTGGGTAGAATGTTCATTTTTATTTTGTTAGCTCGTCCTACCCATGAACAATTAATGGCTTTCCAATTGTTGAGATCCAGTTTTATTTGTCTGGAAAGTGTTTTGTAGTTGTTTTCGTATAGTAGCTGTGTTTGTTTTGGTAGATAGATTCCCAAGTATTTTATATTATCGAGGGTGATTTTAAATGGTGTTTCTCTTTCTACCTCTTGCTGCTCTAATGTGTTGGAAATATATAGAAATGCTGATGATTTATGTGCATTTATTTTGTATCCTGCCACTTTGCTAAAGTTGTTGATTATTTCTACTAGCTTCTTAGTTGATTCTCTAGGATTTTTTAAGTAGACCATCATATCATCTGCAAAGAGTGATAGCTTAGTCTCCTCCTTGCCTATTTTGATACCTTCAATTTCTTTTTCTTCTCTAATTGCAACTGCTAGTGTTTCTAGTACTATGTCAAATAATAGAGGTGATAATGGGCATACCTGTTTCGCTCCTGATCTTATTGGGAAGGCTTCTAATTTATCCCCATTGCATATAATGCTTGTTGATGGTTTTAGGTATATATTGTTTATTATTTTTAGGAAGGGTCCTTCTATTCCTATACTTTCCAATGTTTTCAATAGGAATGGATGTTGTATTTTGTCAAAGGCTTTTTCGGCATCTATTGATATAATCATGTGATTTTTGTTTGTTAGACTGTTGATATGGTCAATTATGTGGATGGTTTCCCTAATGTTGAACCATCCTTGCATTCCTGGTATAAATCCCACCTGATCATGGTGGATGATCTTCTTGATTACTTGTTGGAGTCTCTTTGCTAATATTCTATTTAAGATTTTTGCATCTATGTTCATTAGGGAGATTGGTCTATAGTTTTCTTTCTCTGTTTTTGGTCTACCTGGCTTTGGGATCAGTACCATATTTGTGTCATAAAAGGAATTTGGTAGGACTCCTTCTTTGCTTATCATATCAAATAACTTGTATAGTATTGGGATTAGTTGCTCTTTGAATGTCTGATAGAATTCACTAGTGAATCCATCAGGTCCTGGTGATTTTTTCTTAGGGAGTTCTTTGATGGCTTGTTCAATTTGTATTTCTGATATGGATTATTTAGGTATTCTATTTCTTCTACTGTTAATCTAGGCAATTTATATTTTTGTAAATATTCGTCCATATCTCCTAAATTGTTATATTTGTAGCCATATCATTGGGCAAAATAGTTCTTAATGATTGCCTTAATTTCCCCTTCATTAGATGTGAGGTCTCCCTTTTCATTTTTAATACTGTCAATTTGGTTTTCTTCTTTCCTTTTTCTTATTAGATTGACCAGTACTTTGTCTATTTTATCTGTTTTTTCAAAATACCAGCTTCTAGTCTTATTTATTAATTCAATAGTTCTTTTACTTTCAATTTTATTAATTTCTCCCTTGATTTTTAGTATTTCTAATTTAGTTT